>NC_048551.1:3550594-3872694 GCF_902806685.2 Maniola hyperantus | reverse complement strand
ACCATAATCCACTACGCTGTCCAAGTGTGTATTGGTAGACTTCACACACTGTTAGGAACATTTTTGAAACTTCTCAGGCATGCAGGTTTCCTCAAGACATTTTCCTTCACCGTTAAAACAAGTGATATTTATTTGCTTAAACCGTACATACCTAACTCCTGAAATCTAACCCCGAAATCCCCGAATAAGAGGCGACATAAGCCGACATCTTACAATCAATGCTTCATGAATGATTGATAGAGCTCAGAGCAGATAATTATCCACATATCTGTCAAGCATACACAGTTATCGCTCTATGCGGTACGTTATACATACGTCAATCTCAGCAATGACTGTGGCAAAACTGACATCAAAACCTACCGTCTAATAGACACTTAAGTAAGTAAGTAAGTAGGTACATAACATACGAATATTTTGTTGAAGTTAGTATTACATAATATAAGAAGTAAATATTTATAAGTGACATTAACAGCTGGAGACTTTACAGTGCTATATTGAGACATTAAAGTTGACTTATAAGGTAAATTCAGCATGTTTCTAATGTCTACCGTGCAATATTGAATACCTGCTTAAAACATTGATGTGCCATAATATTTAACTTCGTCTAGTTAGAAGTACGTGTATATTTACCTCCGGCTTCTTCAGTATTTTTATGGTTATATTTTTTCCATCATAAATAACTTTGATATTCATCTGACATCTCTATTACTAGGCCTAATTTAATAAAACAAGTTAAAAGAAATAGAATTTCTATTTCAAATTGTAGTAAAATTTATTTAGTTTTTTCTTCGAATAGAAAATCTTACTGCAGCTTTCTCTAGAACTAAAACTTATAAATGTATTTATTCAAGTGTTATAGCTACTATTAAAGTGTCTTAAGAAACTTTATCTTTTTCTACTACATGAGATATTTCTCTCATAAAATGTAAAAGGGAGCCTGTAAATGGCAAAAAGTTTATAAAATTATGTGAACGGCCGGACGAAATGGTCAAACGCACTATTCTGTATCGTTAATCGTAATCACGCAATCATTGCCTCTTGAATCTTGATGCCTTAAGAGATTTAAAAAATAATGAGCCTTTAAACTGTAGTCTTGGCTGTAACCATACATTATGACAGACGTAAATAGCAACTTAAAAATATCTGACCGCTTTATCGACCGTTTCTCTTCAGCAGCTAAAGCGGAGAATTTTTGCAGCTTAGGGTTCAAACGAAAGGCCCAGGAGCAGCTTAGGCATACGAGTGGGAGCTGAAGCTACCTGTATTGCTAACATAGCTCAAGCGTGTGCATAGACGTCAAAGTTATCTTAGAGACGCTAGAGATTTTTTAAAGAGATTTTTGCTGTTAGACCTGCGCCTGAATGCTCGTGACTTAGCGATGGAACATGGATGCTAACTATGGGCCTAATAAGAAAATTCAAAATCATTTTACTAGTTACGGAGAGAGCTTGATTGCTTGCTCAGAATATCTCTACGTGATTAAAAATGAAAATGCAATGAGCCCTAGAAGAACCTATCTAATGCAACGAACTGAAGTAGCACTGGGCGGGCATATACCTAGTTCGGAGAACAAATAGACGTGGGGTCTCTAGGTGCTCAAATGGTGACACTCAAAAACCAACTAAACTACAAACATAGCGTTGGAAGACCTCCATCAGGTAGAAGGACGATCTCTCCCCAATTCTCTGCGCATTGTCTCCAACAAAGAGAGGAACGATCAGCGATTATGAAGTTTGGATCATAGTGGCTTTGACTTTGGCTAGATAACAGATACTTAACAAGAACATATTAAAAAATCTTTCAGCTAAGTATAAAGTTTTTTTTATTTTCTTCGGAGTAGTATTAGAAATCACGTCATGTATTGCCAGACACTTAGTATTGTGGCAACCACCTGCCAGACACCCAAGACATTAAAGTTTAAGGATGTCTGGCAGGAAGTTGCCACGATACACATGACCGCGTTCTGTGAAAATCCTTCTCCTTGCAGAAACTCATATCCAGCTGTGGGCACTTATCGGTAACAACGGCGACAATCGTAATGCAGACCTTTCTCACCTTTTAGGTAAAAAAGGGAGCTTCAAATACGTCATTCATTAAAGCCCCATAAATAATTCATTAAAGCTTATTATCTTAATTGATTGGCATTGAGCTTCTCTTTCGAGATGTAGTTTTATAGGCATTTCGTCGCCTTTTTAATAATTGACGTCATTTATAAATACTTATGTGTTTTTATTTTCCGGGCATATTTTATCTGATAGTTTATAATCATTTATGATATCAATTTGTCTGTCAGTTGATGACAGACTTGCTTGATTAATGAATTGTTGCTAGTGGTTTTTAAAAGCTGACCCCAATTTCGCCCGGGTGAAATTTCTGAAAACCCTTTCTAAGTGGGGGACAAAATCTGAATGCTTAATTTGCACGTTGAGTCAGTCAGTTTAGTCTTTTATAATATTATATGTTACCTTGAGTGTGTTAAATATGAAGAAGAAATTCTAATATTATAATATTATAATTATTATTAAAATGCGAAAGTGTGCTTGTTTGTCCCCCCCTTCACGCCCTAACTAATTTAACCAATCGACTTGATTTTTGGCAAAGAAAATCAAAGAGTTTCCACGGGATTTTTAAAATCTAAATCCACGCCGACAGGTATCAGCTAGTACCTACCTACTGTATTATTACATACATAGTACATACCATATTATATTTATTTTAAGAGAAGATGGAAACAAATAAACTATTAATAAACTTAAATCTAAAAAAAAAGAAAACAATATTAAATTAAAACTAAAATAAATTAAATTAAATCTAAAACCTCATCGAGACCACCGCAGCGAGGCATTGTACCCAAGATGCTGGCAGCATTACCCCTTTGGATGGCCAAACTAATTCTTTGGCCAAGGTAGCTGCCAGCTCTCGGGTCCCCGGTTGACTCGATAACTCTTTTCGCAATTTCTTCAAAAAGAGCTCGAGCCCCCGGGCCCCACGGCCCCAAGGTCTCCACACCAAAAGGCACGAATACGAAGCTCCCATCGAGGTTTTCATATTTGCGCCTTTTGGCCTGTTCGGCGCTGATGGCCGCTGCACCCGCCATAGAGGAGGTCGCCTGAATGTGGGATGCAGCTAAAGTGTCTACACAAGTTGCATCCCAAACAAGCGACCTGCCCATCTTCCACGGTACGAGCGTCATACCATCAGGTCTCTTGCCATCGCCACGTGCCAAACCAATAGGTTCTAGTACAGCTGGCACATGGGCGGTGGCAAGGGACCTCCGGATGATGTCGTTAAGGGTACTATGGCGGGAGAAGCGACCAGCGCTTCTCGAACAGGAGAGCCCATGGTGGCCGAAGGCGTCAACGCAGTCACCGCAGTGGCAACGGTGAGGCTGGTTTATTGTGGCGCCAAGCCTTATATATTATATTATACATCCTAAATTATAAAGCTTCGTATATATTCCATAGGAATGTAATGTGAAATTCAGAACCGAATATATAGGAATTTTAAGTATAGTACGCGACAGGTTGAGATAGCAATCGAGGAGAGTCCCTGCACACCTACACAGCCCCCGCACTAACCCGGTACGGGCAAGCGCGGGTGACATGCGGGTTCACAGGACGTGCCCCCGCCTCATACATCGTAAAGTTTAAATATATTGCTCATAAAAAATATTGATTTTCAAAAAATCTATCTTTGTATCTATTACTGGTTCGGAAATCATTCAGTTTCTATATGTTAGAATAATTAATTACTTACCTACATATATCTATATCCTCAAGAAAGATTTGTTAGTAGTCTAACTGGTTATTACAGGTAAAAACACTAAATTTAATTAAGATTTATATTAAGATATCACTGAGAACAAAAATGCATTATCTTGAAATTAATTACGTAAATAATTAAATTAAAAACTAAAACCCGCAAATGGAAAGCCCCGTGTGGTTTTGTGGTCAAATAAAATTTCATTAGTCAGTTCAAGTCCTGACTTTAAATGGCAAGGTATGTACCTACCTAAATCTTTTCAGCCACAAAATGACTCTGATTTTTAAATCATACTATTATTTCTATTTTCCTGTGTGTGTCATACTTAGATATAGTACGCGACAGGTCAAAATGGTAATCGGGGTATGCGGCGGGGGGACGCCCCGCACGTCACCCGCGCCATCCCGCACCGGGTTAAAGCGGTGGTGCGGAGGCTGTGCGGGTGTGCGAGACGTCCCTACCACGATTACCATCTCGATCTGTCGCCTACTATACGTAGATAGTAGGTACATTGTATTGCGTAACTTGAATGAAGAGAAGGCTTAGATCAAAGCTTTTGCTCTAGATTGCATGATTACAAAAATAAAATAACTGAATATTCATGAAAATTCAATTTTTTTCCAAAATGTCATGCAATTATGAATTCGGCCCGCGGGATTTTTAAAAACTTAGGTATAGGTGCGGCCCTCATTTAGTGCAACTCTTTTTTTAAATCTGAATATAATATTTTCGCTTGACGATAAACGCAAAAGCTTGACGCACTTCGTAATAATATAAACATAAAAATGCTAAACGGTATGCACATTAAGTGGATGATGATTTATATCTTTGGTATGGCCATTATAATATTATCTCTGTTAAGATTTTTGCTTATTCGTCATTTCTTAAAATAGCAAGAGTTTTATGAAACTAATTTTCTATTTTATCTTTTTATCATTAAAACCCTATTAGTTTATTAGGTATCTACTTAATTAACTATCCACAATCTATAATACTTAAATATGATATTTTAATCTGTTGTTCTATGATCCTTATCCATATTCGACACTCATATTTTTATCACTAGACATCCATTATATTCGAAAATGTGTTAGTTTGTTGGCTTGTTTGGTCTTCAATCACATCGCAACTGAGCAACGGATCGACGTGATCTTTTGCACGGGTATACCTAGTTGAATACATTGAGAATGACATAGGTAGTGAGTAGTGACATAACAAGGAGGCTCTCTCCCCTAATTCTTTATGTCACGGCTCAGCACTAGCTTTATTTCTGAAGACGGACATTGACTACTTTTTTACCGCGGCAATAAAGGCTTATTCCAATGAGATAACAGAAATTCCTAACCAAACAGCCCAATTAAATTTACTTACAGTCTCATATTTTTGAAGTTGATTAAAAAAGAAAAACTCATCAGTCCAACGACCCCTCGAAATTCAAAAGGTTCGGGAGAAAGGACTGATGGTGACGTGCCAGAAACTAGTGACGCACGCGCGTGTCTGGATATTCAAAACGTGTCCGGTGACGTCACTAGGGGCGCTCTCACAAATTTACATGAGCCGTAAACGCATAGACATACAAAAACGAAAGATACACAGTCCCACAGCCAGCTGACATCAACTCGTCGAGTCGTCGAAAGTCAAAAGATGCGAGAGAAAACGACAATACAACATCTAAAGATCCTGCTACTAATAATATTCATTTCATACTAGCCTGAAAGTAAAGTAATAGTATTATATTTTTAATTACTTTTGTTTTGGTTTTAGACTAGTATGAAAACTATTGAAAACAGTGTAAGTTATTGAAAATTTAGATTCACGAGTATACATATTGCACAAGTTACTTTTAATATCCCTCTTTCGGGACCTTACGAAGAGAGTTCGATTGTGTTATTATTGGTTATGAACCTATATTTTAGCAAGAGGCCTAATTCGCAGAAAGCCCTTCTGAAACTCTTCAATTTAGCGGGAAACCTGCACATGAGTGAGGAGACTATATTCAGATAGATATCTTGGATTTTGTATATCAGTGACCAAACATAAAATGTATCAAGGTAAAAAAAACCCTATTTTAATCCATCAAAGTTCAAAGTCCCAAGCATTAAATATAAATGACATAAAATACAAATACGGCGTGAATAACTACGCTCCTACGTCAAGCAAGTGGAGCGCATCGTTTTTACTTCATTATAAATGTTAATTGTAGGCCTGCTGAATAAGCCTGGTCATTGAATCGTCAGTAAATGGGTGGCACTTCCTGGTTAGGGTCCGTTCAGACCGGCGCGGAGAGGATCGATGAGCGTATATTTTAGTTTCAATGGTTCCGTATGGACCCTATCTCTGCCTTCGCTGTTCGTCCATGGCCCCCCAGTTAAAAGTGAGCAGCGGGCATATCCTCTTGCGCATCTTGCCGTTTGGCTTAGGAGTTCGGACCCACGGCAACAGCATCACAACCACAGATTAGAGAAGTAGACTCATCTGTAATCACAACCCCCTCTTGATTCATCGCCATCATAATAATCATTAGGTATGTAGGTAGGTACAAGTTCCAAACAAAGTCAAAGTCAAATTATTTATTACGCTTACTGATGGTCAAAATTGTTAATTTGTAAGATCATAATTATAGTGGTGATAATTAATTACGTACCTACTTAAAACTAAAGCTACGAGGCTTAAAACTAAACCATCGCTATCCTACTATTTTAAGCACAGGATTCCTCTCAGATTGAAAATGGCCTAGGCCATAGTCCAGATTGGCAGACTCAGACGTTCGAGAACATTCGGAACATTCTCTTAGGTAGGTATACAGAACTTAAGTTTTGAAAAGTTAGACGTGCGTGCTCGGGATAGAATTCCGAACCCCCGAATAAGAGACCGACGACGTCTTGACGAGTGATGATGATGATGAATAATTACATATATCAAGTAACTAGCAACCCACCCCGGCTTCGCACGTGTAGCTCATTACAATTTTCGAAGGGATCTCTATTTTTTATTAGAATAAAATATTGCCTATGTCACACAATGTAGCTTTCTGCTGGTGAAAGAATTTTCAAATTCGATTTAGTAGTTCCAGAGATTACCCCCTACAAACAAACTTATAAAATTTACCACTTTATAATATTAAAGTACCTATCGATAGATGATTTTATACAAACGCGAAAAGTGAAAAAAAAAGTTTAGTAAAAAAGCTTTTTGCAATGAGCTTTTAAAATACAAAAAAGCGCCATCTTTAATATCGCTGTAAAACTGCGAAGGTAGATTAAGCTCACGATGATATATCGTCTCTACGTTTGCCCATGCGCACGCGGCGCTTTACTTAAAACTTTTCTGTGCCGTCACTAGATAGCGCTAGCATACAATTATGTTACATTCCTATTACATTAGCATTCAAATAACAAGAGTATTCTCCTACTAGGTAAGTATATTAGTATACGTCTACTATTTTTACTGGACTACGAGTCGGTTCCCTCATAATCTATATTATCAATATATTATGTACTAGTAAATAAAATTGAAGAGTCTGTCTGTTTGAGCAGGTTAATCTTCGGAACGGCTGAACCTATTTTGACATGACTTTCACAGACAAGTACATAATTAGGAATAAAACAAGGATTAACCAAGGAGCAGTTGTGTTCTTTCTATTAATATAATATCTGTCCCGGCTTTACTCACGTGTTAAGTCGACGTTAGTCCGACTAGTTTCGAACCCATCCGGAGTCCTTTTTCAAGGGAGTCAGTTCGCGCACGCGTCGGGGTTGTGACTGCGAGCTGCTGCCCGTAGAGCCCGTTGTTCTTTCTAGCTATGTTACACCGAAATCTCCAAGATTTCTGAACCGATTTGCGTAATTTTTTTTAATCAATTTGTGACATTGCCCCATAAAAAAATTAGATTCCAACTCCTCCACCGAGTAGAGTAAACTCCTCAATCCTGATGCTGCAGGGGACCTGACCACCAAGACTGATGGGCTATAGAAACTGTCGGTTATGAATTGATATTGAGGTAGGTTCTTACCAAGTAAAGACTCTTTGAACTCGAGGCTCAGCCCTGATGCTGTAAGGAATTGCCAAATCATGCGTTTACATGTTTTTACGAAATTTGGTATTGCATCCTTGCATCTCCGGGCTACTATGGATATAGGCTACTTTTTGTCCTGGGAAAATCAAAAGTTCCCACGGGATTTTTAATAATAATTTAATCAAACCATCCGCAATAATTGTCGATAAGTTACCAAGCAACGTTGTTGATTATGAAAAAAGACTAAAAAAAATATCAACATTGTTAAATAACTTATCAACAGTTTACAAATAGGATTGATTAATTATTAATTTCAACCGTTAGCAGAGATAATATATTGCCGTTAGTGACTTATCGAGAGATAGAAAAATTATTAATTTCGGCCTCAATATTATATTGATAGTCCACTTATGCACGTGTTAGCATGACAAATAAACTTACTGCCAGACTAAACAGTCCGCTCCAGCGATGGCAAAAATAATTTTTACGACCGGAAATTGAACCCGTGACGCTAGCGGGCCTCTGTCAACTGTGCCAGCGTCACTGTACTATAATTTTATAGCTCAATAAAATTTTATTAACCTTAGGCCTAACGCACATAAGTAGGTAGGTACTTACCTATTGGATATCTTTGTACACTATTATGGCAACTATAGTACGTTAGTACTATTATATATTCTGTGACTATAGTAGGTAGTACTTAGGTAGACGTAACTACCTATTGGAATTGTTGGGAAAATCCTCTTCTATGATACCTATTACTTAAAATATTATTTTTCTGTTTTTACTATTTCAGAAGGTATTAATTATTGAATTACCATACCTACCTATGTGTAGTATGTATACCTAATGTCCTACCTACCTAATACATAGTCGTATAAATTGGCTGGACATGAAATATTCAAACGGGTAGGTACTTAATATAATTAATTATACATTTTTCGTTTAAAAACTTCAATTAAGCCCATGTTTAACTGAGATTGATAATGAAGCTTTTGAGCTTTTTATAGTAAAAGGCTTTAGAAACGTATAGTTATTCGCTTTAAAATGTGTTGCTATAAACCAAAAGCTAGGCAAAGGGGTGAATTTTAGGGTGATCTATGGTGAAAAGACACAATTATATTATTATTATTTCAATGGCCTTAAAATTTTTACGACTACATTGCCCAATATCTAGGTACCTACCTAACTTTTGTAAAATAGGCAAATATGGAAAACAATAGAGTTATCTACAATATTAGAACATCATTCTTTCATTTTTATAAAGTGCAAACTTAATTAAAAATAAAAAATAAAAAGAACATAATATTAAGTATTATTACAGAAATATACACCTACAAAACACAACATAATATTATTATTATTATGTATAGTAGAACAACAACAGACAAATAAAAGGAATATAAAAATTAACAACTAAGTAAAATACGTACCTTTCTAAGTCCTTTGCTCGCATCCGGATTGGGGAGATAAAAGTCCACAATTCCCAACAAACAGTCGTCACACCGACACACATCACTTGGCAGAGAGGACATCGATCCAAAACTGCTGCAACTATCCATTGAGTCCGTTCGCACTAGCTTGCCCGTGCTCAGAGCCTCCATTTTAGCCACAAGCAAAGACTCCATGAGAGACCGCGGTCGTGCAGGGGACCGGGAACGACGCGGGAAGTCAGGGGACAAGGATAAAGTTCGGTCTAATAAATCCGGGGACAACGGCCTGTGGCGTGAGAAGTCCAAAGATAGATCTGGGGTTAAGGCTCGTCGCGCTATGTCAGGGGACATCGGGCAGGGGACCAGGTCGCCCGACCCCGCGCGCGATAGTGGCGGTGTCACGCTCCGACAATGGGACGATGTCATCTTGGATGCCCGCATTGGTTAGGCTTCCGCTATTACACTTAACACTTCACTGATCACAATGGGTCTGTTTGTTTCTCCGTTTTGTACACTGGGCGTCGCATGTTTTTTGTTATTTGTTTATTTTGTTTTTGTTGTAACGTTCTGCACTGTTAGTTTTGGAGTCATGCCACTATACATGAGGTTAACGAGTCGTTTTTCAGTTGACTTTATAACTGGAAGGTTCAAATTAAAAGGCACGTTTAAATCGTATCTAGGCCCTTACTGCTAATATACATCATTGTCATACATTCGACGTGCATAATATTACTATATCATGTCATGTAGTATGCCTACCTGTACCTACCTATAGCAGTGTGTGCAGTACGCGGCCGAAAGTAATGTACATCGATTTTTAGAAGGAGATTTGTAGAGCACCGTCTCTGTCGTCAGCGACAAAATGTCATATAGGTATGAGTAACAGAGACAACGACGACTCTACAAAGACGAAATGTCATTCTAAAGGCCGATGTACATTACTTTCGGCTGCGTACTATACTTCTTCTTCTTCTTTTCGAGTCGACGGTCACCTCAAACACGGGCAGCCCAAAAAGCCGCAACCGCGATTGCTCGGTCGGTAGCGTTGTGCAGCTCCTCGTTCGTGCAGGCTGTCGGGCACGCAGGGCACCCAGTCATGTGCGCAATGGTCTGTTTCGGATGACCACAGATGCACTGCGTATCATGTACCGAGATAAAGCCCCAATACCCAATACTTAACTATTTGGGTAAAATGACCTAGCCTAATTACCTAGGTAAATACAAATACCTAACGGACATAACAGAATCCTAACCTAAAGTAGTGTAATTAAAGACCAATTACTTATTTACCTACTTAATTATTTAAAAAGCTCAAAACACAAACGTGCTTTTAACATTAATTGTTCAAGACAGTTCACGATTATTGTATCAAGGAACCGATGTGTAATTAGTACTTAATTATTGTAAACCAATTAAATGCCAATTAAACTGTTCAAAAAGACAAGATGGTAGTCTGTGTGCTTTGTGGTTAAAATATTTTATGTGAAAGAGTTCATGGACCGTAATCCATACTCCATACTTAATATTATAAATGCGAAAGTGTGTCTGACTGTCTGTCTGTCTGCTATCTTTTCACGGCCCATCCGTTTAACCAATTTTGATGGTATTTGGTACAGAGACAGCTTGCATCCCGGGGAAGGACAAAGGTACTTTGATTCCGGAAAATCAAACAGATCCGACAGGATAAAAAAATCCACGCGGACGAAGTTGCGGGCATCATCTAGAAAATAATAATGAGAGTCGATAAATTACAATTAACGAATTATTATTGCAATTAAAAATCAATGAAATTGTTCAACATTTGCGAAGAATTCCAGAAGCATAAATCAAACAGTATACGCGCCAGAGCCTGAGTTCAACTTCGAAGTCGAAATATTTCACATTTTCAAGCGTAACATACCTACCTACTTATACTCGTACAATTCATATCCATTTTCCATTCTTTAGTATGTATTATAAATGCGACACTGTGTCTGTCTATCTACCAGCTTTTCACCATCCATTAAATTACGAGAAATTTGGTCAAGATTATGTAGTTTGCATCTCATCTCATACCTAGACTCCTTTTGGTCCCGGAAAATCAAAGAGTTCAGCGAAATTTTTGGATCCTCATGGATGAAATCGGAGGCAAATACTTTCTTCGTTCAGAGAGCTTGCACCCTAAAGACGGACATAGATTACTTTTGTCCCGGAAAATCAAAGAGTTCGCCTCGGATTTGTAGTAAAACCAACGGACTCCACGCGGACAAGGTCGCAGGCATCTAGTATATTATGTAATATTTTTTTTAATCAGTAGGTACCCATATTATAAATGTGAAAGTGTGTTTGTTTGTTGGTTTATTGGTTTGTTGGTTTGTCCTTTAATCACGTCGCGACGGACCAACGGCAACGGATCGACGTGATTTTTGGTATGAGAGTGACATAGGCTACTTTTAATGCCGGAAAATCAAAGAGTTCCCACGGGATTTTAAAAACATAAATCCACGCGTACGAAGTCGCGGGCATCAGCTAGTAAAACTTAAAGCTAGCGTTATCTAATTACTATATCATGCCCGCGTGGAATAGTACCAAGAATACTGGCTGCATTTTTGCGCTGGACAGCCAGGCTGATCCGTTGGGCAATTATGTAAATAAATAATTCTATAAAATATGGCCGTTAAATTTATTAGTTGTACGGTTCAAAAATTCGCAAAAAAAAATGTTACGTTACAAATAATTCATATTTATTAAAGAACATTTTACTTTGTCCAAGCCCTGAATTATTATAGAAATGGAGCCATATATCAAGTTTGGACCGCTGGTATGTTTACAAGTTATTACTGGTGTATTATTTATTCTCTTCACGTACAAAATATAGCCTTCGCGAGCCTTGCGCGGGCGCACCCGCGAGCGTAACGTCAAAAATACGTGAAAACTATACCTAGGACTTCTATAAGAGTTTTCACCGCGGGATTTTTTCTGCAGAATTCTGTAACATGGAAACTGTATGAATCCGTCCACGCATATTTTTTTGCGAGTGCGTGCGGCTTTATAATAATTAACATTTTCCTTAGTCACATAATCACAGAATTTTGCGGAAAAAAATCGTACGGTGAAAATTTGCAGCGCGTGCTTGCCTTTTTTGCTCTCTCAGCATAAAATCAGTCGTATACCTTGATAGGGGGTCGAGACCCCTTCCATTAATCACATAATCGTAACAGTTTTCTTTGCATAATAAAATCCTTAACCTCCTAATGCGGTGCAGTGGGCTCCCAGAGTCTATTTTATATATTAAGCACCTATCTAGCTAGGGTAATAGAGACGGGGAGACCCCAAAAATGACCCCTTTTAATTTTGGGAAATGCTGAAATAGTGAGAGCGTACATGTACTGTAGGTACAGCATACTCTGTTTCACTTTAATTAGTTATCAATTATCATTCTTTTTGTAATTCGGTATTGGACAACTAGTCAAATCAGTAACTTTTTATCAAATGTCAAAACGCGCGCTTAGTATGCGAGATTCTATGAAATATACTGAAATGTGACGTCACAATCATTCGACGAGCTTTTTTTAGTTTATTCGATGATTTAAAATGGTTATTACACTTAAAACTACCAAAGGGCGTGGATTTAACATAATATTTTGGAAGACCCTCTATTCAATAGGTAATCACTGAGAAATAATTTATTTTTGACACAGGCAAATACCCAATTAGGTATGTACCTCTAGGTACTTATTTATAGTTACGAATTTTGAGCAAAAAGTTATCAAGTTGGAATCTCCTTGATCTGTGAATGCTGATGATACTTAGTTGAAACTCTGTGCTGAATGTTGTAGGAAAAAACATAAATATTTCATTATTCAACTGAGCAATGATCAGCTTAGCAATAAATCTCCGGTAAACAGTTAATTCCTATGCGCATCCACGCTCACGTTCTGGGTGGGCTTTAACAAGACTACGCAAGCTTTTTCTATCAAGTAGCTAAAATGTAGTAGGTAAACCCTGCAATAAAAATACAATAAACTCGTCGATTTTCATTTGAAATAACGTAACTTTTAATGGTTTTGTGAAGTACCTCTTAAACGGAAACATTAATAAAAAGGTTGTTAGTATAAAATGCTAATATGACTATTTATTTAATTAATAGATTCACTTAGTACGAATGGTAAGTGGTAAGTACATACCTACAAAACCAGATCGACATACCTACCCAATTTCTGTGTTTCAATTTCAAAACAGAACTGTGGGAACCACAGTAAATGTCACTCGAAGAACGAGCTAGTCTACCAGTTCGTGATTAAGACGTGATTCGAGGACAAACCAACAAACAAACAAACACACTTTCGCATTTATAATAAGGGTACTGATAAGTGGCAGAACGGATGTATTAAAAAATAAGTATTTAACGCTTATTTATTTTAACTACCATTACCTAATAAGTAATAACCCCTGTGACATAAAAATAAATTATGTAAAGTATCAATCTACTATTTGTGTTGACATTTTGAAAAATCAAAATCATTTAACTTTATGAGGTCATAGAAGCGGAGACTTCAATGAAAAAAAAGATATGCTAATACAGATCATATCGACAAGTGGTTCAGTCTAAATTGGCATAATCGATTCTCGATCGATTTAAATATGATGTAGATACTGCACCAAGAGCTGGTCAACGATTGTACAAAAATGTTTATCAGGGCATTCTTCATTATCGAGAGCCGCTGGATTCGGGCGGCGCAAGACCGCACACGCCACTAATTTCCTACAAGAGTCCTATGTCCAGCAGTGGACGTCTATTGGTTGACGATGATGTTGATGATGATGAAAAAGTTAAAGGTATTGTAAATATTGGTTCTTGAGATAGGGAGGGAGGTTTGAGGTTTGTTAAAGTGTATCTACTGAAGATATACAATTATCGTATATTCGTGTTGGGTACTTGAAATCAGGTGCGAATAAGTATCTACCTACCTTCTGTTACCTATAAATAGTACCCAAAATGTTCAAACTTAGAGCTTGACATTGCTTTTAGGGCCAGTATGCAAATATAACAAGTATTCGTTGCTTTACTGCAGAGTGCAGACTCGTAATTTCATACGCAGGAAACATTTTGTCCAACTGCATTTTTTAATTCCGATTTTTTTGGGATCTTTTAATCACTATGTGACTATGTCAGATCCATAATAACCTAATTAAATTTCTCTCTATTTTAACTTAGTAACTAATCTTACCCGTTAATAGTTGTACTCAGCCAAATTCTCGTACAACTGATTTTAAAACGGTTCAACAATCTTGGAAACAAGTTTAAAACGGTATGAACGAATTATACACTCGCTCTCTGACTACATGACTACCGATTTGGAAAGTGGATGTATAAAATATGTCGTCCGCATGGAGCAATTTACATAATTCCTTTCCCATAGCGAATGACGTTGATATAATGCGAATTAAGCGATGTATTTCCTATTGGATAGAATTTTTGACAGACTACCTTCGCTATAAATTCGTAGTCGCTCAGAAGTTATATTGTGGACTGTGGTATCTCTCTGAAGGATAAAAGTCCTAAACTAGGAAGTTCGTGGAAGATAAGTAATTGATAAAACAAAACTTCAGAGGATTATCAAGTTGAAACAGTACTTACACAGAGTCAATTATGTAGGTATGTCGCAGACCCGTTGGCCGCTATGGCAGACGCGTTTTGGAGTGGAAACCGCGTTCCGGAAAGCTTAGGACTGAGTGATGAATTTCTGGATTTTAACATTAATAAAAACAATAAGAAGGTAGCGGAATGGGGGTGGATGAGGCTAGGTGGAGGACCGTGAGTGGTCATTGGTAGCGCACTCTCCAAAAGGCCTATGTCTATCAGTAGCCGTGTGCAGGTCATAATAATATGATGGATGGAATTTCGTTTATTCGCTACTTAAATGGTTTGTACATAATTATTATCTAAGAAAATTTTCATATGTCTTCTAAAATATTCACGCCATAGAAAATCTTTCCGCTCCGCTTAGGTAGAAACCGGACCTAATACGTGTATTGCTACAGGGTATGACAATAGTCCTTTACCTATATTAATTAGTGAACAAGTAGGTAGATATGTTAAAGTAGGTATAGCACGCAGGTTGAGATGGCGATCGGGGTGGGGACGTCAGGCGTGCTAACCCAGTGCGGGATAGCGCGGGTGACGTGTGGGTATGCGGGGCGTGCCCCCGCCACATACCACGATTGCCATCTCGACTGTACTCATCTGTACTGCACGGTAAACCACACCTATTTTTTACTCGATACACCCACCGAGAGGTTCTAACTCCTCCCCCTTCTCGTTTAATGCGTAGAAAAGAAAAGCATATGAAACCAAAAGAAAACTGCCGATAATAAAGAGCTAGGGCACTCTAAAAGCTCGAACTACGGTAAATCCACATATTCCCGTAAAACCAAAGATTTACCAAGTCGTATTAATGGTAAATGGCTGATCTGTTCTTTCAAAGGTACCTACCGTGACTACAGAGCACATGAGTCTTTTCTTTTGGTAACGATCTTAGGTAACCATCTTACTGCATCATCACTTGCCATCATCTAATTGCAGCCAAGCACTAGCTATAAATTAAAAAAAAACAGGTAGGTAGGTACCTACCTACAGTTGACGCCACGTGGACGCAATGTAGAGATTCCCTAACATTATGGCCCCGTATGCCCATTGCCCCGTATGAACACCTATAAACTTTTATTCACGACTCATGACCATAAAGTGTAATAAAACGTCTTAAAGATTATCCAATTTTGCCCTTATACGGAGTAAATTACAAAAGGTTTTAAACTATCATTACTTAATACGCATGAGCTCCGCGGCTCAGCATCTTCTTACAAATATCTTTATATTTTAAGCTGAAATATTTTACAGGGCAAAAAGTTGATTACAGGAAATACCGTGCGTTGTAAATGCGCGTATAATAATATGATGACTGCAATAGCCCGAGCACAATTATTTCGACACATCTTTCTCCCGGGTGGCAAAAGCTCTATCGCACCGATTGTGCTAGCGCTGCAGAGCTTACGTGGAAATAATAATATGACTGCCCAAAAAAGGAGTGTAATTATTTCAGCGTGAGTTTCTTTATTTTTTTCAAAATTGTTTAGGCATTTTAGAAGGATCTAAAATGCCTAAACAATTTTGGATGTACCTAGGTATCGTTAGAATCCTAACATCAACCCAAGTGACAACAGCTATAATTTTTTTTAAAAATTTAAATACGGCGGCTGTATGGCATGTTTTTTTAAAGAAATGTGATGATTGATGAAATGAATGAATAATATAAACCACCTTATCAATTCTCTTACAGAATAGGTTCTCAAGACATTACTAAACTTATTCCAGCTAAAAAGAATTTTCACAGAAAAACTTAAAATAGGAGATATCGGTGTTATTTCAACGTGTAAAGTCGGTAATGGTTTGGCAGTGAAAAATGCTCTAGGTACGTTGTGTCTCGGTAGATGGGCGTCGACCCTTAGGCACATTTCCACGGGCAAGGGAGTCGCAACGACTCCTACCTATTATGTTCGGCGATACCTAGTATCGCCCTGTGAAGATTGGTCGTATGAGTTGCGAATTTGGTGACACAGCGAGACTATCGCCGCGATTCTCTCGTCCGTTTAGATGGCGCCTTAGTGATTATTTTGAAGCGTCTACTCATTGGACAAAGTGTCAAGCATTATAACCGCATTATGTGTCAGACCAAGGTGGTCCTAAATATAGTCCTTTCTTAAGATAACGAGCCGTCAAACATTAAGTACACTTAATAACAGTAATTATGTATCCGTGCAATTTGGTAATTACACACGCTGGTAACTCATGATAATAATAAAATTATCCTGCAGCTACTATATTATCACTATACTGCACATACCAAAGTATGAAAGTAGGTACCTACTTGTATTTTTATTTTATAGATAGGTGGGTGGTGGTCACAGGTGGTGGTGATAGATTCCTCCCGATAGAATTTAGGCCACGGCCCACGGCGGCGCGGCGGCTAAACTCAACGGAGACTATCCAACTACGTAAAAAATATTCTACTTACTTAGTGCACAAATGTGTGTACAAACACAGCTGCATTCTCTACTCCCTCACTCTCGTATTCCGATCCAAAACGACCGGAGACAGATCAGTCGCAAACCCAACGGCTTTACGTGCGTTGCAATGTACTGAGGTGTATCACCACAAACTTTCCAAATGCAGGATGGTACAAAGAATTTCTTAACAAAAAAACCTCTAGGTATTCATTTTTTAAATGATCTTAATTTTAAATTAATTATTGTTTTTTTTTTATTCAGATACAAGTTAGCCCTTGACTGCACCTGATGGTAAGTGATGATGCAGTCTAAGAAGATAGCGGGCTAACCTGGAAGGGACACATATTTTAATTTTTTAATAATTTATGATAATATTCTGACTGTATGTAAACATGTTTTATATGACCCCCTGACCTGCAATAAAATAATTTTATTTTTATTTTATTTTTTACCGTTCCTTCTTCTACAGAAAAGGTAACTGTTTTTGCAAGACTCGGGACCTTTACTGAAAATTTTACATTCTATGACAAATTTATTACGTCTGTTACCACAACTGTTTATACTTTTGACGGTGAAAATCGCAAAATAACCGAAATATTTGGATTTATAAGACAGACGAGGTGTGATTTCTTGCATTTCGAAGTGACATAAACAACAGCTTTTTGCTGGAGCAGTTATTTTGTAAAGAATTTAATGAAATTCACACAAGAGCGTTAATGCGTAAGTAGCCTGGTGTTTTATTAAGGGTAAGCCAGTGTGTCAGCGACTTTACTTTTTGTCAGCCGCTGTAATACTATGTTGTCACCAAACGTCAGCTTTTTATGGTTCCATACCAAAATGGTAAAAAAGGAATCCTGGGTGCGACTTCGTCCGTCTGTCAGTCCGTCTGTCTAACTGTTTATTTCATTAACTACCTACTTATGGTATCAAGTTGAATTCTGAATAGATTTAAATAAGTATTACTTACTGCCCCACCTTTATTTAATTGCAACTAAAATAAAATTATATTTATCAATATTAGGTTCTTATTTTAAGCCGCATATTTTGTGACCTGTTGCGATAATTATTGTCTGAAAATATCTTTACATTCTTTACCGTAACTTCTTTGTACCTTAATCAAAAATCGAAAATAATTAGAGTTAGTTTATGTAAATTTTACTAACCTACACGAAAAATTAAATAATCTCTTAGTAGGATAGTTTTTGGAAATATCAGTACTAATTTTACAAGCAAACTTGGCACTTGGCACTATATCTTTGTCGGTAGAGTACGTCGATTTATGACATAATATTATGATATATTTTTTATTTAATATATCAGATTAGCGCTTGCACTTTGGCATGATATTGGGAAAGAACTCTACTAAAACTGTTAATTTATTTACTTACTTGTTACTTACTTACTGACTGAGTTGTGATAATTTCTGAACTATTTTAATGATGTCGAATTGATGTAAATGTCTTTGGTATTTTATTAAAGACCAATCAATCAGATATTAATAAATAGCTCGTACTATGAAGGCCTTTAATTAAAGTCGCAATGCCACAGATTTCCTTTCTTAATAATTTATTTTGAGAATTATTTTGGTCGATACAAAGTGCCAATTTTAATGAACACGAGGGAGGTTGCTGCAACTTGTTCCAGTTTCACTTGTTAACAAGTCATAATTGAAAAAATACTACTGCCCTGTCAAAAACCGAACCGAAAATTGAAAATGAGGTTATACAACCGCCATATTGATTTTTTTATACTTAGCTAGTTGGGAATTGGGATTATGTAAGAGTTCTAACGATGGGTAGCCCCATTCATCTAAATCTGTTTAGGCAATAAGAAAGTATGGTGGAATAAACACGAACCCTGAATTACAATCAAAAAACACATTACAATCCTTTTTGGGCAGTCGTGCAAAAATGATAAAACCGCCCTCACGATTTATAAGCGATACCAATCGCTATCAATTCGACATGTCTCAAAGCTCGTAAACATCCATAAAGATGCTTGTTAACAAGTTTCATACGTGAAGATGGCAGGTGGTCGTGACTTTTTATTTCTTTACAAACAGCGATATAAACAGCTATGTTCCACTAGACGCACCGCTTCATAGGAACAAGTAGCAACATGTTCCAAAACGAACATCGTGTATCGGTGTCCGCACCTTTATGTCCCAGTCCCGGCTACATAGGGCCAACAACACGTTTTTCCTCGGCATTTCCCGTTAAGCGTAGATTATTTATTAATAATTTTATCAACAGCATTCACAACATCGTTTGGCGTTTGTCTATAACTCAGGTGGTGGAATATCAAGGAGATTTAACTGCAGAATCAACGCGTATCAAATAAAGACATTTTATAGCCAATGTAAACGGCATTGTAAATGGCATTAGACGTTAAACGTTAGTGTGGCCACACAGTTCAACTTGTTTTGTACCGGCGAAAATTTTCCGTTGTTTAAGGCGTTCTTGGGCATTGACGTCGACCTTAATTTAGCCGTACCAAAGGCGTAGTCCAACTGTAAAAATTAAACTTGTGCGATAATAAGTATTATTCACGTTATCATATTAAAGTAGGTTCTAACTTAATTAAGTTCGTAAAAACGAACTGCATCTAAAGGGAAGACGTACTGGAGTAAGATCACCGATGTTTGGTGGAACATGTTGTAACGATGAGATGCCATATCTAGTGGAACATTTATTAAGATCGCCGTTTACAAACCTATAATTTGTACGGTATGAACATAACGCTGTTCTTAATTATAATGACAGGTAATCAACCCTGAATAACAATGCAAGTGGCACTTGCGTTATTTTATGTTTTTTATTTATTCAATTTATGACGATTAACAATAATTATTGATGAAATTTCGATTGTTATCTGTTGTTACGACGGGGTTATTTGTAATTAATTAAACTTATTAACTTTGTCTTATAAAAAGTAAAGTACATATCCAATCAACACTCGATGGTTCCGCATCTTTTGTATTTCAACACCAAACTGTTTTAAAGCTGATAAAATAATAATTTGGTTTAATTTTTAGACACAACTTGAAAAAGTTTTTGTTGGTCATCAACAATAATTTAATTATGGCTACTCATACTATAAATGCAAAAGTGTGTTTGTTTGGCTTTGGGGCAACGGATCGTATGCCATACATATGCCAGATTTAATCCCGGAAAATTAAAGAATTCCCACGAAAACCTAAATTCACGCGGACTAAGTCGTGGGCATCAGCTAATGTCCAATATTTCTCTCTTCACCAAAATGTAGGTAGATAGATGCTTGGGACGCTACGGAAAAAAGTGCCAGTTTTCATAGAAAGCTTGCCGGCTGGGCTTTATGACTTTACCGCAGACCCCTGAAATCTCGCGCGTTCCACTGGTGTTTATCAAGAAAACGCATCGTAAATACCTCTGCAAAGATAAGCAGGTACGATTCGCTCTTTCTTCATTCCTCGACGTGGAATTCTTCGACAGAAATGGAGCAAAAAGCTCGCGGTAGCGCATGGCGGGGCGATAAATCCTGATTGTATCTACCACCGCTTTGGTTATCATGCCCTATTAATTTTAATTTTGTCATACGTGATTTTATTCTTTTTAAAAGAGTTTATTTGGGTTATCTATATCAGTATCCTTATATCAGTACCCTTATTTCGATACCCTTATTATAAATGCAAAAGGGTGTTTGTTTGTTGGTTTGTCCTCCAATCACGTCGCAACGGAGCAACGGATTGACGTGATTTTTTGCATGAGTATAATTAAAGACCTGGAGAGTGACATAGGCTACTTTTTATCCCGGAAAATCAAAGAGTTCCCATGGGATTTTCAAAAAACCTAAATCCACGCTGACGAAGTCGCGGGCATCCTCTAGTATGTATTCATAAAAAAATAACTTTTAAATTGGATTTTATAATTATTTTAGAAGAGCATTGGAGCCTTGTTCAATAATATCAAAGAGCGTAACGGGATCACGAATCATTTCGCAAAAAATGATTGATCATCGACAATATGATTTATGGTCAATTTGATGGATTGCATTTCGCGTTAATTTTGGTTAGGCTTTGAGTTATAATAAGTTTTGATGATTATTTTAGGATTTGGGTATAGATTTACTTATATTTATATTTATATGTCAATTTCGGGGATGGACGCTACCTCTGTACCAAATTTCATATAAATCGGTTAAAGGGAATCTTTTATGAATCCCTTAGAAACTCTTTGATTTTCCGGGATAAAAAGTAGCCTACTGTGTCCTTTCCCAGAATGTTAGCTAACTCTGTATCAAATTTCCCCAAATCGCTTAAACTGTTGGACCGTAAAAAGCTAGCAGACAGATAGACAGACAGACTGAGACAATTTCGCATTTATAATATTAGTTTGGATAATTTTATCAGTTAGTATTCAATCATTTACAATATTATGCGAAGGCAATGGTAAAATCAAACAAGCACTATTTGATGGAGTAGGTATGTATTGCTTGTAAGAGTCGGGATGTGCGGGGCGTTTCCTCCCCGATTGCCATCTCGACCTGTCACGTACTATACCTACTTCTCTATCAGTGATTAGTTGGATTCATATCAAATCTAGATTCTATTCAAACAAAATCTGAAAAACTGATATTTTCCCAACAAATTCTCTGTTCAGGGTTTCTTCAGTTCTAAATTCTGAGTTGTAAGATTACAAATTGATAAAATTATACATTAAAAATATGTTTAACAGAATATACCTATCTAGCTTATGCTCGCGACTTCGTTCGCCTGGACTACACAAATTCTAAACGCCTATTTCACCCCCTTAGGGGTTGAATTTTCAATGCCTACGTCATAATAGCTATCTGCATGCCAAACAGCCCGATCCGTCCAGTAGTTTGAGCTGCGCGTTGATAGATCAGTCATTCAGTCGGTCAGTCAGTCACCTTTTCCTTATATATATTTAGATAAACAGTTGGGACTGGTTAGTCGCGGCCTTCTTTCTTTCATTGAGCGCACATTATACCTCTATCGTTGCTTAGACCGTTCTCTACTAACTTAGGAGAGAGCTTTTGCCCAGCTGTGACATTAATAGTCAGTTAACAAGAAATGCCCTTATAAGATAATGCCTTAAAATAGCGATTGAAATAACTTTAACCAAAACAGCGTATCTTAACCGTCTCATCAGATATGAGCTTACCTAAATGGCAAACTTTAATACATACAAAATTGTAATTTTTGATGCTTAATCCCTATTTCTCCTCTAAGCATAACGGGACAGGAAAATAAATTTTATTCAAAAACGTATACGGATACGCGTCTTTACTTGGCAAGCTCGGTGTTTACATTATATAATTGTTAATAATACCTAATTAATATTGCAACACGACACTTTTTTCTTCCATATACAAAAAGGCAATTACGTGAGATTTATAAATTTTGCATAATATTTCAGTGTCACAATAATTAAAATTCCTTGTTAACTAAAAATTAAACCAAATGCTTTTGTTGCAATAGTTATAATTCTAACAAATGCTATCAATTAGAATTGATTTTACTAGTTAAAAAAACTGTAGATACGTAAAATAATAATAGCAGGATTTTTTTACAAATAAGGTGAGATTTTCTAACCACTCTCTTTGACATGCCACTACAATTTTTTTTAATAGATATGGAAAATTTACGATTGAGGAGAATTTTAACTTTAAAATAAAAATTATTGTTTTCTTGTAAAATGCAAACATTTTCGCAGCGGTGTCGAAATAAGTCAAAAATTACGCAACGCTGTGTTGACTATATTTAACCTGTCCAAATAATATTGTGCTCGAAATCGATAATGAAATTTTATTACGAATAAATATATACAGTTTAAAATAAACTATCAGATTTAATCTTTAATGAAATCCCAGTGAATTGAGTTTTTAACAATTTAAATAGTGAAGTATTATGTATACTTAATTTAAAAAGGAAAGTCAATATGAGAAGCAACTCGGCCGTAAATTTTTACGACAATGTGTTGACATTTAAAAATCACGCAAATAAATTGTTTTAACAGATTAAGGGCGACCAATTAAGAGCTTATCGTCATAAGGTGTTCTCTTTTTTAATAGCTTTCGATTTTAAAATTTTGATAAGTTCATAATTAAAACTGATTACTTTATCCGCTTAGTCCAGGGGCTGCTGAAAAATGGACGCGGAAAATTTCTTCAGCGCATGTCCCTAATCTATACTAATATTACAAATGCGAAAGTGGTCTGTTTGTCTATCTGTTAACTTTTCACAGACCATCTGTTTAATCGATTTTGACCAAAGGTAGGTACAGGTAGGACCGCAGACTCCAGAGTAAATTGATTATACTATCTATGGCCACTTTATCTAAGGTCCAGTTGCATGATAGGGGGTTAAAGGGATGTTACTGTTACGGTTATGTTTTAATCGTCAGTAAAAGCAAAATAATAGTACCTACTGGTTTGTTAACTTATGACCAACGTTTGGTTTGACCTCAATCGTGGATATAATGAACACTAACCCGTACAACTCACTTTCCTTTTTATTGATGATCGATTTTTATGGTAACCGTATAATGTAACTTTAATCGCCTGTCATGCAACTGGACCTAAATCTGTTATAGAAATTGTTGGACGACTGGACAAAGGTCTCTTGTACTCGTAGAAATTTATACAAATCATGGTCTTGTGCCGCTTGTGTTTCCTAAATATAAATTACTATTTTTTGTTTTATATCTTTGATAGGCTATACGTTCATAAATGATTACATATAGGTATACTTACTATTAAATGCCTTAAGTAGGTATTAATTCACTTTGAAACAAAGAAAGCAACTTTCTTTTATGATATTATAGGTAGGTAAGTACGCATCTAAACCGGTTCGTATTTAGACAGCGCTATGTAGTCGTAACTCGTAGTCCTCTAACAACTCATTTTGAGACATGACCAATATTTTTCACCGAACCAACATTAATCTCTAATGTCTCTAAACAAATATATACAAATACCTCTTTAAGACGGGTGCACATAAGAACAAATCTGCGAAAAATATGACTAGTTAAATAATATTTATTAATCTACACGTATTTATTTATTAACCGTTTTTGGCACGTCCTGACTGAAAACCCCCAAGTTTTTAGCTTAGACGTTTTGTACGATTTACTTTGTTATAAGTTTTACAATTAGAAGTTAAAAAATATTTGCTTATAATCTATGAAAGACCTCTTCTTAAATTATTATTAACCGCACATAAAATAAATAATAATGTTTTACTTATTGTTAAATTATTAGGTATGTTCCAATATGCATTCACCTTTATTTATACAGTGGAGTATTTTCAATACGACACAAACTAATGTTTCGCTCAGAACAAATAAATCATTAGGCTAATGACTAATTGTGTATGAGTAAATCATGAATAAATATTGATGAAAGATAAGAGAATCGAGAAGTCTGACCATTCGCTACTACCTATAAACAAACCGACAAAAACTTAAGCTTTTATAATTTGCATAATTATTATTGTGACACTATTTATAAATTAGTACCTACTTTATGGCTTATCTAAAATTTCACTCATAATAATCAAACATTTGGCAAGTTACAATCCTTTAATTTCCTTTCTTCTTAATTTTTTCACGAACAAAAAATAAACACAACCTCCCTGGCGCAGTGGTAAGCGCTGAAGTCTTGTACAGTGGGAGTTCCCGGGTTCGATTCCTGGCATTAGTTTGGACTTTGGAATTTTATAATTTCTAAATTTCTGGTCTGGTCTGGTGGGAGGCTTCGGCCGTGATTAGTTACCAACCTACCGGCAAAGCCGTGCAGCCAAGCGATTTAGCGTTCCGGTACGATGCCGTGTAGAAACCAAAGGGGGTATGGGCTTAATAAAAATGCTATACCTCTTCCAGATTAGCCCGCTTCCACCTTAGACTGCATCATCACTTACCACCACGTGAGATTGCAGGGAAGGACTAACTTGTATCTGAATGAAAAAAATTAAAAAAATACACCTACCTAAATACAAGAGAGTAGACCTACCTGTTGCTACCTGTTAAAGAATATTTCAAATCTCAAAGTTTGACTTTTACTTACATTTCAATTAGATACATGAAATCACTAACTGTAGACTAAACCTATTTCAAAACTTGTTAATTTGTAGATAACTATATGTAACAAGTCCGTGGTTGATTATTATCATCTATGTTTTTCTTTGATAAATCTAGAATTAAAATGAAGTGTCGGCAGATCAATTAAAAATAACTGTTACTTATTGGTCTCCTTTAATTGAACATAACCTTCAATTAATTTTATTTAATAGACCTCGTCATAAATATCCTTATTCAAGAATTCAAGAGACATGGATGGCCGTATGTGGGAAAATATTTTTTGTACTAAATATTTTCGCGTATGTTCGGAATTAATATTAATTAAAGCATTTTTTATAACGACATGTCATTTGTGTAAAATATATCAATGTAATAGTCTACATTCCAATGTTCACTTATACAAATGAATTAAAGCAATTTTTTAACACATTATTATCGTGGTAAAATCAGTCATTCTTTTGATATAAAACTTTACCACGAATAAAACCTACCTGAAAATTAATGAAACAACTACCTGTTGTAAGAACAAAAACCTGTTGAACTTTTAATTTTCCGACGGTAAAATTTGAAATTCTAATTGAAAAGCCAGTAGCGAAAATGTTTGACATCGAATACACGATAGTATAAAGTACCGTAGGGAAGTGGTAGATAAATCTTACTTATATGTCTCTAAAACCATTACACGGTGGCTTGAATGGTAGAAAATGTAAATAACATGGACGTTTATGTTTTACACGAGTCACGGATAGCGGCACTGACTTGTTGAGAAGCAGAAAATAATATTATTTATTACAAACGTTGCGTTTCTGCAGAAAAAACCGACACTGCATGCGCCGCTGTAAGTAATTGACAATTTCAGGACAACTGACAAAGTTTTTTGAGTCATTATACTAACGAGCCGAAAGAAAGCTTCATTTTGTGTACAAATTAACATAAAAAAACCTATTAACCTTTTTGATTTTTCTTTTTTTTAAATGTTAATGAAAAAGTAGATCTTTTCTGTCTACAGATATTTTTGTCGTGTTAAAAAGCACAACCTCCAAGTCTAAGTTTTATCCCGAAATCAGGAGTCTCTACAGATTGTGAAGGAAGCACCTACCTACTTAACGGGTAACAACTAGTAGATATTATATTAAATCAAAAATTACACATCAATATACTTAACAGTGCCGTTTACTGACAGACAAAATAAATATTAGAAAAGTTTCGAATATTTTCTATCATTTTGTTAGGAAACATTATGGCAGAAATTAACCTTAATCACTAATATATAATAGCCTCTACTGTTATAAATTACAAATTACGGTTAATTTCTGTTCATTAAATTTATTGCCGTTTAAATAACAAGTAATTTTAACGCAATTGCTCTAAATTCTAATGCTCATTGCTCAGCGGGCGGCACCGTTCTGTAAGTTGCTTTAATTTTTATTACTGCGCTAGTAAAATTGTTTACTTTATAAGTAGGTAATTCTTAGTGCTACCTAAATTTAACGCCTATCATACAGACAAGCAATAACCATTATAGTAGGTCCTGCAAAGGTCAGCAAAAATAGGACCAGGGACATTTCGTCCAATCAAAAAAGGTCCTACAAAAAAGTTTCCAGAGTGCGGAGTCAATTATTATGTCTCAGAGGGCATAATGCAAATGGACCATCTGGCCGAAGTTAGTGAAAAACTGTACCTATTATTATTTATTATTATATATTTATTTTCTATTTAATTAGAACGGCCATAAAGCCCAATTACACTAATTAAACTACGAGTACTAACTCGTAGTTTAATTGGTGTATTGGGCTTGTAACTAACATAAATATACTTACAAAAAATTGTTAAAATTACAATTAATAATAAAGTCATGTCAAAAAGCAAAATTATGAATTTTCACAAACGTGCAAGATCTTTAACCGCTATAAAAGGAAAAGCTGACTGATCTGGGATCTGACTGATCTATCAACGCACAGCTCAAAGCACTAAACAGCCCCCCAATTGTGTAAGAATAACCATTTCATGGCTATCGCAATCGTCAAGAATTCTGCCCTTTGATTGGCTGTGAAAAAATGTAAACAGCGAATCCACCAATCAAAGGGCAGAATTTCTTGACGATTGCGATAGCCATGAAATGGTTATTCTTACACAATTGGGGGGCGGATCAGGCTGGGCATACAGATAGCTATTATGACGTTGACATCCACCAAGAAAGGATTTTAGAAAATTGTCAAAGTCAAAGTCAAATGATTTATTCAAAATAGGTAGTAATAATAAATTTTTCTTTTCGATTGTCAGTTGTTGGATTTGTAAGATAAAATGGTGATAATTATTCAACTAAAGCTACGAGGGTTCCAAACGCGCCCAATTCTGAACTAAATTACCCCTTTAAACAGGGGTTTGAAATTTGTGTAGTCCACGCGGTCGAAGTCGCTCGCATAAACTAGTCCTCCTATATTATTTAAAAAAAACTGTTTGACATGTAACAAAGTACCATAAATCTTATGGTATTTTTCATATTATTTTGTGTTAAGTATTAGTTTTTATTGTCATTATCTATTTTTATGGGCCTCGTTGCCTAAAATAATCAACACTTAATAAATAAAAATCGGTTTTACTTAACCAAATCGCGCTGACCAGCACGGCACGACGACATGCGACATGTCATTAACTTAACTCAGTGGCCCTACCGCGGTTGTTTGACAGCTACAATGTCACGATCGCAATCATCTCTGATTGGTTAATGCTCGCTCACTATTGGCCACAATGCATTGTTGCATAAAGAATCGCACAAATTCAGCCAATCAGAACAATTGACATTGTAATAATGATTGATGCAGGTTTTAGACAATCGCCCTACAGCATAAAATCGGACATGCACCGCTTTACAAAAAGTCTCAAAGGACGTTTTCGGATTAAAAAATCGGTCCCTGATAAACAGCAGTCGTCTGTATTAGGTCTAAGAATTAATTTTATTGCAATTTTTTAATGATCTATTGTTTATTATGTTCAACATACAAACTGATTCAAACCAATGGAAAATAGTACCTACTACCTACCTTAGTCTTACTTGACTTATTCATATAAATATTCATTATCTAATAAGCTATTGGTATAATTTGTCGTGCTCATTTTAGGAACATTGATCTGCCTTTTTTTGGAGATATTTGATATTTCATATCCCATACACGGAAAGGTTGTAAAAATTCTGCGTAATAACTTTATTTTAGTTGATCTATGTTCAAACCTTGTAGAAACTTGAAACTTATCTTTGTAATTAAGTAAATAAATGCTAATTTTTATTTTCTTTTATTTGCATTTATTATTTTACAATTTTCAAAATGTTTTACTTGAAGAAAAGAAGTTAACTTACTAAGGCTGCCTTCACATTACAGGCGCGTCTTACACGCGAATGAAATACTTAACTTGAAGGCACCTTAATTGGGTATGCAGGATTATATTTTCACAGTATGACAACGCATTAACATACCTATGTGCCAACATAATTGTGGTTTCGAGCAGGTATTTATTTTGACCAATCACGCAGTTTTTCCTGTCACATCGCGGGGGATCGGATCCATCGAATAGTTCGTACGGCGCGAAAACGTAATGTAATGTATGCACATAAAATAAATCTCAAATGAGCCACTTAAGGCGATCGCATACTGCCCCAAGAGCTGAGAGTCAGCCGCAAGGTGTGCTTTTTTCAGTACCTACCGGAAATGCAAAGGACATCTGCAGAGAAGTTCCTTATAATATTATAAAATAGGATAAGAAATAATTTCAGGTCTCACCCGCAAAAGGGGTTAATAAGGAATGAAAGCCTGTCTGGAAATTCATCCTTTTTGAGGTGGAAAATATGGAAACTGGTGTTTAGGCTTTCGTATACCTAATAGATATACAATAAGATATAAACTTTCATCCTATATTTGATAAGGAGACGAAACTTTTTAAAAACATCTAAGATAGTTCCTGAAAATAATATGATGCCGATGAGGAATCCAATAAGGTACACGGCTAGTCACGAATAAGTCACGGAAAGCCTTTAATCACGAATTTTCGTGACCAAAGCTTAGTGTTGTTTTGCAAATTATGCTAATAATATCCACAACACAATTCGGCGGCATTGGACACGTCGAGCTCTGTTTACGCCTCCCGATTTTCTTTAAACATACGTAATTCGATCGCTTCTATTGCTGATGTTATTTATGTTTTTTTTCTGCAACATCTTTTGCGGTTCGCTCCGTAGTATGCGATCGGTTTATATAACGTGCACATATAATTTAATAAATTAATAAATCACCGACTATAGCCGCTCACCGCAACTGCATGGAACTGGTAAATAACTAAATAAGCGTATAGCGTCATTCAATTATATTTTTTCCAGTCCATTTTAAGCTATCAATGGCACGCCCGTCTATGAAATATAGTCTCATTTTTCGTAAAATACATATTATTATAACTATTCACTTACTTGCTCATTTATTTTAATACGAAAATGAAAACTTGGTGTAAACAAGCTGTTACATAATTTAGAACTGTACACTTACTAGCTTATTTTAACAAGGGCCATGGCAGATCGGTGAATTTGCGACTGCATCAATGCTTCAATGCGTTTTGATAACTCTATACGTTCGATCGCTATATTAAAAACGCGCGTTAGCGATTGTTTTGATGGTGCTTGGCGTTCAGCCGCTGTAATGAAATCTAAATATAAAAAATGAAAAGCTGACTGACTGATTGACTGAACTATTAACGCACAGCTCAAACTACTGGACGTATCGGGTTGAAATTTGCCATGGAGATAGCTATTAAGACAAAAAAAATCAACTCCTAAGGGGGTAAAATGGGTTTTGAAAGTGTAGTCCACGCGGACAAAGACGCGAGCATAAGCTAGTCTTCTTCTATAATTTAAAAATGAAAATGGGGTGAAATAGGGGTCTATTTCACCTCCTTAGGGGTTGAATTTTCAAAAATCCTTTCTTAGCGGATGCCTGCGTCATAATAGCTATCTGCATGCCAAATTTCAGCCCGATCCGTCCAGTAGTTTGAGCTGTGCGTTGATAGATCAGTCAGTCAGTCAGTCAGTCACCTTTTCATTTTACATATTATTTAGATTGCTGATCGGCGATGCTAAATCATCGTGATTCGTCATACAAACAAATAAATTTTCTCTTTATAATATTAGAAGTATTAGGATAGATTATCATGGTGTCATAAACAAGACAATGGGAATAGACAATCTTGCTTGTACTTATTATCTTATCAGCCCGCCCTATCCGTGTTAATATTGTTAGTGAAAACATAGGTGGATACTATCACTATATAGGACTATGATCTACGAATAGTAACGATACCTATATATAATTCTATAGAATCTATAGATAGGTAGGTACGTGTAAAAACGTCCCATAACTGAAATTAATTTCAGAAAATAAAGAATGCAGAAAATTATTATTGATATCTAACTCACTATTTGTACTAGGTGGGTATGTATAAAACACGTATTTTGACGACCTCCCTGGCGCAGTGGTAAGCGCTGTGGTCTTATTAGTGGGAGGTCCCGGGTTCGATTCCTGGCAGGAATTTGGAATTTTAAAATTCTAAATTTCTGGTCTGGTCTGATGGGAGGCTTCGGCCGTGGCTAGTTACAACCCAACCGGCAAAGCCGTGCCGCCAAGCGATCTAGCGTTCCGGTACGATGCCGTGTAGAAACCAAAGGGGCATGGGCTTATTAAAAAACTGCCATACCCCTTCCAGGTTGGCCCGCATCCATCTTAGACTGCATCGTCACTTACCACAAGGTGAGACTGCAGTCAAGGGCTAACTTGTATCTATATTAAAAAAAATAAAAAAAAACGTATCTTCGTAAGAGAGGATTGTACACCTATACATTTAAATTAATTGGGTCATATTCAAATTAAGGCATATTTTTGCTCTGCGAGCTAGATAACATCAAGCTACGCATTTCAAGCATAACAACTGTCGACACAATAAGTGTGAAGCATTAGTGTGTCTATCTGTTACGATCTTACGCCACAATGAGCACTTATCGCTGTTAGATCTCGTACATTTGATAAGAGAATGTATGATTGTTCTGACACAGCTTTTACGCTAAGTGCACCTTAAGTTACTTCAATCAAAGGCCAGCGTCCACTAGACTAAACTATAAATCATCACCGATATTATAAATGCGGAAATGTGTTTGTTGGTTTGTTCTTCAATCACTTCACAAAGGAGCAACGGATCGACATGATTATTTGCATGGGTAGTTATAGTTCAAGACCTGGAGAAATGATATAGGTTACTTTTATCCTGGGAAATCCGCAAATAAGCAACTATAGAGCGATAGCTCAACCGTCTGCATAGACATAAAAGTTGCCGTGTGCTGTCCAATGCCTCTGACGATTCAAAAGTACTTCTTTAATTGAATAAATAAAAAAATAAAATTATATATTTATGTATTAGAAAAGCTGGGCTTCTTTTAAGCAGCTATGGCCTCTTGAATGGCTTTTAGCACAAGCATAGGTAATGTGGGCACAGATGATTATGTACCTTTACTTAAATCTGCCAAAATTGTATGGAGATGTCAAACAACACGTTCTCCCACAACTACACATTCTATTCTATACCAAATGACAGATATCATCATCATTAACAACAACAACCGATAGACGTCCACGGCTGGACATAGGTCTACTGTAGGGACTTCCACAGACAATGACAGATATAGGGTATACGCACAGTTAATTTTGAGCACACTAAAATCTAAGGTTTAAGTAGGTCATAGTTGTGGAAGTGTGAACGCAAAGAGGAACATTGCATGCTTGTCGAGCATGTATCTGTGTGTAAGAACTGCTGAGCAAAATATTAGCACGCGCATCGCGTTTCGTCTTTTGTAGCTACTTTTGTAATCAATTTTGCATTATGTAATATGTTTGAAATAATAACACCTAGCCTACCTACCGCCGCGCCGCGTTGTTACTTTATTGAAAATATCTTTATTGAAAGTCATCATTTATAAATTTTATTAAGACTTGCACCTTTGAGGTAAAAAGTAAAAAGGTGAGTAGGTATCTTTTGAAATAAAAAGCAACATTTAACTGCGTGAATATTTTATTGCAACTCACTTTAGCTTAGGTATCTATAATATTATTTAAAAGTTTACACGCGTATAACTAAAATAAGATATAATGTTATGTTTTTAATTATTGTGGACTTGCTCTAATTTTATGATAGAGATATCTAGGTAAAACACCTTTCAATTTATTTAAAATTTTAGTTCCTTGTGTCTTGACTCTACCAATTTCTTTTTCTATTTCGTCAACCTGTTCCAAGCTAGATAACTGTCTTGAACTGCAACACTACTAAGTACGAAATAGTATCTATTTGTAGGGAAATCGTCAAAAATTTCAAGTACAAGCACATGTTGCCGGTTCACAGTCGATATGATATCAGTAGCTGAGTTTGAATTCGGATAAAAAATGGACCGCATGACATCAAATCGACCAGATCGGTCCACAATCCATAATGGAATGGAAAGTCATCGCAATTTACGGTTATGATAATGTTAAGGAGTGCAAAAAGTTTATAAGTCTGGTTCCCATAATAAGAGACCCATAATAATAAAAAGCATGCTAAAGTTTGTTTCATCATAAAAGTTTAGATTAAGAAGCATAAAAGCTTTTTATTGTTTCAATTTACGACATTAGTGCTAATTCGGATGCATGAATACACTAAATTAAAACAGGTCTAATAGAATTATTACTATTTTTAGTGTCGTCGAATTATTTTATAGATTTGTGTAGGTACAACAGAATTAACACCATTATTAACACCCGATTATCTGCCACTAAATGATACTTCCGACTTCGTCTGCGTGGATATAGGTTTTAAAAAAACCAAAAAACCGGTATGAATTCTTTGATTTTCCGTAATAAAAAGTAGCCAGAAATCAGCGCTAAATTCTGAATGGTTTGCAGAACCCTAATAAGATAATAATAAAAAGTGTTAATAATAAAGATTGTGAATCGTCGCCTTATAAAGTGTAACTCAAAAAATTGCGAGGAAATTTTACTTTTGAAGATGATTCAAATCTTAGTTCTTACTGGTTTTATGAAAATGTTGAGTATCTGTATATAAGTATAGGTAGTATTTTGATGATGGGTAAAATATAGGTACATATTGAACAAACTTATACTGCTAATGAGTAAATCGTTAGCAGAATATACCTATTCCTACTCTCCACTGTTACGCAAATCTTTGGTGATTTGATTCCACTTTTTGATATCACCCTGCAGGTGATCAAAGTGGAATATACCTCTGTTTTTAATTTATTATGTCATAACTATTTAACTAGCCCAGCGAGTTGCGAAGCTGAAGTGGCAAAGGGCAGTGCACATAGTTCGAAAAACCGATAAGTATGAGAAAATTAATATAGGTAGGTAATTCTTTATATATATAATTCAGAAACCTGACTGACTGATATATTAATCACAACGCACAGCCTAAACCGCTGGTCCTAGAGACATGAAAGGAGGGTGTGTTCTTTGTATAGAGTCCACTAAGAAAGGATTTTTCGAAATTCCACCCGTAAGTGGGATAAATGGGGGATGAAAGTTTGTATGAAAGTCATTTTTTCTAGTTATTTCCTTGAAAATCAGTATTTGGATTTTCGGAATCAAAGGATTTTTGGAAATTCGACGTCGATTTTCTGAATTCCACCCGAGCGAAGCCGGGGCGGGTCAGCTAGTATATAGATATATTAAGTTGTAAGCGTTATTCGTGTTCTCCAACAGACCATTCATTCGATCGCTAGCGCCATACATGTGGCACATGAGTAGATATTAAGTAATGTGCATGTGGTGCGCAGGCGCACAATATTGTATATTTGTTCAATCAAAATTCCTGTACACATAGAGAGTTATGGACGTGAAAAATCCTCTAATGACGCAGACTACTGTTTGATGTTCTGAACACATTGCCAATTATATTTCCTTCTATATTATTAAACTTTACTGTAAGTTTAGCAGTCTATGTGTAGGTATATGTGTATATTTTTTACCGGTTCCCTCATAATCGCCAATATACTAAATTTTAATAAATAATACTTATTTGTCTGAATTTGTCTAATCTTTAAGCTTGATACGCCATATTATGGTATTATAATTATTATAACCAAAATTCTAATAGATAGGTATGCGGTTAAGACAAAAATAAAAATACGTCAAGAAAAATGAGATACTTGTATCGAGTTTGGTGAGTCTGCTATCAAATAAAAAGTGTAAGTACCTACCTATCTAATTTTTTATATATGTACATAACCGAGTCACCTACCGTTAATAAATAATGGATCACGTAGGTACCTACGAGCGTATAACAATATTTTGCCTTTAAAAACCCAAAATTATTATTAGCCCAAAAACGAATTATGTAAAATCTTGTGATTTTTTGTTAGGGTGTTTTTGTTACATTGTGATCTATATACTAATACATATTATAAAGAGGTAAAGTTTGTAAGTTTGTTTGTAGGAAGTAATCTCTCGAACTACTGATCCGATTTTTAAAATTCTTTCACCAGTAGAAAGCTACATTAGTACCTATTCCTGACTAATAAAGGATTTTTTTTGCAGAGATCCCTACTAAAATTGTAATAAGTAATAAGCTACCCGCGCGGGGTGGGTCACTAGTCATCAGTATAATCAGTATCACATTCGTAGGCTTCAAAACTTTGAACTTTGAACAAAGCTTTGAATCGCACGTGTTTGAGAGTTGTTATAATAAAACCGCGTAAATAGGTAAATAGGTTAAGAGTAGGTAATTAATAAGCAATTCCAAAAAGACTATCTTACAAAATGATCTCTTGACAATGATAGTAAGTAAACAAAATTCAATTAAAAGATAACACATCTAATTCACTGTATATTTTGGAGGCAATGAAAAGTAATTGTATCGAATAAGCAATCAAGATATAAAACGATAAAACTATTGCCGCAATTAGCGTCACGGCAATTTTGAGATCGATTTATTGATTACTTCCATCAAACCGAATAACTCGCGAAATCCGACACCATTCGACGAGAGCATTTTGTTACCATGGCTAACGTAAACAGATAGAATCGATTATTTACAGTATCAATCGATAATCGATAAACGGTCTAAGTAAAATGTTTATATTGTAAACACTTAACAGGTGAGGTGATGATTGAATCTGTACACTTACACGACTCGTTAACCTCTGTATTGATGGAATTCAGTGCAAACGCATAACTACAAACCCGTATTGTTTATCCATTTAATACAAGTTATTTGAAAATTTTCACTTATAATATCACTCAAAAGTTTACAGCACTACAGCCAGTATTTAATTTTTTTAATCGATGACGCGTCACGATACATCGATTTCATTGTGGAAAATCGAATAGTTCGATTGGAGCATGTCGTGATCGCAGTTCGCAGATCGAATGCGTGCAATCAGTTCACAAGGCGTTACACTACTAAGTAGTAAGAACGGTGGTGTTACGATGCTTGTCTTGAGTCGCTGCAGGCTGACTAGCTGAACCGATATATTAGGGTCACACTTACGACTAATGATCTGTAATCAAATACGTAGGAAAGCTTTAGGATAAAGTTTTCAATCGCCTTCGGCCTCTCAATTCGAGCTCAGATGACAGCAGAGGTAAAATATCAATAAAAATTTAGAATGGTTGTGTGAAGGTAAACCTGATACCTAGACCTGTGATGATGAAGTCTAAGTAAAGATGCTCGCGCGCTTGCGTAGAATATGCCTGTTTACGCTTGAGTATTCACACACAAGTCGAATCGACTCAAACAATGAAATATACAAACTTTAGGAGCCCATTGTACCATGATTGTACGGTGTACCTACCACCTAAAAGTGTGATTTCAAAAAATTACGTCTTAGAGGAGCAGCTACTTCCTAAAAGGAACTCCCATGCAAGATTTCTGAAGTCCTTGTAGTTTCAGAGATTTCATGACGATGTCAGATTGATGGTCCTTCTGCATTTCCGCATTTTCCGAAACAAAAATATATTATAATAGCGGCATTTAGCCGAGCTAGGATAGTTTCCGAAACAAAAATAGGTTATAATTTAGCCGAGCTAGGATAGATTGAAGTGCATTATATTATAAGTGCGACATTTTGTCGAGCTATTTGTTGCTAATGTATGTGATCTAATATAGCTAAGTTCAAACATGGCACAGGCCGCCGTGGGATCGAGACATTGAGTTTTTTCGCGTGTCTAACATTACATATGTCATAATTCTAAGGCCGACACGTTTTCGTACGAAACAAACTCGCCCGATACGTCTGCGCCCGACGCGAATACCAAACCTATGACCTCTGGCGACTCTGGTGTGGGTGCAAAAAATCATTAAAAATATTATAGTGCGTACGTACATAGAAATCGTTACAAAACATGCGAGTTGCGAAAGCTTCATAATCAAAATATTGCTAAATTTGAAGGCCAGTTAGAGCTAAACCTTCAAAACTATTTTGTCTGAGCTTCAGTTTACTAGTTAGTCTTAAAATTTTACTAAGGACCAGTTGCATATCAGATAGTTAAAGTCACTTTACAAGTTACCGCTAAATTTTGACCACAGCAGGCTACAGCAAAGCAAAGTTGATTATACCTATAGTTCAATATTCATATTCCCGAGGTTAAATGTTGTTCCAAAAACAAACCCATTTTGCTTTTATTGGTGCTCAAAGTTTATTCGTAACGTACTTTAACCACCTGATATGCAAACGGCCTTAAATTGAAAGTAATTCGTTTTATTAAATGTCCCAACCTGGAAAAGAAACCGGCATCTCTTCAAAAAAGCTCAAAGATGAGAAATAAGTATTATCTTTTTTTTAAAGAATATTAGCCACTAGCTGATTCCCGCGACTTCATCCGCGTGGAATAAGGTTTTTTAAAGTCCCGTGGGAACTCTTTGATTTCCGGGATAAAAAGTAGCCATGTCAGTGTCCTGGTCTTTATCTATACCCATGCAAAAAATCACGTCAATCCGTTGCACTGTTGCGACGTGATTGAAGGACAAACCAACAAACAAACTCACTTTCGCATTTATAATAAGGGTACTGATGGCCCTTGACAAACATTCCCCTTTCCCCTTCAATTAAGCGTACAGCTTGTGCTAGGAGTAGGTACGACAATAGTGCAACGGGTGAGGTTTGAACCGGCGACCTTTCGGATTTCAGTCCGCACCTTTAACTGTTGAGCTATTGAAGCTATCTATAATATTATCAGTGACATTATAATGTGTATTATATTCGTGATGTTGCTGGTAATTCGGTTCCACACAAGAATTGACCTAAACTTGAATGACAGTGAAATCCGTGCCGAATTAAAAACTTCCTCTTTTTATCAATTTGCAACTTGCAAGCAAGAAGACAATTTTCGGACCGCATCCTATCAATTTCAATTAAGTTTTATAGACAACCGAATCAGAACAAATTGTACCAGGGAGAGATCAAGGAACTGAAGTTTGGAGTGACGTAGGAAATTAAATAGATGCGTACGATCATGAATATTGTCAGGTTTTCAATCAATGGATTTGTTGGAGGTGAATGACATTTAAAGCTTCGAGGAATTGGTTGCGTGGCCTAGAGTACCCAATTTTTTCTATCAATAGTAGGTATGTTATGTTATGACTATGAGCGTGGCCAGGCCAGGCCTTCACATTTCAGGTACCTTTTTAAAGCTACAAGTTCCCGGCGGGACCCGTCCGGGCAAGCGGGCCAATTCAGACGGTTGCGGTCGCACGCGTTATTTCGATATTTAGATAGGTACTCACATGCTACGTCGCGTCATCCGTTCGTTGCTAAAGATTCGAGTTTTACAACTAAAAATTAAATTAAAAAATTTAAACCGCAACCGCACCGTACCGCATCGCACCGCACCACACAGCAGCGCACCGCTCCGCAGCACACAGCAGTGCACTGCACAGCAGCGCATCGCACCGTATCGCACCGCACCACACCACAGCTCAACGCATCGTACCGCACCACACCGCACCGCACCGCACCGCACCGCAACGCACCGCAGCGCATCACACCGCAGCGCAGCGCACCGCACTGCAACGCACCACAACGCACCGCATCGCATAGCAAATCAATTTTCTAGGAAGTCTAAAGAGGCAAGTTAATAAAAAGATCCCAGTTTTAATAAAAAAAACTACTTAAGTAGTTTCCCAAAGAGCGTATTTGTCTGTAAAATCACTTTTCACTTCGTTAAATAGGTACTAGTTACTACGTTAAACTTTTTCAGTTGTTGGTTGTAACCATAACGTCGTAACCTTGGCCCGAAATATATTCTGAATACTAAAGATCATAACGGCATCTGGCATGTACGAGAAATTGTATATAAAAGCAGCCACAATTTTTTGTTATTTTCAAATAAACTACTCAATCCAGTTAGTAGGTTCTTACTTATTTTGTTGTTTTGCAAACTAAAGGAATGTGGCCTTTTCGTATTGCCATTTAAGACCCTTTAAGGTACAGTCAGCTTCAAAATAACTATAGATTTTTTTAATACTCTGACAAGTTCAAGTAAACGATTATTATAATGATAGTGATGATGATTTTAAAAAGCAATAAAAATAAATCAAAATTTTGCATTATAGATACTAAGTACTATACCTAATATCTATGGGAATTCAATATCCTACTACCAGAACACTCGTTATGGAAAGATATCCATGTTTTTTAAGTAGCACCTAAATTGATTGCATTGGAACTAGTAGGTACCTACCCACTAGGAACTTGGGGTGTTACGGATATTTGCATCCGCATCCGTAAATGCGGAACATCCGAATTGATTCAGACATCCACGTCCGCATCTGCATCATGCGGAGCTTTTACGAATGCGGATTCATATTTGGAACAAGTAACGACCTGCAAATAAATTGGGCGGTCCAGAGTGGCGCGTGCTTCGCCCGTGTTTTCTCGTTGATATCCGTTCGCTAACTGACCAATCAAAAAGTGTACAATGGTACTCAACAGGGTGTTACGGATATTTGCATCCGCATCCGAAATGCGGGACATTCGTATTGATTCAGACATCCGCAAATATTAGTATCCGCAACAACCCTGCTAGGAATCACAGTTTTACAATCTATTATTAAACAGTGTAGGAACCTATCAAATTGGCTAAAATTGCTGAGGTCTATAAAATCTAGAAATAGTTAGGTACATGCCAGTATAGATAGCACTTATGGAAAACTTTTCGCTGATATAGTAGTATGAGCACTTTGAGCTGTGCCTTTCTATTTTTGAAAACCGTATGAATATCCGTATTTCTGAGATTACAGCCCGAACAAACACTAACTCAGCGCAGCGCGGCGAGAGACTTTAATTTATAACAAACTTGAAAAATTACGAACTTAGATGGATACAAAATTTCATGCCCCATTTAATCCTCTCAATAGTGAAGTTTCCAAAAATCCTTTCTTAGGGATTGCCTACGAGAGAATGTCTACGATAAGGAACCTACTGTCAAAATTTCAAGTTTCTAAACTCAGCAGCTTAGCCTGTGCGTCAGTCAGTCAGTCTGTCAGTCAAGACAAGTCTGTACCTACATATAAAAGGAAAAGCTGACTGATTGACTGACTGACTGATCTATCAACGCACAGCTCAAACTACTGGACTGATCGGGCTTTAATTTGGCTTGCAGATAGCTATCATGTAGGTATCTAACTTAGAGATCCGCTAAGAACGGATTTCTGAAAATTAGATCCCTAAAGGGGTAAAACAGGGGTTTGAAAGTTGAAACGAAGTCACGGGCATAAGCTAGTCTTTCTATACTGCATAGATTGCCGTTTAATGAGCACTTTTTATTTATAGATGAAGTTTGTCTCCACACTTATTTACCTCGGCTCACGCGCAGCTGCCGTGGAAGCGCGCAAATAAATCACGCAACGACACGCCATATATCTTTCACCAATATTGTGTGTAGCAGTAGCACCTTATTCCGTTGGACGGTGTCAGTTTCATTGGTATGTCCTAGGGTATTTACAATCTACACGCCTTATGGGATACGGCGCACTTACATTTTGCAGTCAACGTTCGAGTAGGAGCCGCGATAGCCTAGTGGTTAGGACGTCCGCCTCCTATTCGGGAGGTCGGGGGTTCGATCTCGGGCACGCACCTTTATAGTAATGTGAGTTTTAAGAAATTAAATATCACTCGCTTTAGCGGTAAAGGAAAACATCGTGAGGAAACGCCTGAGGAAGTGCCTGAGAGATCTACAATATAATGTTCTCAAAGGCGGGTGAAGTCTATCAATTCGCAATCGGCCAAACCCTACTCATAGTTGAGAGGAGAGAGGAGATGAAGGAGATAGGATCTGTAGAGAGCCGGCGATGGGTTTATCATGATGATGATGATGATAATCGAGTGGAGTTGCTATCTTGATGCCTTCTACTAGATCCATCGAAAAAAGAGCTCTAAACTTAAAGAGTTATTTAATGGTAGGTAATTATTGATGAGGGACGGCGGGGGTGTGTGTCTGTACCCACTCTCTACGTCTATACTGCCGAGCGATTAATTTGTCTAACAACCTTTCAATTTCCTCGGTATGAAAGGACAGTACTTATGCGCAGACTCTACGCCTCCTCAGTTAGTCGTCCAGAACTCTTCCCTGAAACCATCTATACTGAAATGACTTTACATGAATTCAGTTACCGCCAAGTTCTTCAGACTGGGTTATTAGCTACTTTCACCCACACAATAGCATATTTTCAGCAGATAAGCATCTGATATGTACAAAATTACCTAAAGCTGTTTCGAATGGAAGCTTCCTAAACTGCCGAAGAGAGCCTTAAGTCTCTTCTTTAGACGGTATGGCTGCTAGAGAAGTTAAACGCTCAAGCAATGGTAGTCAACGCCTAGGCAACGCCAATATTCACTGGCAGCCATGACATTTAACCCAATTGTTTTACCCGAATTCGGGCTAGTTCCGCAAGTTAGTTTCGAAGAAAGTTAGTTAGAATTTGGTAGTTACGGAACCTCCGAAAGACGAGCGTATTCGTACGATTATCTTTACACTACGTCTTTGCGACGATATGTGATTCCGCTGTTATGCCGCAAATCCATACTTCCATTCTAATATTATAAATGCAAAAGTGTGTCTTTCTGTCTATCTGTCTGTATGTCTGTTGATCTGTCTGTATGTCTGTCTATCTGTCTTTATGTCTGTCTGTCTGCTGGCTTTTCACGGCCCATCCTTTCAACCGATTTTAATGAAATTTGGTACAGAGATAGCTTGCATCCCGGGAAAGGACATAGGCTACTTTTTATGCCAAAAATCAAAGACTTCCCACGGGATTTTTAAAAACTTTATCCACGTGGACGAAGTCGCGGGCATCATCTAGGCAAATATAAGCCTCCCGTCCCTCGTTTAAGACTCCCGACGAAGTTGACAGGCGCATTAGTTTGAGCTTTAGCACCGCGGGCGTCGTTACCTTTTTAGCTATAGAGATCCTACCTTTCTGAGATCCATTTCTGGGTGGATCTAAAGTTTATATTCCTTCCTTTTCCAAATCGGTGCACGTCTTATGGGGAAGGTTATGGACCTAGGAATTCCAAACAGTTTTACAACGATGCTACGTAGAATATCCTAATGTGACCATAATAATATTCGCAAAATTACTATATAAGGTTTTTGCAAAATAGGTATTTGTGCCTGTCACAACCGTGGCCATAAATAAGAAGTGAAGTGCAGTAGACGCAGCCCACAGTCAACCAGTCTCGTTATAAACATCAATTTTAAATTATCCGATTAAAAGTCAACGTCGCTAAACTTATTGCGGGCTTTTATGTTTTTGAAATGGGGAAACCATTGATCTAGGTAACTAACGCAAAGAAAAAGTGGAAAACTGTACCTACAATAAAGTTGCTTTAAAAACAGAGTTTAGAACTACTTAGACAGTGGTAACAAAGATAATTGATATTTAAGTAAGTTAAGAATAAGTAGGAAAAATAATTGCAAACATTCAGTGATTTTTCTTATTTTCCGTAATATTCTATCTCCATTCTAATTTAAGCCAAATCCGTCGAGTAGTTTTTGCGTGAAAGAGTAACAAACATACGCACATACATACACGCAAATTTTCGCCTTTATAATATTAGTGTGATACCTTTACTGTGTATCTTTGGTGTCTTGTATCAAAGAGTCCACCAATGGAATTGATAGGATCAGTGGTTTCTATAAATGCTTATCAATGACAAATAGCTCGATCGCCTCCCGCGCTGCGGTCAACGTGACTCGTATTAATAATTTAATAATACCCAATATCTCGACACAAATTGACAGCTGGAATACTTAACGGTAGTTATTATAACGAAACAAGTATGTAGGTCGTAGGTAAAGTGCTGCGTGCTATAATGACATAACAATAACATGGGGTTATTCAAGGGGCCGGGCGGACCAATCAATTCCTGAAAGGCCGGCAACACATTGGCGGTTCCTCTGGTACTGCAAATTTCCATGGGCGGCGGTAATCACTTAACATCAGGTGACCCGCCTGCTTGTTTGCACTCTCAAAGGCTTTTTTTTATAATTTTTTTATAATTTATTTAGAATTTAGAATTTAGACACAAGAAACAAGCTTTCACCATACACGTGCAAAAAATCACGTCAATCTGTTTCTCAGTTGTGACGTTATTGAAGGAAAAACCAACAAACGATCACACTTTCGCATTTATAATGATGAGTAAGAAGAAAGAAAGAAAATGCATTTATTTGTTGTTGGTGTCACAGATAAAAACAAAGTACAAATGTAACATTTTCATCTGTGACACCACCCCAAATAGGTGTACAGCTCAGCATAATGTCTAGTAGCGTCTAGTGGTATTTACTATGTAGTATTATAGTGAATGTGATGGATCGTAAATTAATATATGCCAATTGCCAATATATACTATAAACGCCTGCTAAAAGTTATTGTGCAAACACACAGTATGTGAAATTGCTTTTATTTTATTCACATTAGAGTTGCATTATTATTAATTATTATACTAATTCAATAATATCGACCTGTAACGTCACATTAAATAATAACTTATGCTCGCGACTTCGTCCGCGTGGACCACACAAATTTCAAACCTCTATTTTACCACCTTAGCGGTAAAATTATTAAAAATTCTTTTTTAGCAGCTTTTGCTATTTGCGCTGCATGCCCAGCTTGCTCCGTCCAGTCGTTTGAGGTGTGCGTTGATAGATCAGTCAGTCAGCTTTTCTTTCTATGCATATATATAGATTAATATTGAATTTAATAAAGATAAATATTATAATAAGTAATGCGTTATATTTTCATAGTTGCAATTAAATATTTTGTCCACGTTGCGTAGGCGTAGGCTGTAGGCGTGGGTGGACAGGTGCTATCATCATCATCGTCATGATCAACCCATCGCCGGCTCACTACAGAGCACGGGTCTCCTCTCAGAGTGAGAAGGGTTTTGGCCTTTTGTTCCGTCGCATGCGGTGGGATGGAACTTCGTGAGGTTTTTAGTCGAGAGTCCGACATAACCTTTGTGCTCCCCCGTGGTTGGTGGTATCCATGATGGATTTTCCTCACGAAAAAAGGACTAATCTCACAGATGCTGGCTGATATTTTTTTTAAATGAGTAATGTATTAAAATTTAAAACATTTATTTAACCATATTTATTTATTAAAATATATGACGTGTGCAAACTGCAAACGGTAGGTGAAAAAAAAAAGATCTTAACGATTAATAAAATTTATTCATGCTACGCACTGTATGCTAATTTAATATCCATTTCTTATACCTACCTACTCACACTGGAATGATTTAATATAATATCGCGAGTATTGCATGTAACAAAAAAATGGAATAGGTTGTAAGTAGGTATTTATATTATACGTTTTATCGGTAGGTATCTATTAAACTTTGAACAAAAAAAACGGCCAAGTGCGAGTAAGGCTCGCGCAACGAGGGTTCCGTACTACAGTCGTATTTTTTTGACATTTTGCACGATAATTCAAAAACTATGATGCATAAAAATAAATAAAAATCTGTTTTAGAATGCACAGGTAAAACCCTTTCATATGATACCCCACTTGATATAGTTATCTTACTTCGAAAATTGAAAATACTAATTACTAGTTCATGACCACAATTTAATTTTTTTTGTGTGATGTAACCACAAATTCGCAGTTTTCAGATTTTCCCCGAATGTCAGCTATAAGACCTAGCTACCTGCTAAATTTCATGATTCTAGGTCAACGGGATGTACCCTGTAGGTTTCTTGACAGACCGACAGACAGACAGACAGACAACAAAGTGATCCTATAAGGGTTCCGTTTTTTCTTTTGCGATACGGAACCCTAAAAAAATTGTTTTGATCGGAAAAGGGGAAACTATCGACATTCAAAGTAAAGCCAAAACTACATTATTTAGGCTTCCGTATACGAAGGGTGCCAACGGGACTCTATGACTCCGCTGTCCGTCCGTCTGTCTGTCAGCGGGCTCTACACTGTACAGGTATCTAGCGAAAGAGACCTGAAATTTTCACAGAATGTGTATTTCTATTGGCACTATAACAGCAAACAATAAAAATTTCGAAATGGCCACATCAAAATTAAAAAAAACCGGCCAATGGCGAGACAGACTCCCGCACCGAGGGTGCCCGTCCTACAGTCGTATTTTTCAACATTTTGCACAATAAATCAAGAACTGGTAAGTAACTGCAAGAAATAAAAAGCTGTTTTAGAATGTACAGGTAAAGCTATTTCATATGATACCCCACTTGGACTCACTTGGTATATTACTCTTTCTTTAAAAGTTGAAAATTCTAATTATTTGTTCATGAACACATTATTTTAGTGTAGTCCAGTAAATAGAGCATTTAACCTCGCACTAAATTTCCGATCCAATTTCTTTTTTTTAGGTTAAGGGTCACTTACTGACCATAAAATGACAAAATGCTGACAGATCCAGGTGGAGCTTCGATCACAATCTTGAGGGAAAGTTTTTGGCTGATATCTCGGAAACTATCCACTTTAGGGCAAAAGTTATTTAGATTGTTATTGTAGAGAATAAAATTTTGCATCTTTTGTTTCCTTTAAACTTTTTTGTAAAAATTACCGTTTACGATTTATATGTCGTGTACGTGGTCAACGGGTAGTACCCTATAGGTTTCTTGACAGACAGACAGACATCAAAGTGATCCTATAAGGATTCCTTTTAAAAAGTGTTTTAGGTATTTTTTACGATGGTGCGGAGCCTTTCGAGTAAGAGTCCGACTCGCACTTGACTAATATTTTGCAACTCTGTAAAGTCGTCATCATTATTGATGATTTTTCACTATGATTTATACTAACTTGGCAAAGGGTTGAAATATTATCTTAGTCTACTACCTACTTTACATGCAATAACCTTTCTACAAAATAATATCATTTTCGTAAGTTTAAAAAGCTTGGTCCGGTCTGGGCACAGCTCGGTATCAATTCTAAAAACAAACTTTTCAGGATTTCTGCACTTTTTTCATTTAACAAAATGCTATAAGTATATAATGTAAGCTAACTAACCAATTGCCACGTGTGTATTTAATCTAAACAAGTAATTAACAAAACGAAACGCTTCCTACATAGTATTATTAATGATAACATAAAAGCTAATAATACCTACTCCTGCGACGTAGTTACTATGTTATGACGTCAAACTCATTAGAGCGATTACAAAGTCATAATTAGATGGAAATTAACATAACTTTATGTAAATTGTATTAAAAACCTATAAATAAGGAAACTTTGATATCTGTAAATAAAGCTTAACTTTAATTAATTGAGGCAAGATAAACTTTTGGTACATTATTGCTACATAATACATTTAAAATAATACTGTGTACATAAATAAATTAATAAATATTGGAATCTCAGTGTAATTTTAACGGATTTAATAAAATTATCTTGGAATGAAAATTAAAAAATGTTGCAATATTTCGAAAAAGTTAAACACTTCCAATTAAATCCGTTAAAAAATATAATTATACAATCTAAGGATAACTATTTTTTTTTACAAAATTAATGATATGTTACTATTCTGTTATTCTTGATTGTTAAAAATGTTAAAATTATTTCTAAATGCGGAAAAAATAATTAGATATTTAATAAATAATCAAGGAATGTTTTTACATTATTATTTAGGTAATTAAGAAAATACATTTTCCTAGTACAAATTGTTCTCAATTTTATTTTCATACGCAGGTAGCGTATGAAAATAAAATTGAGAACAATTTGTTGTTATTCACAAATTCAGAATCAACTACAAAATATCTGTGAAAGACAGATAAGTATACAGAGCCAAGGTGATGCGAATTATTATTTTTCGCAATTCGCATACGGAATTTAACAAAACATTTGTAAAAACAATTTTAAAAATGCATATTGGAATTTCATTAGGTCTAACTCTGAGTCTAGATCATTTCATTGTATAAATTCTTATCTTTTGTTGAATTAATTTTTATAAAATTTTCAAAAGACAACAAAAAAACAAAAATCCACAGTAAATAATACAAATTTTAAAAGGAAAAAATTTAAATAATGTTCTTTTCTTAAAAACATATTTTAATTTCCAACAATGTAGATCGGCACCATTGTATTAATTATTATTATTTATTCAACATAACGAATTTATTAAATTAACATGCCATAGATTTGCGTCACTAGACTTTTTAATCACAAACAATCATAATTGCCAATTAAAATAACAAATGCAATCTGAAAACACATTAAATATGAGTACATACCATAGCGAGTATATTATACATTTAGATACGGTTATTAACCTATTCAAAATTCAATAAACAATAAGATTTAAAACCCAACATAAAAGGCATCCTAATTTCTCACTTAAAATACCTACGGAACACTATAATAAAAATACTTATGCGCTGCCCAAACTTGGCACTCACAAGAATACGACGATCGCTTAGCATAGATGGTAATGTATCAAATAGCAATCCAAATCATCATTATAGAATGTCTCAAATTATGTTCGCGCGATCAAGATGTGCTCAATTACGGTAAAATGACAGCTAGTGTAACGATCGCAATCACCTTTGATTGGTTGACACTCTCTAGCGAGAGCGCTATTGGCTAAAATGCATTAATAAATAATAATGTAGCATTTCTACAATCGGCCAGCAGAATACGCAATCGCATCGCTTGTTCATGCGAGCTATCATCTAGGACAGCGTCTTAACTCATTTAACACACTGACGTATTAACTCTATGGAGTAAACTGCAAAACATACCGCGTGTGAATGCGTCAGTGTGATAAAGCGGAAACAATAATTAAAAATAAATAAAATATAGCTGCATGTATGCTGCGTGTTTTGCTTAGTTTAGGAGATTTTATGCGGAAAAGGTAACTCATAAATAAGCGAGTTTTTCATAAGAATAAGATCAATATCATTATGGAGCACTAACGGGCTAACCTCGGGCTAACTGAGAAATCTGTCCTCAACTACTGAGTTTTAAGTTTCGGTCATACTAATCTGTGAATCCTACATAGATTGTGGGTAGTTATTACCTCGTATCAATCATCAATTTCATTCTACTACTGCGACAAGAAATCATAAAAGAATTCAATCGAGTTTCCTTGTCTATCAAAACGAAGGAAAATTAGGTCGTCCTAGATTAGTCTGCTACTGCATCGAGTCTAAGGATCCCAGAAGTGATGTCCAGAGTCCCAGAAGTGGAGTGCAGGGTCCCAGACGTGGTCGAGCCCAGAGTCCCACCGCAGATCGCTCAGGAGTCAACGCCCTCAATCAGCGTTTAACATCTGGAACAAGCAATTTTACTTTTTAATTTGTGCCGTTTAACTAATTTAATCTAAACAGGGGAATTGAGTCCTGAGCGACCTGTTCGAAACACAGACAATATACAGTCAGTTATAAATTCGAAATATACATGCGAATGTGTGTTTTGTTTGTTAGTTAGTCTTTCAACCACGCCACAACGAATCGACGTGATTTTTGCATGAAATAGTTAAAAAACTGAAGAAATGACATAGGCTACTTTTCTCCGGAAATTTAAACAGTTTCCACAATCTTTTTCTTATCGGGATAGATATACTTAAATCTCAAATCGACGCGGATGTGGTCGCAGGCATCATCTAATAGACTGTAAATTATAATTAAAAAACTGGTCAATTAGATTGAAGTTAAAAATAAAGCATAAATAAAAATGTGTTGAAATAATCATCAGTTGTAATCAAAGGATTTTTGCAATTGTGCATTATGGACTGTACAATCTACTCGTCTACACTCAGTACGACGACGGTAGGTACGGTCGGTCTACGGTAGATTAAATATCACCATGCGGCCGCGTAGTCCCAGAGGTTTGTCTGCCGCATATATACTTACATACTACCATGTTCATGGTGGGCAGGCAAAGTTAAACCATAGACTTATCTCATTTCCTTTGAAATACAGGCTGACAAATCAGTACCCTTGTAATAAATGCGAAAGTATATTTGTTTGTTGGTTTGTCCTTCAATCACGTTGCAACGGTGCAACGGATTGACGTGATTTTTGCATGGATATAGGATAAAGACCTGGACGGAGTGACATAGGCTACTTTTTATCCCGGAAAAATCAAAGAGTTCCCACGGGATTTTTAAAGACCTAATTCCGCGTGCACGAAGTCGCGGGCATCAGCTAGTGATAAATAATTGATTACATCAGTGAGTGCGTGGTGTAACTGGAAATTGGAATCAATTCTATGTAGTTGAACTCCATCCTGTTTTACAGCTAACTGCAACACGCATGTACCGAGTGATTTGACACTTGGTCAATCCTCGCTAGGGCTGCCAGCGTTTAGTTTAAAAAAAATTAAAAATAAACATACAGCTATAAACGTGGTCTACCTAAAGGATTTCCGAAGTGAAGCAGGGGCGCATAAACCAGTTTAAAATATAATAAAACCTACTTAATAGTGATGCTTAATGGTGCTGGTACTTACAGTAGGTACGCTACAGGTCGAGATGGCAATTGGGATGAGGACGCCCGAACATCCCCGATAGCGCGGGTGCCGTGCGGGTGTGTGTCCCTCCGCCTCATACCCCGATTGCCATCTCGAGCTGTCGTGAACTTATACGTAATTTGATTTAATTTTGTTTTACTTATCTATTTGTCAAAAAAACGCATAAAATTTTCAGGTAGAAAGATTTTGGTCAAAATAGCACAATGTTTGATTAGTAGTTCCGTATCGTCAAGTCATTCGTGATTCTGGATTTTATGATAAACCTTACCATGTTTTTATGCACATAAAAATAAAAGAACTTTGTATTTATGGTATGTATCACTTCAAGTGATCAATCAGCTCTGGTAGGCTGTTTAGGCATGGCAGCTCTTAACGACACGATCAAAATGGCTCTTGCCACCTTACCTACATTCCTTTGCTCATCAAGCCGGCAGGGATTAGTCCGGATGATGGCAAGAGACCTGATGGATTGACGCTGGTTGCCTGGGTAGGTACAGGGACAGCGCTAATGTGGGACGTAACTTGCGTTGACACATTGGCCCCGTATCATATCAGGGAGACAGTATCAAGACCGAGAGCCGCAGCAGAAACAGCTGAAAACGCGGCGGCGCATAGTATGCATCTCTTATCGAGAGTTGCATTTTTGTTCCGTTTGCCGTAGAGACCCTGGGGCCATGGAGTCTTAGTGCAAAAAAATTATGAGACATTTCCCCGCGATTAATAGCCTCATCTGGTGACAGAAGGGCGCGGGCGCGGAAATGCAGCCAGTATTCTTGGCACCATTCGACGCGGGCATGATTTGTATAGTAATTAATTAGAGAAGGCTAGCTTTAAGTTTAATTGTAATATTTTCTTTAAAAAAAAGAGATAATTATTCTTTTTCAGCTAGGTACATATATCCACATAAAGATTGTAGTACCTACCTATTCAAACCTAATTGTGTAACGTTCTACCAGTGTACCTCTCTTTATTAAAAAATAAAATGTAGGTAGATAAGCATACAAATATTTGCGAATTTTAAGTGATTTTTTTCGTTTAACTATGTAATGCAAAATATCACACGCTTTACAAATATGAGTTGACAAATACAAATATAGTGGGGTACACCAAAGCTAACTCCTACGCTCACTTATAAATCTGGGTCCATACCTATAAAAAGAGAAACTGATTGACTGACATATTATATTACACTTCACTACTAGATGATACCCATAGACTTCATCCACGTGGATTTAGGTTTTTAAAATCCCGTGGGAACTTTGATTTTCTGGGGTGAAAAGTAGAGGCCTACCCAGTGGCGTGCAGGTTATAGAGGCATACATGCACTGCTTACCCCAGTTGTAATCGCTCAGTGCATATTTTTCATTATGACCTACCAGTAAACAGCCTACCTAACTAATGCCTACCATGGCTTCAAACACTATGCACGCCACTGGGCCTACCTATCCTATGTCCGTGTCTCCAGGAATAGGACGCAAGCTAACTTTGCACCAACAATTTAGGTTTTTAATAACCTAGGTTCGTTCCCGGGTCGCAAGCTAGGAAGAGTAAGTAAAAAACACCTGAGCAAAGTCAGGGCGGGTCAGTTATAATTATTATAGTACCTACAATATTCAATTAAACATTCATAAAAATAACAGTTTTTTTATGACGCGTTCTTGATTAACCAGTTTTTGTATTTCATCTATGACGTAAAGTTTATTATGTAATAGTAGGCCCATTTATAGTTTTTAGGGTTCTGTGTCACTCTGATATAAAGTATGTCTGTCTATCTATACCTATAGGTAAATCCTGGTTCTCTAACTCGTAGACTGACTGGGTAACAGAGCTGAAATTTGGATATTCAGTAAATATAAACAGTAAACATTCATTGAAATTAATTTTCATTCCTCATCCTTACACATGAAAAAAAGCTGAAAAAAGATTTTTGACCCTGGCATGTGGGGCGTGCCTTTGAGAGTACAAACATATGTTTTGTTTTTAAAAATAAAGAAATGGGGGGCCGTCAAAAATGCCATTTTAGACTAAGGTTACAGGGTCTAACTCAAAAACTAGAATAGTAAGGAATTCAGAATATCCTTATATAATTATGTACTAGCTTATACCTACGACTTCGTCTGTATGGATTACACAATTTTAAAACCCCTATTTTACCCCCTTAGAGGTTGAATATTCAAAAATCCTTTCTTAGCGGATGCCTACGTCGTCGTTATAGCTATCTGCATGCCAAATTTCAGATCGATCCGTCTAGTAGTTTGAGCTGCGTGTAGTCAGTCAGACAGTCAGCTTTCCTTTTATATATATAGATATACATATTTAGATTAATTAAATGTAAAATACTGAAAATTCATATGTGGTATTCATAATGTGGATTGTAAGCTGCACAGAGAATGGTGGTTTGTGGTAAGCTGTGACCAAAACAATTGGTCACATGTACGGAACCCTAACAGAGCATAGCTCGACTCGCACTTAGGCGGTTTATTATTTTGGAAAACAAGTTTATTGGCATTGATAATGACGTTCGTGCACAGCTATCACGTACTAACACCAAACCTGTTCTTTACCGTGTGGCCGTGTTTAAAACCGAATAGGTATCTACATCTACCTACCCATACCGCTAAAACCGCAAATGTTTATTTAACCTATTCAGCACATCCACCAATTTTATCCTCAGGACCTCATCACTTAGCGTCTGTAGATGTGTCAACAAGTCGTAGGCAGACCCGTCGCCACTATCCAATCCAATCCCTCAGCCTAATGCGTCCACTATGTAGACATAGGCCTTTTCGAGAACGTTCTTAATAGATAATAATAAACTCTACTGAGCATTGCATTTTAATTTCAGCCCTTAAACAAGTCGTAATTTAAAAAAGTAAAACCCACAAGAAAACGAATTAAAAAATATATATTTGAAAATGGCGCCATACAGCCGCCACATTAACTTTCAAAAATATTATAGCCACACTAGTGACACTCACTCGGGATAATGGAAGGATTCTAACGATCACCCATACATCCAAATATGTTCAGTCATTTAGAAGTTATGGTGGAATAAGAAACTCATAACTGCATGAACCCTGAAAACATTACCCTCCTTTTTTGGGCAGTCTAGTCCTATAAATATAGCAGCTGACAGCTGATACTTCAATTTCAATCTCTCATACAAATGGCAGACTAGACTCGAGAACCTTTTGGATCAACTTGTCACCTCAGTCGTGCGAAAAAGCCGACTGCCGACGTGGACGGACGAAGGTTTTAGAAGGAAACCGGCTGACACGACATTTTGTAAAATACCGAGCTGGAAACCTATAGAAAAAACCTATGTTTGCGGCGTTGGTAAGTTGCCACGTCTGTATAACTTTTATTGTCTTATTGCCTGTTTATTATAATAAGCCATGATTAACGGTTATGCAAGCCCTGCGACCCTGCAACCGCACACACGCAAACACGCACACACACATGACCACGACAATCATCAAACCGGCCGATTGACGTCAATGGTGGGTGGGACGGCTGTAAAAAATAAACTATCAGTTTACTATAGAACAACACAACATATAGCCATAACAAGGCATTGTCTCCGTTTTTACTCATAACAATTGAGCTGTGAATGGATGGCATCTTTTTTATTGTTTCTCGTTGTTGATAAGATGATATGTTTGAAACGCGATGATAGTTGTTTACGGATGCTTAGAGAACCCTATTGTTGCATTCAATGCGTATGTGTTTATTGTATTTAATTATAATGCTTGCCAAGCAAGGAAATATATGTACTTATTAGAGTCAATGCATTTAAACCCTTTTACTCAACCTCGTTAATCAATAAATAACTTTCCATTTGATCGGATCCAAAGGCGGGCTGTTCGACTTGTGGACGATCCCAAACTAACTGGCCAGTTGGAAGCCACCATGTCCGAAGATCATCGCAGACGATATTAAGATATCCTTTATATGGGACCACCCCACGGTATAACCTGTCAAATAAAAACTTAAACATTCCAATGGGTCACCCAATAAAAAGGATGCATGGACAGCAACAAAACTATAAATTCTGCGTTTTATTTTGAACAAAAGTACACCACATCCTGGCTTTCTCAAAAGAAGACGATATTACCTATGCAAATTCTAATTCTATAAGTTGCAAAGGTAATATCGCTATCTGTCTTCATAATATGAAAATGAACTATTCCCATAATAACTAGGCCACTACCTTGTCGGGTCCTTGACAACAGACGACAAGTATTACCAAGTCCATAAACCTTCATAAGCCATACATTCCATACATAAGGCTTGGACACAATGTCACCACAATAGTAACCTCACCAAATTTTAGCCACAGCAGATCTCTGAAACTATAGGCGACGCATTTTAAACTGAGTCGTCGAGTTATCTGTCTGGTTCGGTCGTAGTAGCTGCGAGCGAAACAGTGTACTGAGTGGGAGTTCCACAAAATTAGGTAGAAATACGAATAGGTAGAAATAGGTAGAAAATCTCCCACTAGGCACACTGACAGATAACTAAAGTTTAAAATGCGTCGACTATAGTCAAACTAGGTACGCAGAAGACATTTTAGTGCAAAGTGTGCGGGCAAACACAGACGCATTCTCTATTCCAATTTTCTGTTCTACTAGCTCATGCCCTTCCAGCATCACTTTGATATAGAGGTACTTTTCAAGAATGAATAGGCATCTTCTAGGGAAGCGCGCTCCATCTTAGGCTGCATCATCACTTGTCAGCAAGCCTGATTGCAGCGAAGTGCTAGGTAGTCTATAAATTAAAAAAAAACAAATAGGTACATCCAGTGTGATGTCCTTCCATGCAGTTGCCGTCACGCGTAGCTATTTATGGATCCAAGCCTTTACCTTCCATCCTTCACTGATAAAAAAACGTGACGTCAATTGCTGGTAGAGTACCTAAGAGTTAGAATACTTTGTAGCACATTGTACTGAATTTGCATTAGAATGGTCTAACATTTGTGATACTATGTTTGACATTTACTTTACAAAGCAAAATTTACGGTCAGCAGTAACATGGCAACTCAATTTGCTAAAACGTGTACAAACTCACTAAGTACTAACAATAGTATGTGACTATCAGGTGCTTTAAATTTAGCTGTCTGCAGTACCTACTAAATAGGTATAATAGAACTAGGATACATTGAATAGGTAGGTCAAATACTGATTATGATTTAATAGTCTTCGTGGAGTCAATTCGCTTCCAGCCGCGACAAGATCATTAAATCTTTTATGAATTGAAAACCTCCTCCTTTTTGGAACTCGCTTAAAAATGATGCAATCTAATTGGTGTTTCATCCACACCCCTTCATCCCTAGCTACGCATCTTCGCGTTCTAAACTTTGACAGGAATAGACATAGGTAATTACTAATTATAATGTTCTTAGATTTCCCATGGTTGCAAATTGCAATTAATAATTTGAAAATCAAAAATTCAACCTCTTGATAATAATGTCAAACATGGCTTCTATTCCTTGAATGCCAGGGTTCCAGGAAAAGGTACGATAATATACGAACCATAATATTGTTTCGTTTACGTGGGAATGAGAATGTAACACACCCACCTACATAATATAAACAACTTTATATAAAGCAACGAATTAGCAACGCTCCGTTAAACCACAGTTAAGGATAACAAGGGATTGAATGACGGATGTGGACATCCGCTCCGAGACTAAACACATCCATACAAATAAGTAAATAACACAGGATTAGGATATATCGCTGATAATTCGAGTGCAACAACCGTATACAACAATCGCAATGTTATGGAATAGTACTAATGCCATATTGTTTTACGCAATAATTGACCTCCCACACAGTTCCTACCTAGATAGTAGATAGGTATGTTTATTGTATCATCCTCTATTATGTTAATAAAAGCTGTAACAGCCCAGTGGATAGAATACGCAAATCCTAGTTAATAATTCTGAGATTTCTTATTATGTATCTTGAGAAGAAAATAATCTTTCTTAAAGGGGATCTACAGAATACATATTATCCTCTCTAAGAAAAGCTTTTGAGAAATTTCATTTTGATTTTAATCCATGCGGACGAACACGAAATTGCAAGATCCAGAAAGTATATTTTAAGAAAAAAATAATTAATACCTAGGTATATTATAAGTAGTAAACTTATAATTTGTCGTCTTTTCCATTTTGCAAGAAATGGTAATCAAGCTGACATTGACAAAATTTAAATTAGGTATGTGCCTATGGGGACGAGTAAAACCATCGAATTGAATGTTCATTAATGATTTCCGCAAGAAAGACTAGACCATTTTAGGTCGTTCTGCTAACGAGGCCAATATTGTATTTATTCAACCATGGAAAGTGAATGTATAGTTGAAAGAAATTTTTTAAAATGAAGTGTTTCTTTCTAAATGTTTTAGAAGTTTAAGATAATTCTTGGCACCATTCCACGCGGGCATAATTTGTATAGTAATTAAATAAGGCCAGCTTTAAGTTTTACTGTAATATTAAAATAAAATAAAAAAGATATAAATCCTCATTACTTTTCCCAGAAGATATTGTTAGAAGTTCTATCGATATAGAATGTAGGTAGTAGAACTTTCATCAGATTTTTGTCCATCGAAGGGATAAGAAAGTTCCCAATAGCGGTGTTACCTCAAAGATAACTTTAAGCTGTTTATTGCAACAAAACTAACTTAGTTAAAAGTACCTACATAATATAAGCCGTGTACTTGACCTACTACATAACAATAAAAGGCACGATTACATTGCATAAGAAGGTAATAACAAAAACAAAGAAACGTGCGCAAAATTCAAATTATTTGAAATGCAAAACTACCTAGTACATTTAAAATTCAAATTCCGGTTGTATATGACAAACCTAGTGCTAGTTAAATATTATGGTTTAAGCTAATTTATCCGCTTATATATCTAAACTACGTGCGTCATTCACTCTATATTAACATGGAGAAAATTACGTTCAAGCCCATATAAATAAAGCATTTTATATGCCACGTGTCCTTAACTCATTATTTGTTTTTTCTTACAACAATATGACTTTGTATTTAGTTCCCGTATCTATTTATTTTTTGATGGAATCAAATAACCACTTATTTATTGCGAATCAGGGTTACAGATTGGTTTCATCATGGTTTCAATACATAGGTGTGTTGTTTCCAGCCAAATTCTGAACGCACCCGGAAAAAACTTTTCAAAGTGTTCTTGCAATATTCTTGCAAGTTGCATCTAGCGTTTTCGTCATTGTAGTAGAGTAGTAGTAGAGTCGCTGTATGAATGAATGAATGAATGAATGAATGTACGTTTATTGTACACCACAAAATTATTACAGAAATCACACACAAGTAGTGTGTTTCAACGGCTCCATATTTTGCGCTCATGTACCTATTTGAATTTGTGTCGCTACGCTAAGGATTCTAACCTTAGAATCCGTCGCTTGCTCGGAACTCAATACAAACACTCGCGCCAAAATAACAACTTTGCAGCCTTTATAACAAATAACTATTATTTTTGCTTTTACGCTAAAGACTTGAAAGGTTCACCTGCTGCGCGATTGCGGGAGAATGACAGCTACAAAGTCACGATCGCAATCACCTCTGATTGGTTGATGCTCGCTCACTATTGGCATGCATTGTTGCAACAAGAATCGCACAAATTTAGCCAATCAGAACAATTGAGATTATAATAATGATTGATGCAGGTTTCCCGCAATGGAGGTGATGTTGTTAGATAGCAGCCAGATTTGTCTTTTTAGCATTCTTTAGAACAATCTAGACTTTGTATTTATGAACTAGGTATACCTATTAATAATAGGCTATTACTTATTTTGTAAGCAACTTCAACCTTTTTATTACTCAAGTTGTTTTTCATTGACGTCACAAGTGTGAGGTAATATAGCATCGGCAGTAAAATTTATTGTTATTATCATAACAAGTAATGGAGAAGGTAGGTTAGGTATACGCTATGTTATGCTAATTTTATGTGAAGCAAGCATATTGCCTCTGTATTCATACAGTGTGACGCAAATTACATGATAAATACCTTGTAATTTATCGTGAATATAAGGCTGTGTAAATAAAGTAGATAGGTACCTACAGATAAGTACTCCTAAAAGAAAGTATCCACCTTGTATCCACCTATTTAGGAAACACCGAAACAGATGGTACATAATTGATAGACCTACCAATCTACCAATTTAAGAAAAAACGTACCTAAGTAAATAAAGCTTAATTGAATGCCACCATAAACCATTAGAAAAGCTTAAAATCAATGAAGCCTCTAAGTTATCAAATTTAAAAAAAGTATTTAATGAAAAAAAATACGTAAAAAATGAGTTCATGAATAAAATGTAAAAAATACCACCGGGAAATAGGTAGGTATAAAGCAATTGCATACTACCTAAATAAACTTTTCACGCAAAATCAAACCATTTAAGTAGGTAGGTATATCTTCGTACGGGTCCACTTTACAGGAGCTTGTTTAGGTCAGTCAGAGTCACCACATAAAAGTAGACGGACGGAGTTATAATTTTTTCAAAACCAACGATTGAAATCTCTAAATCGTTTGTAAGTGTATGTGTTTTTTCTCTTTTTAGTATTTGCATAAATAATCATTGAAAAACTCACCTTCTTTGGTACTGTAGGAGGAGTCTCGAACTCCTCGTCATCTCGGCTGGACAACGTCGAACACGAGGAACACGCTGAATCCGCTGACAGAGACCTCGACCTCAGCCAGTCCACCTCTTCTTCTGTCGCACCCACAGCTATTCCATCGGAATAGTCACTGACAACAACGCTGGGCGTCCGCACACATCTGCCCCTGGTCTCGCACCCCTCGCTGCCCCGTCTGCCCAATTCCACCACATGAGCTTCGATTAGAGTCCTTTCTCGTCTCGGTGACATGACGTCCGGCGGTGGGGTGACGTCGCGAGGGTGCGAATGCCGTCTCCTCGGTTCCAGCTCCACGGCGGAATCGTCGCTCAAGTCTCGGCTGCGTCGTCGGACAGCCGCTCGGTCGTCGTCATCGGATGAACTGATATCGTCTGGAGGGCTGGACGCGCGAGGGATGCGTAAATACTGCATCGGGCCCGGCTCGAACTTTCGGAGCAGTTCGGAGACGCGCGGCTGCGCGTGTCGGGTGACGCGCGCGGTCGTGGGCGCGCGCATGCCAGCACTGTCGGTCGCTCGCCGCGATATCGATAGCTTTGCCGAAGCCTCCCGCGCCTGCCCAGGGGGCACTCCTGCGCCGAGCTTGAGGTAAAACAAACTGTGGCTCAGTGCTTTCTCGCGCAAGACCCGGCGGAAGTCCTCCGGGGGTGTCTGCTCGAGCCGAGGCATTGTTCTGCAACAGAAGAAAAGAAAAATATAAGTACTTAATTATGGCTATCATTTAGTGTTAGACAATGGGTTAGCGAATCACATAGCTGAAGGTAGAGGAGACCTCTAGAGAGAAAAATTGCTGACCAATATAATTGGAGAGACTAAATCGGCGTGACCAGGTCCTAAAAATGATGGAAGAAAATCATGCTGTAAAAGGCAAGATGTGGCGCTGAAAAGGCATGACCAAGAGCTTGTTGTAGAGACGATATTATAGTGACGCCTATACTTAATAGGGCTTATGTTTTCTCGTGAAGTGAGCATAAACAAAAAAACAGATGATCACTTTTGTATCAGTAGTCAGTACCCTTATTACAAATGCGAAAGTGTGTTTGTTTCTTGGTTTGTTGGATTGTTGGTCTGTCCTTCAATCACGTCGCAACGGTGCAACGGATTGACGTGATTTTTTTGCATAGGTACCTAAAGATAAGACCTGGAGAGTGACATATGCTACTTTTATCCCGGAAAATCAAAGAGTTCCCACGGGATTTTTAAAAACCTAATTCCACGCGGACGCAGTCGCGGGCATCAGCTAGTACTTAATAAGTAACTGTAGAGATTTAGAGATAATTGTAATTAAATAATTTCCTTCTTCGATGGCCAGCATCACAAATTGAAGCAATTGTAACTAGAAACAATAGCTAGTATTTTCACACAGCGACGTCATCAGCTTGTTAGGGATGCCAAATGGTTTTCCTTCCCAACAAATCTCTTGTGGTTTATGATAGTACTAAATGATGGCCGTGAATTCGTCCGCTGAAAATTAGATTTTTAAAAATCCCGCGGGACTCTTTGATTTTTCGGCATAAAATGACAATTTCCGGGAAGCAAGCTCTGTACCAAATCCATACTATTAATATTATAAATGCGAAAGTGTGTCTGTCTGTCTGTCTGTTAGCTTTTCACGGCTCAACCGTTCAACCACTCAAATTTTGGTACAGAGGTAGCTTGCAACCCGGGGAAGGACGGGTTGCAAGCTACTTTTTATCCCGGAAAATTTAAGAGTTCCCAGAGGATTTCTAAAAACCTAAATCCACACTAACGAAGTCGCGGGCATTGGCTAGTTTTATACAAATATAATATAGATAAACGAATGGGCCTTTAAGAATTCCGTAGCATTCACAACTTTGATTTTCCGGGTTAAAAAGTAGTAGCCTACGTCCACCCCCGGGATGTAAGCTAACTCTGTACCTAAATTCATCAAAATCGGTTAAACTGTTGGTAATGTATGTAGGTACTATGAACCCGTTATTTTCATTATAATCTAAATAGTAAGTACCAGCTACCTATTATGTAATAATATTATGTCTGTAAACTACGAAATAAGCCTAAAATCATAAGAATCTATCCATTATTTTTTTAATGTACTAGTACCTACATTTTGAATTAATTTTATCTTTTGCAGCAAGAATGATTTCAGTTACCTAATACTATGTACTAAAGGTTTTCGTAGTCAAATAATGTACAAATTCGTTTTAAGATTGGTTGGTTTAATTATTGTCAACCCTAATTCTGGCATTATCTTTTTATCTCACGCATTGTGGATGAAAAAATGTGGAAATAACCACTCGGCAGTTCCAATTTATGGCTCGTTTGGAACGCGACTTGACTAGGTATCGTGCCAATTTCATAGTATTTTTCCACCATTTATTATATGATGATGCCCGCGACTTCGTCCACGTGGATTTAAGTTTTTTTAAATCCCGTGGGAACTCTTTGATTTCCCGGGATAAAAAGTCGCCTATGTCCTTCCCCGGGATATAACCTAACTCTGTACCAAATTTCATCAAAATCGGGTGAACGGTTGGGCCGTGAAAAGCTAGCAGACAGACAGACAGACACACTTTCGCATTTATAATATTAGTATGGATAATAGCGAATAACATGATAATTTTAAATCATCGCTATTTCGATTTTCGACCCAGTTGCACTTGCATGGGTCGTGGACGTCACGACGGGACGGGGCGGGACCCATAAAACTTGGTCGAAATATCATTTAAATAAGAAAATTGTTACACCACGAACACGATATAAATATGTCCAACCACGACTTTACATTTAAAGTACCTAGGTACTTCTCATGGACCTATGTCATTCACATATTAGCTCAGAATAAGTACATAATAGTGATTATTAGTGAATCTTAAAAAATCTTAAATCTTTGGCTATGCGACTAACTATGGTGATGTGACAATAATTCATTAAGATATTTTGCAATGACATGTGGAATTGTGTCTAATTGTTCATTTAATTATTTTACTAGACATAACAAATAAAAGATAAGATAAATGATGATATCTTTTATTTGTTACGACTTGTTTATCTTTCAGTAAAATAAAAACGTCAGCGACACAGATTACAATCTGATGATGACATATAAATAGGAAGTACTTATCTATCTACATCTGAAGATGGCTTAAAATCATTATAACTGTTTTATTTTTTTACTAGACTATTTTAAAATCGTCTCAATATCACACATAGATTTAATTTATTTAATCTTACAAAGCTTAAGTTGAGTTTGAGGTAACAAAGCACTAAAACCATTCGGCGGAAAGTAAATGGGTATAATGGGGACCAGGAAGACCCTCACCATCGAACACTGCGACCTTCCTCCGCCATCCTTTACATAATTTTATTCATTGTAAATTAGATTCTATAAAATAAAGACTATGGTTTATTTCAGGTTGAAGGTGTTTCCACGCGCTAGATTGACGGCTCAGTATCCTTTACACGACTTTATTTAGGTACTGTAAATTAGATCCTAAAAAAGGTGATTAAGGTTTATTTCAGATTGAAGGTGGTGTTTCCACGTGCTTGGTCGCTCGACATCGACGTGCATGTCCTCAAGCAATGACGTCAAAGGTAGCCTTGCGCGGGCGCAAGGGCACCGCACCAAAACTGCTTAAGTTAGACAATTACTTAATAAGCTGTTACAAATTGTTACCTACCGAAACTAGGAACTTATTTATTTTTTGTGAGTTGTCAAGCTGTTTCAATTTTGATCTGGGTAGGTACCTACCGTCTAGATTCCTGATTCTTTTTTTTACGATATTAGGTATGTACTTACAAAACTTAGCTAATTTAACAAATAACTACCTTCAAGAATAAGAATAGAATAGATTTATTGCGTGATTAGCTTATAAGTACCCGCATCTTCGTTCACGTGGAGTTAACAAATTAGGGGTTGAATTTTCAAAAATCCTTTCTTAGTGGATGTCTACATCCCTCAACCCGATACGTCCAGTAGTTTGAGCTGGACGTTGATAGATCAGTCAGTCAGTCAGTCAGTCAGCTTTTTCTTTTATATACATTTTGAAGATAGTGATAGTGATAGGCAATAGTAGGTATAGTGAAAAAGAAAAGAAAAAAAAGTGGTCAAAGCCGCTTGGCCAGCGTGATGAACTGTGGCATTTCGAGAGGAAATCTGTGCTCAGTAGTCGATAGCCATGGGTTGTGACGATGATGGGTATGATGCCCGCATGATAATGTACCAAGAGTATTAGCTGCATTACCGCGCTGAAAAGTCAGGTTGATTCTGTGCGCATAAAATGAGCAAGTCTTTCTGTGTTCAAATGCTCTGATTCTCAGCGTCATTTTATTCTCAATTTGTTTTTAATTTTCCACAAACATTTTCACGGCTCAACCGCTAAACCGAACCTGACGAAAGCATAGAGATAGGCGACAGGTCTAAATGGCAATCGGGGACGGAACGCCTCGCACACCCGCACAGCCACCGCGTTAACCCGGTGCGGGCGGGCGCGGGTGATGTGCGGATGTGCGGGGCGTCCCCCCAACCTCCTATCCCGAAGAACTAATTCTAGAACGGACATCAAAGAATTCCCACCGATTTTTTCGAAAGGCCACGCCGATGAAGTCGCGGGCAGTAAAGAATAAATAGAACTATGTATTTCACCGCTCTGTCTAATTAATATAAAGTATATTATGCTTGATGATAATATTCTCAAAGACTTTTAATATTATACCTACTACCTACTGTACAAAAATATGTTTTAATATTTATTACATCATATTTAGGTAGGTACCTACTTATTATAAGAGACGTTTTAACAGCGGATTTAATTAAAAACGCAAGGACGTCCGCGTGAAAAGCCCCGTTAACCATTTGTAGAGTATCTACACATTCACTTCTTTGAATAAAATACGTAGTAGGTATCTACATATTTTATCTATATAAAATTTTAAAAATTAACCTACACAAGTATCTTTGTTTGTTTATTTGTTCCTTGGCGTTCCAATCCGTCTGCGAGGAAACTTTGTACAAGTTGTTAGGAGTTGCGAGAAAATTTCTCACATAACGTACAACGTGGTACATTTACGTGTAGGAAACTAAAAAATCAATGGTAATTGGTAACACAACTTTGATACTCAAGTCCTTTAGAGAAAGTAAAATCAACATAAGTTGTCAGTGGTAAAATAACTGAACTGACTCTACCTACGTCGGTTTATCTATAACCAGTAGGCCACGGACCACGGTTTACTTACTGCCATATACCGAAATTTTGGATACTTATGTATTTTTATTCAGTAGGCACTAGGCACTCAAGTGAACCGTAGACGTAGCCTTTTCGTCAAAGGCGCTCTATGCGCGATAGCCTTTGGATAGGCGCAGGTTCGAATTACCCTAGGTACTTAAAATTATTTAGAAATTTCTTTGAAGTGTAGTTAAAAACACTACCTATCATAAAAATTATAAATAGATTTATCTAAACTATACTAATATTATGTATTTATATACTTAACAAAATATATTAATAACTCATTGCAATTATGTACATGAATGTATAAGATAAATGGTTAGAGTTGCTATTTATTTCTTGAAATTGCTACTAAACTCTTTAGATTTTGCTTAAGAATTAATTCTAAACCATTGACATTTTATTTGTAAACAGAGGCACGTCAAAATGATAGACAAAATACTACAGACGTAACAGATAATATATAGCAGCTAATCCAAAGGTCTTACATGGTGAATTGATTTTATTATATTTTAGAAGTAAAGTAATTGTAGATTTAAATAGAGTATAATGTGGAATTTTGAAGTGTATAAATTTAAAACTAAAGTTTAATCTCTATTGTCGACTCTATTGAATTTGAGTTTTATATGGTATCATTATACTTATGGAAAGGGTAGCCAAAGGGCTATAAATGGCTCTGCTTTGACGGTAGACATCATTAATTTTCCTATTTTTAAGAAGAAGCTGTGACATACCTACAGGTACGAATATTGTTGATTTTATATTTCTATTGTTGTACTATGTATGTTGATTTATGTATTGTTCAAATGTGTAATTGGTATTTCAAAATAGACACCACCGAGTTTTTTCTTGCCAGTTCTTTCTCTCGCTAGATAATATGCTTTTTACGAACTGGCGGTAGATTTTTCTTAAAGGAAATAATAAATTATTTAAAGATAAAGCAATAAGTAATGGTAAAGATAAACTTTGATTTGGAGGGAGTTTTTCCCTGAATAAAACAGTTTATTTCTTTATACAATCTTTTATTTTGTCTCCTACCTACAACCACGCCCTAGCTTATTGATAACGAACTAAGGTTTAGACTCTCAGTAGGTTGATTCCTGACTCTATTGTCTCTATACTTCTGAGGTTAATCTAGCATCAGAAGTGGGATACGATATGGCTGAATTGTGCCTTTTCTAATACAGTTGTACAAGTTTCAGAAATACCGGCGAATTCGGATGGCTTTGTGAAAAGCCATCAAAGATGTTCCAACAGGCGTTGTGATGACTGACGTCCACGAGAGGTACCACAATGGACATTGGATACCCTAAATCTGGAAATCTTAATATGAAAATATGGTATGAAAAAAAAAAGTGAAAGTGAATTAAAACTTTTTTGCAAGACAATTTTTCAGGCAGGTAGGCCTTAGAAAGTTTTATTGCGTAATCATGGACCTATTAATACTCTGTGTAATGTAGTAACACAGTTTCATAGTACCTGTCGTCATTTTATTTATTTTAAAACTAATTGTATTATAGAAATAAAGATGTGGGTACTAAATAAATAAAATTTTTGCGGGTAATTTTGTGTTCAGTATAGATGTTCTGTTTCAATGACTCAGATTAATGTTTGAAGGTGTTTAATCGCATGATGTCCCAGCTAGTACAACAAATCGATATTACGTAAATTAATGTTAAAAATTTGCAGGTAGTTAGTTGGTAGGAAATTTTTATTAAATGATCATACGATAAAATGTGGTTAAATGTCAGACTGACCGAGCGGTGAAAAACTAAAGCAAGTTTGTCAGTAAATATTTACCGATGATTAATTTGTGTTCTATTTTAATTTACGTCTGACGTCTAGCCGTATATTCGTAATTTATATGATAGTGATGTTGACATTGAATCATTGAATATTGTTTTACGAGTGATGAGTCATCTTACTTTTTTTTTTAGTTATGTTCTTGAGGCATTTCCTATGTAAGTACTTCGAGAACGAAGTACTTTTCAGGTTGGCCGAATAGATATATATATAATTTATTTATGTGTTACATAATGACAGAGAGAAAAGAAGGAAAAAAAAGAACCAAAAAAAAAAAGAAAAAAAAAAAAAAATTTTGTAATTTTGTTTCAAATTAAGAACAATACAGAAATACATTATATTGCATCATTCGTTAAATATTGATGATTCATTGATCAGAAACGCGATTAGCGTGGCCATTTTTGTAAATTTGCTATTGACTTTGCATCGGAGTTCTCACTCGCGAAACGTAGAGATGAAAGATTTGTGATACCTACCTACAATAATTAAGAAATTTTGTTGGAGTTTATTTTTGTAGTTTTTATATAAGGATAGGTTAGGCTGCTGATGTCTTATCCTGTTGCTATGCCGCTAAGTCTAGTAGCTACTGATTGTTTGATGTCATTGTTTTTTTATATATACCCACCGTTATGTAATGTGATGTAATGGAGCTGCCAATCCACACTTGGCCAGCGTGGTGGACTATGGTTAAACCTGAAACTTAAATTTAGAATATTGGAATTTAGAGATTATTGACTACCCACTTGTGTTTAATATTTTTTAATGCCGTATTTTGTTGTTTTGTTTGAATAATACTTTTGATTTTTTGACGTTTTTGATGTTTGAAGTGTTTAACTATTTTTGATATTGATTACTTCTTTGACGATCTTTTTAATGTAAATTATTTTTGTGGTATTTTTTGACATTTTAGTTTTTGATACCTACCTTTATGTTTTTATTTACGATCTTTTTGGATTTTTATATTTTATTGTGGAAAAATGTTTTGGTATTTATTTAAAAAGGAAGGTTGTTGGCACATCATTGGATGTGGGAAGCAACAAATGTTTTTGTATAGTCCAAGGACTGATTGCAGATAGACAAAAAGAGATTGAATAGTAAATATTTTTGAAAGTAAATAACGATAATTAGATAAGTTTACTCTTTGATTATTTTTACTTCTTCTAACATAGTAGTTAGTTTTGTTTTGATATATCTTACATATAATTACTTTTTATATACCTACCCTTTGTTTTTGACTTTGGTACTTTAGGAGTAAGAGTCGATGGTATTTTATTATTTTTGCAAAATTATTAACTTGAAATTGAAAAAAAGTTCTTATGATTTAACTTATTTTGAAATATTAATATTTTTGTAACTTTTTCATTTTGATGGTTCTTTTTTATGAAACATATTATTTTAAATTCTGATAATTTACAATTTGTTCAGTTGCAATTTTTCTTTGTTTAATATTCATCTCTATATTTTATTGGAATTTATTTAAAACTTTGATCAAATGTTCGATCAATGGAAAAATTGTATAGTGATATATGGATCAAAACCAATGGTGTTAAGGGACAATTTTATGATGGTTTACGATGTTGCCTTAAAACCAATGGTGTTGAAGGATATTTTGTAGATGATACTTTAAAACGTTGGAACCAACGGTGTTGAAAAGTATTTTTATAATATCGCTTTAATACCAGTGGTGTTAAAAATATTTTTGATATTGGTTTAAAACCAATGGGGTTAAAGGATATCTTGTTTGGAAACATTTATGTGCTGTGGCGAGAAGAATATTTCTCGTATTTTTGAGAGTAAACTGTGTGGTAATTTTGTATGTCACACACATGTTTAAAATGTTTTTTTTAAATTTTGTTGGAAGCCACAGACATGTTGTTTGAAAAAAAAAAAAAAAAAATGTTTTGATGTTGTTAAAAATTTACTTTACGAATTGTTTGTTTTTATTTTGTTGCTTCGAGAACGAAGCAATTGTCAGTTTGGCCGTATAAGATAAATGGTTAGAGTTGCTATTTATTTCTTGAAATTGCTACTAAACTCTTTAGATTTTGCTTAAGAATTAATTCTAAACCATTGACATTTTATTTGTAAACAGAGGCACGTCAAAATGATAGACAAAATACTACAGACGTAACAGATAATATATAGCAGCTAATCCAAAGGTCTTACATGGTGAATTGATTTTATTATATTTTAGAAGTAAAGTAATTGTAGATTTAAATAGAGTATAATGTGGAATTTTGAAGTGTATAAATTTAAAACTAAAGTTTAATCTCTATTGTCGACTCTATTGAATTTGAGTTTTATATGGTATCATTATACTTATGGAAAGGGTAGCCAAAGGGCTATAAATGGCTCTGCTTTGACGGTAGACATCATTAATTTTCCTATTTTTAAGAAGAAGCTGTGACATACCTACAGGTACGAATATTGTTGATTTTATATTTCTATTGTTGTACTATGTATGTTGATTTATGTATTGTTCAAATGTGTAATTGGTATTTCAAAATAGACACCACCGAGTTTTTTCTTGCCAGTTCTTTCTCTCGCTAGATAATATGCTTTTTACGAACTGGCGGTAGATTTTTCTTAAAGGAAATAATAAATTATTTAAAGATAAAGCAATAAGTAATGGTAAAGATAAACTTTGATTTGGAGGGAGTTTTTCCCTGAATAAAACAGTTTATTTCTTTATACAATCTTTTATTTTGTCTCCTACCTACAACCACGCCCTAGCTTATTGATAACGAACTAAGGTTTAGACTCTCAGTAGGTTGATTCCTGACTCTATTGTCTCTATACTTCTGAGGTTAATCTAGCAAATGCGTATAGGTAGATAGAAAAAAATGAAATTAAATAATAAATCTGCGTAAAAATCGCTAGTGTGTACCGACTCTACTACCTGCCGGCCTAGATAGCGCCAGATAAGGTTAAATTAAAGATAACTCGATCTGCGCCGGAATGGGGACACGCCGGGCAAACAATATTTTATTCACGTTGGGATGATAACAGGTGACAGTTTTGATGTAGGACCTACATACAGTTCCGAGTATACACGGATTAAAATAGACCTTCAAAGTCAAACCTACAAAAAATGAGCGAAAATAGGCATTCTTAGCTCTCCGTATACAAGTAAAAGCGGAATAAAGGAGCCACTGTCTGTCTGTCACATCACAACCATGACAGATAGGGTAAATTAAAGATAACTCGATCTGCGCAGGTAACAGTTTTGATGTACCTACCTACATATAGTTCCGAGTATACACGGATTAAAATAGACGAATTCAAACCTACAAAACTTTTTTTTATTATTTAGATACAAGTTAGCCCTTGACTGCAATCTCACCTGGTGGTGATGATGCAGTCTAAGATGATAGCGGGCTAACCTGGAAGGGGTATGGCAGTTTTTATTAAATCCATACCCCTTTGGTTTCTACACGGCATCGTACTGGAACGCTAAATCGATTGGCGGCACGGCTTTGCCGGTAGGGTGGTAACCAGCCACGGCCGAAGCTTCCCACCAGACCAGACCAGAAATTTAGAAATTATAAAATTCCAAACCCCTGCCAGGAATCGAACCCGGGACCTCCCACTATTAAGACCACAGCGCTCACCACTGCGCCAGGGAGGTCGTCAAATGTCGTCAAAATGAGCGAAATAGGCATTTTTTAAATGTTCCGTGCCTATTCAAGTAAAAATCCTACGTAAAAATCGGTAAACTAGTAGGACTCGCACACGAAATATTTCGTACCGACGCGACGTGACTTCCCAAATAATATATCGAATAAGTATTTCGAAATATCCAGACGAAATCGGAAACAGATAAGATCTACTTGTAATCAGTAACAACACCAACATACACTTCAAATTCTAACGGAACTAACTTTGTATATAGATTATCTTCAAAGATATCTTCGAGTGGTGATGGCGAAATAGCTAATTATAAAGTGTTCAAATGTTTCATACTGTTTCCAAATACCACTTTTATTGGTACACCGTTAATTACTCTAATTTGCTATTAGTAGCATGCTAGTGACCAGCTCTGACTTTGCACGGCCGCAAAGTACGCACAGACTAGCTTTTTTCCACGACTTTTTACACACTTTACTAAGTGGGTTTAGGCTGAGGTCCCGGATTCGAGACTCGGAGTCGGCATAGGCCTGAAAAGTAAACGGATTTTTCTGTCATAAAATAGCAACTCAGTAGCAGCCTGGAGTTGGGAAGTAACATCCCCTTGCCCATGAAAGAGTGTCGAAGGCCCGGGCTGACATATCACTGAATGAGGATTTCAGATGCCTATGTTATACTGAATTCCTCCTCCTTTCCCCGCCCTACCTTTAGTCCAGCACTAAAGCGTGAAAAATTCTTTGTCCTGCGCCTGATCTCTTTCCGGCCATATATATGACATCCGCTGCGATTGCGTAGTTCGCTAGTCTCTACAGGCTGAAATTCGGTCAGGAGAACAATGTTTGTTTTGATTTCCATGGATACTATATATATAGTCTAGTCTATGTTCGTCTAGATTCTTCCCTATTGCCTAGAACATAGACACTACGCACTACCGTTTGGTATGTTTAGTTTTGAAATTGTAATCCGGCGTCGATAACTGGGCCAGTGCTCCGAGAGTAACTGTATTTAATTACCATGTATTAATAACTTAGACGGTTGTTGTTGAGTTGGTTTTTTTGTACAACAATTACATACGATTGAAGACGTCTTCTCGTCCAAAATCTTTCAGTGCCCGAAGAGCAAAGTCTTCTAACTTGCCGGGGATGACATACGGATCTAAAACATGGTCACTATCATGGGCCATATAAGAAAGCTCAGATTCTCTCAGCGGACAATGGAGCACTGTTCCGTGGAGCAGATAGAACAGCTATGCTCAAAATTGATCTACGTAATCAAATTAGAAATGAGAAGATCCGTAGAAGACGTTTAGAAAATTATTAACGTTTAAGGGTGTCTGGCGGGGGTTCCCACGACACTAAGATTTTCCACGGCAATTCATGACGTGATTTCTAACACTACTCCGAAGAAAATATAAAAAAATTAGGATTTATACTTGACGTAAGATTTTTTACACCTTTATTACCTACCTGTTATCTCCCAAACCCACCATGATCCAAACAAATGTTCCTCCTAGTGTTGGGGACAATACGCAGAGAAACTTTCAGTTTTTATAAAACAAGGAAGGCCTGGCACGCGCTGACTCTATTATAAGAATATTACCTATCTAAGTTGTAAGTTGACGTGAAAGATGAAACGTGCTAAATAAATAAGCGTAGGTGATGTACGTTACACATGTGCGACATGGCCTTACCAACTGACTAAGGTCTAAGGCAAACCACTAAGTGCAGTAAATAGACTTGACTGTCCACCTCCTGCTGCCTAACACGGCAAAATGTCTCAACTACTATGATACTAGCGGATATCTAGCGTGTGATAACTTCGCTAAAAAAGTTAAAAAATACACCAAAAAAAAAATCGCCTCAGCAGTGTGTGGTAGGACGACAGTAGGTAATACGTCCATGCATTATACATCTCTTCCTTATCCATACTAATATTATAAATGTGAAAGTGTGTCTGTCTGTCTGTCTGCTAGCTTTCACGTCCCAACCATTTCGATGAAATTTGGTACAGAGTTAGCTTACATCCCGGAGAAGGACATGGGCTACTTTTTATCCCGGAAAATTAAATAGTTCCCACGGGATTTTTAAAAACCTAAATCAGCTAGTTTTATATATACAGATTAACACCAACATCCAATATCGGACAAAAACTTGTACAAATAAAGCACTAATTTCGGCCAACACTTTCCCTAACCTTCGTAAAAGTAAATGCAAATAGTACGCATTCTTTAGTATTACACTCGACGATAATCTCGCCTCGTACGTTACGGTTTCTAATTCCTTTAATGCCCATATTGTGTACAAAAACTACGATTTTTATCTGCCGCGTTCTTAAGAAAGTCGATTTCACTTAAAAGTTCATTTGCAGTTGAATTAATTATTATACCACGTTGATACAATACTTGATACAGTAAGTACGCGGCCGAAAGTGATGAACATCGGCTTTTAGAATGACATTTAATTTTTCATTATTTGCATTTTTCAGACCGAGACAGTGCTCTACAATTTTGCTGTCTCCTTCTTAAGACCGATGTTCATCACGTTTGGCCGCGTACTGTACGTATAGTACGCGACAGGTCGAAATGCCAATCAGGGAGGGAATGCCCCGCACACCCGCACAGCCCCCGCGCTAAACCGGTGCGAGTGAGCACGGGTGACGTGCGGGTGTGCGCACTGGGCCAGCATGGTAGACTATGGCCAAAACCCTTCTCACTCTGAGATGAGACCCGTGCTCTGTAGTGAGCTGGCGATGGGTTGATCATGATGATGATGATGAAGTACTTAACAAAGCGGAAAAATGTAACGTTTAAATACCCAACATCACATGAGTGCAAAATAAAATTATCCACACTGGTTATAGGGAGAAAATGATAAGATAACGGAACTCTATTTACTCAGCACTGTACTGTAAATTATGTGTTGCTATTGTCATACAAGTACGAGTAAACATGCCTTGAGGCACGTGGATGATACCTACAATCTAGGGGTGTTACGGATATGCACATCCGCAGTAATTAATGTGGAGCCTTTACGGATGCGGATTCATATTTGGAACAAGTAACGACCTGCAAAGAAATTGGGCGGGACAGACTGGCGCGTGCTTCGCGTGTTTGCTAGTTGCAAATTCAACCCCTAAGGGGGTAAAATAGGAATTTGAAATTGTGTAGTCCACGCGAAGCCGCGAGCATAAGCTAGTAAGGTATAACTGCGGGAGTGTCACGTTGTCTATAGTAGGCGACAGGTCGAAATGGCAATCGGGGTGGAAATCCCCCGCACACCCGCCAAGTCCCCGTATACTTATCCGGTGTGGGAAAGTGCGGATGACGTGCGGGTGTGCGGTGCGTTCCCCCGCCTCATACCCCGATTGGTATCTTGACCTGTCGCGTACTATGCCTGTCGGTTTGTCAGGTTACCTCTACAAGCTCACTGAGCCGATCTTGGTGTTTCATACAGAGATAGCTTGCAGCCTGGAGTATACACATACCTACCTACCTACTCGTAAATAAAATACGTCTAAGTATTGGAAATACCTGTCTCAGAAGACGGAAATCCACAAATTATAGAATAAATTATAATATTATGTATAGACCGGGTTTCCACAAAATTCAAGGAAACTAATAAAATACTGACAGTGAACTGGTACCTACCTCGAAAACCACAAGTGTATTAAATTTGAAATCTAGGTAAAATAGGTCCTCAAATAGTGCTCGAAGAAATCAAGGCCAGATTTTTAATAATCTAGACAATAGGTATTATTATTTTTGTACTTAGATACGAGTCGGTATGTTGCACATAATTATTATAATACTAGCTGATGCCCGCGACTTCGCTCGCGTGAAATTAGGTTTTTTTTTAAATCCCGTGGGAACTCTTTGATTTTCCGGAATAAAAAGTAGCATAATATGTCACTCTCCAGGTCTTTATCTATACACATGCAAATCACGTCAATCCGTTGCACCGTTGCGACGTGATTGAAGGACAAACCAACAAACAAAACTTTCGCATTTATAATGATGATGATGGATGTATGGTAGTTACACCCATTATCATTATCACTTCGATTCATCGCCGCACTGGTCTACAACTGAACCTGGTCTTTTTTCAAAATGAAAAAGGGCATAGGTCCACTACGACGACCAAATGCAGATTGGCAGACTTTACATACCTTTGAAAACATTAAAACTTTCAGGCATGCAAGTTTACTTACGACATTTTCCTTCACCATTAAAGTAGGTGATATTTAATTGCTTAGAACTCATATATTTCCGAAAAGTTTAAGGTCTCTAAAAGGAGGCTAACGTCTTAGTTACCAAGTTATCAATGCTTTTATCACCATACCGTTACTGTTTATGAAATAGGTAATACTTAGGTATTATGTAGCACCTATAGGTTGCATCTTACGTTGACATACTCATATCACGTATCTCATAAGTGAGGTAACCCGAGTACTTGTACCCTATTACTGTGATTGCGCTATTGTCCCTCGTGTGATGGGTATATTGTGTATGTAAATCTATAAATAAATCAGAAGATACGCCATACATTTCCGGTTGATGCAACAGGATTAGATTAGGATTTTATGTCAGTTCTTTATGGATTGGCAGACTTCGAGAATATTGTGGAGAACTCTCAACAATGCAGGTTCCCTCACGATGGTGTTCTTCACCGTTAAAGCAAATTATATTTAAGTAATTTAAAACGCACGTTAACTCTGAAAAGTTAGAGAGGCGTGCCCGGGATCGAATCACAGATCCCCTACTGGATGGTTGATGTCGTGATTCGGCCTATATCCTGCATATAGGCCAAATCACGGGATATAAAGATAACCAGAATGCTAGCAAAAACTTAGCGTTATTTTTATACTACCTAAACACAATCCAATACCAATAACCAATTGCCTCATTTTGTAGTTTTAGTGATTTAGTATTTTTCAAACCCGCAATGTATAGCACGCAAAACTCGGGTCAATGCCCCGCCTACGACGCGGCATTGACTCCGAGTGGCCTACTTACGCAACAGATGACAGATGTTTTATTTGCAATATATCGTTACCTTTTAAAAAATTATAGGATTTTTTAATATAATATATTTTTTCGCGTTTTTTTTTTGTGGTATCAAATCAGTAATCATCAGTAGTACCTTCGTTTTTGAGTCCGTTCTGGTTACACCCTGTATGAACCGAGACGTTGGTGGGGCCATGGGAAGTGGTGGGTTGTACCTACCACGATGCCATTCTAACAATAACCTCATTCATGAATATTCATTCCGTGACTGGACTAGCAAAAATTTTAAGAATGTTTATGTGCAGTATTATTCAGAACAATATAATACCTACCTATTATATTTATTAGGTATACGTGTGTGGTGACATCATTTTCACAGTAACGGAATTTCCTTTCGTTGACAAATTACATAAATAGTTATTGTATGCAAATATCCTTAGCTAAAAATAAATAAGTATAAGGTAGGTACTCCATTACTCATTACATTTATAATTATTATAACTGGCCGACCTGACCTGCCTGTGCTCGAGTGGTGCTGGATTTTCAGCCCAGCCTGAAAAAATTTGTGACTTTTGAAAATTATAAATAGGTAAAATAACTTTAAAAGTTTAATGTAGGTTAGGTAGTTTAATATCTGCTTTTTGGGTCTTCAATATAAATTTCTCATGAAATACATTGAAATGCCGTTGTTTAAAATTTTCGCGATAGAAAAAAAATCCGAATAATGTTGTAATGCAGCATCGATGTATTAATGCAGCCAGTATTCTTGGCACCATTCCACGCGGGCATGATTTATACAGTAATCAGATAAGGCTACTTTAACTTAAAAATGTTTCAATAATATGGGCCTTTTGGGTCTTCCCTCTAAATTCTTAATGAATTAGATTGGACGCGATAAGATACAATTTCCTCAATAGAAGAAATTCCGAAAACTGCTCTAAATATTAAATTTTTAGTTTTACACTGACTTCTCTCTCCTTCAGTATACTAAAGTGAATAAATGCATCCTTCTTATATTTTCTTGGTTTTGACCCCACGAGTCTGCGTTATTTTTTAACCCATGTGCAGATGTGGTTTGAACTCTGAGATAATAACATTATGTATTACTTACTTGTAAAGCTTGGAGTTTCTTTATGTGATCAAATCAGAAATGAGGAGATCCGTAGGAGAACTAGAGTAACCGACATAGCTCAACGGGTTGCGAAGCTGAAGTGGCAATGGGCAGGGCACATAGTTCGTACAACCGATAGACGTTGGGGTCCCAAGGTGCTAGAATGGCGACCTCGATCCGGACGACGCAGTGTTGGAAGACCCCCACTAGGTGGACGGACGACATCAGACGAGTCGCAGGGAGCCGCTGGATTTAGGTGGCGCAAGACCGTGGCGTGAGGAAGTCCCTACAAAAGACCTATGTCCAGCAGTGGACGTCTATTGGTTGATGATGATGATGATGATGATTACTTACTTATTCAGTTTATCCTTTTATACTAGATACTTATTTCAAGATATTGAATGAATGATGTTAGGCACGCAGTTTTATTACTTACCTATATGGAAAACCATGAAACTCTTATCGAGCAGTATCGTATAACGGGTTACGCAAGCGATAGCGTAGGTAATGCGAAATAGAAATGTTTCTACGCCTCATTTTTACCAAGGCTGCGGTTAACAACGAAAGTTTGTCACGACAACTATCGGGCACTAGTGGGAGTTTACAATCACTGGATTAAACCCATTCATCATCGTCCATCATGAATCATGATCAACCCATCGCCGCGCCGGCTCACTACCAGAGGCCAGTACCCGTAGTACAAGATTTAACGTCTCACCAAACCAAACCAAATTCGAGAGTCGAAATACTTCCGCGTTACAGTAAACTGGATCTTACATGCCTTGTTTTAAAGCTCAAGTTTGTCTACACTTCTACAGCCAGCGCTCCAAGCGGAAACATTGCGAAATTAAAATCAGTGGCATTGAATATTTGACTTCTTTTCAAGGCTGTTTAGGTCTATTTTACTGTAACGCGGAAGTATTTCGACTCTCGAATTTGGTTTGGTTTGGTGAGACGTAAGATCTTGTACTACGGGTACAGAGCTATCACAAAAAAAATTGTGGTCATGAACTAATAATAATAAAGTATTTTCAATTTACGAAGTAAGATAATTAGATCAAGTGGGGTTTTACTTGTGCATTCTAAAACAGATTTTAATTTATTTTTATGCATCATCGTTTTTGAATTATCGTGCAAAATGTCTAAAAATAAGACTATATTACGGAACCCTCGGTGCGCGAGCCTGACTCGCACTTGACCGGTTTTTTGGGTCAAAAGCTTACCCTTCCCTAGGATACAAGCTATGTCTGTACCAAATGTCTAAATGGATTAAACAGATGAAACGTGAAAAGATACAGACACTTTTGTATATTTTATTATATCACTAGCTTATGCCCGCGACCTCGACCGCGTGGACTACACAAATTTCAAACCCCTACCCCTATTTTACCCCTTACGGGTTGAGATTTTACACATCCTTTCTTAACGGAGGTCTTCGTCATAATAGCTATCTGCATGCCAAATTTTAGCCCGATTCGTCCAGTAGTTTGATGATCAGTCAACTTTTCCGTCGATTACAAAATATCATTACAAAGCCGGTGAATCTGTAATCAAACTAAACCACAGAATATATAATAGTACTAAATTCCCTATGTCTTAGTTTATTTCAACGATCTGTACGCACTTTTATTTTATAAACTCAAATCTTAACTCGGGCCCGAAGTCAAAATCCCACGCCAATTCTTACCTAATTATGATATTATTATGTACAGTTTCCTTTTTATAAAAAAAAACGGCCAAGTGCGAGTCAGGCTCGCGCAACGAGGGTTTCGTACTACATTTTGCAAGATAATTCAAAAACTATGATGCATAAAAATAAATAAAAATCTGTTTTAGAATGTATAGGTGAAGCCCTTTCATATGATACCCCACTTAATATAGTTATCCTACTTCGAAAATTAAAAATACTAATGATTAGTTCATTGACCACAATTTTTTTTGTGTGATGTAACCACAAATTAACGGTTTTCAGATTTTCCCCCGAATGTTTGCTATATGACCTACCTACCTGCCAAATTTCATGATTCTAGGTCAACGGGAAGTACCCTGTAGGTTTCTTGACAGACCGACAGACAGACAACAAAGTGATCCTAAAAGGAATTCGTTTTTCCTTTTGAGGTACGGAACCCTAAAAAGTAACAGTGTTAACAGCTATAAGTATACTTCCTGGTAGTAAGTACATTTTAGCTGTTTTCGGCATAACATGATCACGTTCTTGCTCGCCGGATGTAACCACGTTTCCCATGATTAATAACAGTTCTTTATGATGGTGGTCTCATTCTGAGAGAGGTTGATTGTATCATTTTGATGAGTAAGTTTCACCATTGTCATGGTCATCGTTAAGTCGAAGCTTATTCTGATTTTTTTGCATGGAAGTAGGTACTTTCACTTATTCAGTAACATTATAAGTTAGATAATACTTTTTTCACTTTGTCGTTGTTATAATATCAAAAAGTTACTTTGTTTATACAACTCTTGCATAATTGTATACCTAAATGTAAAGTAGGTATCAAAGAAATCCTAGCTAGGTAGGTATACAATTAGTCTAGCTAGTGCTTATCTGCAATCAGACCTGCTGGCAAGTGATGATGCAGCCTAAGATGGAGAGCGCTTGTCTAGAAGATGCATAGGTAACAATAACGCTAAGTTTTTGCTAGCGTTCTGGTTACACTTTGTATATGTATAATAATAATAATATGTCTATTTAGTTTGACTTATATAGGGAAACTCTGATTTTTAATCGTAAAAAATATTAGGTAACTAAATTAATAGAATTAACTAGGAAGTGTTTAGTTTTATAATTCATGAAAGATCAAATTTAAATAAAACTCCAGAAAACAACGTAGAACAATGTAGATAAAAGAGTTTAAATAAGACAACATTCGGGTAATTTACAAATCAAATATTTTGACATACAAATATCCACATTCTTCAACCAAAGATAGCCCGTATATCTGTTCAGAATACAGATCTAAATCCTTGAAACCTTGAAAACGTACTTACAAATTCATTTATACTAATTATCTCCGTCATAAAGGAATTATCTCACCGCACACTCAAGTACCATACACCTAATTTGAGGTCTTTAACTGATTAAACTTAGGCTATAGTCGTGTTCGAAAAAAAGTGCTCAAGACTACTTACTATTTTGTTTTGTGTCACCTGGTGGTAAGTGACGATGCAGTCTAAGATGGAAGCGGGAATATTCTTGTATTTTTCCCAGTACGAGAATCTGATGGCACTTACGAGCTTATAAACCACGACTATGAATTATAAGTTTAACACTCTAATATGCCGTGAGACCATAGTCAGGTATTGTAAGGGTAACTTACTTGTCAGGTACTGGAACGTTGTAAGTCACAACGTCTAGTAAGATGTGTGGGTCACCTGGACCGAATTCCGGATATAAGGATTATATAAACGTTATGGACAGGTGGACGCCTCAGCAGATAAGACTAAAAGTCAGATCAAAAAAGCGTTGGATGGAATGCGTAGAAGATAAGTATATAAGTAGGCTGTAGGCAAGTTACAAGAAAAATATCGAGATTTTTTGCAAAGACCTAATTGGTATAGGTACCTATTGCACCTAAGACGGACGTACAATCATAAAATATTATTTATAAAACCACAATAATATTATACTTAATAAGAGGGCTTCTCATTATAAAACAATTTATGAATTTAAAAGTTAATGGTTCATAGGTATCTACGTCATCATAACTAACATAAGTGATAAAGTTTCAATGAAACATCCATAGACAGGTTCAATCAACTTTAATCATAATTTAATTACCGTAGTAAATTAATATGTACTTTAAATAATTGACAAATAACCGGAACTTTCGTAGTATTAGATTGAAAACCACTTTAATATACTTTAGAAGGCTTTTATTCACTGTTCACATAATAATTTTTAGTTATAAGAGCACAAGACCAGTCCTATTTACCCATTACAAATATTTTAGATTTGGTATCAATTTGGCAAGGTTTCTCTCGAGAGGGCCATCATTTTTTTTTCGACTTACACTTTTCATTTTCAGGAGGTTCCCTGACCTACTTTTTTTTTCAAAATAAGTGTGTTTGTGTGTACTGTGTGTGTTTGTTACTCTTTTCTTTTACGCATAAACTAATATACTTCACAGATTTGGTTGAAATTTGGAATGGAGATAGCTTAAGCCCTGACTTAATACATAACCTACTTTTTATCCCGGAAAATCAAAGAGTTCCCGCAGGATTAAAATAACCTATATCCATGAGAACGAAGTCGCGGTTATCATCTAGTACCTACATTAATATAACTAACTAACCAAAACGCTAATTTGGTAAGTAATAATCTAACCACAAATTCACTTTCAATCATCGCTCGGAAGTCGGTATTATTCTGGACATCATTTCCGCGCGATGTCACGCGAACGATGCGATTCTGCACGTTCTACGCACGATATTACGCTTCCGTGTGCGACCGCTATCTGTTCTAATGGGTCTAATCAATTGCAATAATTAACAGTCGAAAGCGTGGCAAAAACTGTCTAGTTTTTGCGAGCTTTTGCAATTAATGATAACCAAGTTACATTCCCTATTGTATGATTAACTGCTATTTACCTACTTTTGCATGAAATTAAAAGAAAAATATTGTAAAACTCGTTTCCTTGTGTAAAAACTGTAAGTATTATACTTCTATATATTACTACTGGCTACTGCTGTCTTTTTGTTAAAAAGCGGAAACTGCAAAAAGTAATAGGTAAATGCTCAAGTTAGGTATGGGCAAAAAACCATAGCATTTAAAAAAGTCTTTATTTCTTAAAAAGTATGATGCTACGTAGGACTGAAATAAAATAACTAAGCCGCTTAGCAAAAGGGTGAAAATCATTAAAAAAAACATATCTCCTAAACTATTGAAAATCGCTGAACATAATATATAGGGGTGATTCGGATACCCCTTTAAATAAGGTATTCAAATTATTCTTTTAGACGTCACAACCCCGGCCACCCTGTATAATATCTACAGTAAAGAAACAATAAAGAAGGACTCAAGGAAATCTTTGATAGTTTTTAATTACATAGTTTATACCATCGTAAAACTGTGGTTATACCACTCGTAAAACTGTGGTATACCACTCGTAAAACTGTGGTTATACCACTCGTCAAACTTTGGTATTAATACCTGCAATAGAATAAGGTCATCGTACCGATAGATCATTTACATTTTCTAGGGAAATAGTATAACTGTCTATTTTAATTGGCGCCGCAGTTTCTAATTTAATTGCAACGTCGTAGTTGCTACCTACTATCATCATCGTCATCAACCAATAGACGTCCACTGCTGGACATAGGTCTCTTGTAGGGACCTCCACACGCCATACTACGCTACCTACTATAATCATGTTATAATTAAAAAGTTTGAAGTTAATTGTGCTTAAAATGATTCTTGTTTCTACGTTTAGGTACTATAGATTCATTATTGGGGACTGCTTGCTTCTCAATCGCCAGATAAACTTTATCTAACGAGAAAATTCGACATTTTGACAGATTCCCAATACAAAAACAGTCATAACGTCAAATTGATTCATTAGATAAGTTTATCTGGAGATTGTGAAACATGTCCTAACGGCGGTTACGCACTGCACTTCCGTCATCCGAGTTCTATCGGTCATCCGTGAGAATACCAGCGATTCTCTACGACATATTATTATGTAATAAGCTCCCATACAAAACAAAAAGGTTCCTTTTTTTATTTTTCGGACTAGGATCGGATCGGATTGGATGCGCCGTTAAGGTATGTACTTGGCAAATTACTTACGTCGAAGCAACAACATGCGAAAATGTGGCACCTTGACAACTGGACCCTTTGCAATTTTGTGCCAGTTGCACATATCGCGGTTAAATAAACTACACCGTTAATGTTCAATTTGGCCATAAACCACATAAAGCTGGTTGCACAAAAGATGTTCGGTAGCTTTTGAACAACATTATTTTGATGAGGTATGAATACTTACCTACTGACTTGTGCAACCCACTTTGCTTGATTTTTTAAAGTTTAACTTTAACTGTAACTTAAAATTATCAGTATGTGTGCAACTGGCCCTCAGATAGGTAATGAATGCTCAATCCTACTTAAGTAGGTACTTATAGGTAGGTCTGATTTTGAAATCGATTTACGATCGCAAGAAAAAACGACGTAAAAACTGTTACAAAAACAACATAAGTACTCGTAAGTAACTGTGTTGTAAAGTAGGTAGGTAGCACGTCATTTTACGGCACATTTTCGCGAAACTGTGTCAATATTTTATGTGCCTAAAATTACGTGTCTATCATATTTTTAGTATACTTAGGTAATTTGGTTGTACTGTAGAGGACGTAGAAGAAAATTCTTAAGTTTTTATACGGGCGAAAAACTTAAGAATTTTCCTGGAGGAAAGAAGAATTTTTCTTTTTTATTGCACCTGGAGGAGTACTAACTGCTACTTATCCATACTAACATTATAATTATACGAAAGTGTGTCTGCTAGCTTTTCATGGCCCAACAGTTTAACCGATATTGATGAAATTTGGTACAGAGTTAGATTATATCCCGACATAGGCTACTTTTTCTCGGAAAATTAAAGTTCCCACGGGATTTTTTAAAACCTAAATCCACGCAGACTAAGTCGTGGGCATCCTCTTATAGTTATCTAATGGAACTATGGTTGACTTCTAAGTTCTGACACCGCCGCCGACGTGACGCTATAATCGTCAATAACTACTTACTTACCAAAGTATATTTATCATCATCATCAATCTCTATTCTCTTTACCAAATTCCGTCAATATGGGTTAAGCAGATGGGCCCGGTCGTAAAAAGGTTATCCTAGTCAGACAGAATCTTAGTATGGATTTTATGGTTCTAATGATTTTAAAGTAAACATTTGTATGGGTACATCTATAAAGTAGTTAGTTATCTATTTGTCTTCTGATTAGGTAACGTCTACATGTACAAAAATGTAATTATGTGCTGTAATTAAAAAAAAAACAATAGGTTCACTAGTCATCTTCCCACTTAACTGGCGTTATTATAATTTTATTATAATTAGTTGACTCACAATCATAAGGAAAACTCTTTTCAATCTTTTGGCGTTTCATCGAATTGAATTCAGAGCTTGCATTCAAACTAGCTACCTAGTATGTAAACTAGATACCTAATACCTATCTACTTTTAGGTTAAATGTTTTATTTAAGTATACATAACTAGCTAATGCCCGCGACTTCGTCTGCGTGGACTACACAAATTTAAATACCTATTTCACCCCCTTCTTCTTCTTCTTCTGCCCTGCTTCTTTTTGGACGCCCCAGAATCATCAACGCCAGCGTGGTCGGCAGAGGCGACGTTGGCGTGATGAATTAGATAACTTTACAGTTACGTGGCCTGAAGAGGCAGGAAATAGGAAATGCGGTGCAAGGATCGCAGGGAGGCCTTTGCCCAGACGTGGGACAGGCACAGCACAGGCTGATTTAGATTAGATTAGAACCGGTTAGCTAAATATAAATTGTATTGTTAAATAAGTATAAGGGGAGTTAACTGATAAAGATAGTTTCCATAGATTTGTACTTAAGTAGGGAAGGACGTGGTATTTTCATGTGTGTAGGTAGGTATGCCTATTCGGTACCTAGGTATTTTAATTCATGAAATAAAGGTTATACATAAACTGTTAACTAGATAGGTACTTTTCTAAATTTTCACTTGTAGAAAATACCTAATTAGGTAGGATATAATTGAAATCAAGACTTACCTACTCATTCACAATTTAATACAGAGAAATTACGATACTTATGTATAAAAACCGGCCAAGTGCGAGTCAGGCTCGCCCAATGAGGGTTCCGTACTACAGTCGTATTTTTTCGACATTTTGCAGGATAATTCAAAAACTATGATACATAAAAATAAATAAAAATCTGTTTTAGAATGCACAGGTGAAGACCTTTCATATAATACCCCACTTGATATAGTTATCTTACTTAGAAAATTGAAAATACTAATTATTAGTTAATGACCACAATTTAATTTTTTTGTGTGATCTAACCCTAAATTCACGGTTTTCAGATTTTTCCCCAAATGTCAGCTATAAGATCTACCTACCCGCCAAATTTCATGATTCTAAGTCAACGGGAAGTACCCTGTAGGTTTCTTGACAGACAGACAGACAGCAAAGTGATCCTATAAGGGTTCCGTTTTTCCTTTTGAGGTACGGAACCCTAAAAAGTATAACATAGTTAAATATTCATATGAAACGCTGCACAAAAGTGTCAAATACCCAAAACCCAACTGACCCGTCGAACAATGCAAAGTCAGCGAATGGCAGCACAATCACATCGAAAGGGTTAACACACGGACATACTGACCTCAAAGTTCAAACTCGTTCCGCTAGCGCTTTACCGTTACACTACACATGCACAAACAATAACAATTGCAGTCTCTGAACACCAATTTCCGAGCGACGACCACTGGTTGCGACTTTCGAATAGCAACTACAAAGTACAACGCATACACGGTTGGTTCCAACCAACACTACCGATAAGTGAATCAAGAATCAAGATAATGCGAGGTACGCAGTAAAAGTATGTGTAAAGTCGGGCACACATGAAAGCGTTGATTTTCATTTTTATTCTTTAAATCTTGACTCGTCTTCGATTTTAGCATAAAGTTTTGAATCTAGATTATTCACAGCAGTTTCCGATGTTAATTTTTAGGGTTCCGTACCTCAAAATGAAAAACGGAACCCTTCACTTAAGATCACTTTGTTGTCTGTCTGTCTGTCAAGAAACCTATAACTTACTTCCCGCTGACATAGAATCATGAAATTTGGCAGGTAGGTAGGTCTTATAGCAGACATGAGGGGAAAAATCTGAAAGTCTTGAATTTGTGGTTACATCACAAGAAAAAATTAAAATGTGTTCATGAACAAAAATTGCTATTTTCAACTTTCAAAGTAAGACTACTATACCAAGTGGGGTATCATAATATGAAAGGGCTGTACCAGTACCTACATTCTAAACTAGATTTTTATTTATTTTTATGCACAACAGTTTATGATTTATCGTGCAAAATGTCGAAAAAACACGACTGTAGTACGGATCCCTCGGTATGTGAGCCTAGCTCGCACTTGGTTGTTTTTTTACTACTTCAGTTCTATTTGAATGGATTGTTCTATGTGGTTTAACTGTAAAGAACAACGCCACGAGGAAACCTGCATGTCTTGAGAGTTCTTGTAACGTTTGTTCTCAAAGGTGTGTGAAGTCTGCCAATGCATGTTTGGCCAGCGCGGTGGACATGACGTGTGCTTTAAATATAAGAAAAACACGTCGGGAAACCTGCAGAACGTCTTGAGAGTTCTTATAATGTTCTCAAAGGTGTGTGAGAACTACCAATCCACATTTGGCCAGCGTGGTGGACTCCCTGTAATCTAAAGTCTAATCTGTTATAAATCTGAAAGGGGGCCGGTGATCAGTTGTGTTGACTGATGATGATAATGATGACGATTGATGAATCGTAATGATTCTTCACCTCACTTTACAATTAGATACCGAGCTATGTTTATTGAGGTTTTCTTTATTCATAGGCAATTAGAAAGTCTAGCTTAGCTGTTATCTACGTATCTACCTGGTAATTAAATATAAACTAGTTAAGTAGGTACGAATAAGAAATAAAAAGTTGAGAACTACAAAATTTCGATTTGAGTTTCGGAATTCCTATTTATTTTATAGGTCAATTGAATGCATGAATATTTGGTCATATTATTTACTAAGTAGCTTCTTATTTATACTGATAGCCTAGTTGCTTAAAAGAATTCGGCCTCCTTAGAGGGCCTGGGGTTCGATCCCGGGAAGGCACCTCTAACTCTTCTGAGTCAGGTACCTATATAGTTTTTAGCGATTAAGTACTATAATAAATCTTATAAACATCGTGAGCAGATTTTTCAATAATATGTGTGAAGTCTATCAATCCGCTCTTGGCTATGGCTACTTTGGCTAGCGAGTGGATATGGAAGCCCTTCTCATTCTGAGAGGAGACCTATTCTCTATACTGGATGGGTAGGTATTATTGATGCGAAAATCGCCGAATCGCTATGGTCCGCTGTGTGCACTAGGCATAAGTAATTTGTGCTGAACTGCACTACACAGTACCTAGGTATACCCACTATAAGATTGGCTCAATGATTGTCACAGAATCTTTTCTCCGCTCATAGCTCGGTCGATGACTCGGCTCGTCAGCCGTGACAAAATGTTGACAAATACGAACTTACTTACTTACTTTTTAACCGACTGTGCAGGCGGACACAATAAATATATTATTAGATAGCCTGTATATCTGTGCCTGTAGGTTTAGTGTATATTATCAAGGTCCAAGACAGGGTGTTTTTAGGATTCCGTAGTTGGTATCTACTGTACTTACCTAATTATAATCATCTTATCTCAACTTAAAGTACTTTTTTTAGGAAGCTGTTTAGCAATACGTCTTTACAGAAAGGTAACCTATAAAGTTGCTTTTTAAAAACCTAATTTTAAATGGATGAAGTCGGGGTCATCATTATTTTTTTTGTTTCTGAGTATACTTGCCTCCGTATACGGATCTATGTAAGTACCTATATCCGGATACTTTTATTTTTATACCGGAAAATCCAATATTTCCCTTTGGATGTTCGAAAAACCTAAGTCCACGCCAACGAAGTCGCGGAAAAAAGCTAGCGTATTATATGGGTAGGCAAGTATAGTCCGCAACAGGTCGAGATCACAATCGGGGTATGAGGCGGGGGGAAGCCCCGCACACTCGCGCTTGCCCGCACCGGGTTAGCGTGGAGGCTCCCCACCCTGATTTCCTCCCCGATTGCTATTTCGACCTGTCGCGTACTATAGGTATTTATTAAGTAGGTAGGTAGGTCCTGCCTACAGCTCTTATGAAAAAACCATCAAAAAATAGGATCACGAAATGACTAAGCAAGAAATGCTATTGTTGTTACATTTCGTGTTGCGGTTATGAAGAAGGAAAAAACAAACATTTTTTTAACTTAAAATATTTTTTCAAGTCAGCGAAGCGTAAAATCAACTTTGTCAAAAAGTGATAGAGTCACAATTAGAATATCATAAGGGTACACATTACGACCGTATGCTTCGAAACCTTATTTACATGGAACGACCTGGGGACGACGCAGGTCACCCGTCAGAGGAAATCCCAGCTTCAGTTTTACAGGAAATTCATATTATCCACTTTATTCAAACGATAAAGTTTAATCTTGCTTTGCATTTACGCAGGGGCGTTTAAAAACTTGACGTGTACAGACCTACTTAACTATTCTTCCACCATACTGTAGGTTCTATAGGCACCTACAATCTTTATTCCTACTGGTACTATATTACAGTGAAACAAGGTCATGTACCTAAACAAGTTTCAGGAGTTTCCAAGACAAGAAATAAGAATCTTTACAACGGACGTACGTTTGCAGAATTACCTACAGCAGATTTAGTACCTCAGAACTGCCAATTTTTGGCTATGTGTCATTTTTGTTTGCAATATGCTAATTCGTACATATACATACACGTCATCTACACATACTTAGATAGAAGTAAGTAGGAATCAGCTTTGTGCAATGTGCACCGAAGTAGGTAGGTACATTCTACATAACTCGCCAAACAGAATTATTCGATTGTTTGTATTAAATACAAAATCGAATTAAAACCTACGTACCTAGTACTTATTTCATTATTTCTTCCTACTTGTTTCGTCAAATCGAGAAAAATTTCTATGTAGTCCCTACAAAATGACTTCAAAATACGGTTCACCTTTAAAATAAGGACTAAAATCGTACTTTTGTCATGAAATTTGACACATAAGTTAAAATAGCGGGTTAGAACTCATTTTTTACGCATTATACTTGCTTACCTACTCAATAATAAAAACAATGTACTTAGGGGTGAGTCGCAATTACTGACTTGTAAAATTCCACAACTTATCGTGTCATATTACTCCGAATACAGTTATCATTAGTCAACAAGACGCATCTCGATTCTCGTGGAAGATTTTCAACGGGGACTTACTGTAAACTCTAGCCGAGCAGAATTACTACACCTGCTTCAAGTCGCGTATAAGTTGCATCATCTACATTTTTTACTGTGTGTCACTTCAAAATCTTAGTAGGGCCTGATACAAGCTTAAGGGCTTATTCCATCCTCCTAAATAAGACGTCCTAAAGGCTAAACGGTATAGTTACCATCAAACTAGCCAACTTTGCCACTCAATGATACTATGCCCAAAAACCAATTTATAAAAATCAATTGCAGCTTTTTTATCCCAACAATTCCCCGCGGGATTTTAGGCCCATCCGTTATACCTACCTACATGCAGATATAGCTTAGGTACATATCGAAGATTGACATAGGCTACTTTTATCCAGAAAAATCAAAAAGTTCCTACGGGATAACAAAAACCTAAATCCGCGCGGTCGGAAGTCGCAGCAGACATCAGCTAGTATACATTTTTCATCTTCAAAAAAGCAGTTTGTTGCACAGCCATGAAAGCAAGCAGGTCTACGAGGCTTAACTGCTTAATACCTTGCCTGTCAGACCGATCGAGATCAAATCAGCTATCTAAACAAACCATGGTACTTTATCAATCTTCAAACATACCTACTTTACGGTATGACGTAGGTTCTTTGTGAAGTCGACACTTGACGAAGTTTATAGATCTAAGATGATTATATGTACCTAAATTAATAAACTAAGTATAATTTTTTAAAGAACACAATTGAGTAGGCTAGTAACTCATTTTTCAGTCTCAGCCGGCATAGCAATATAGATCGATGAAAAAATTAGTATTTTACCACATTATTCACCATCATCATCATCATCAACAACAACCCATTGCCAACTTACATGAGTCTCTTCTCAGAATGAGGCCCATATAGTTCAGATAGTCAATTGCGGATTGGCAGACACTTCACACATCTTTGAGAACATAATGGAGAACTGTCAGCGATTTCGGCTTACATTAAAAATAATATAAGTACAGAAAACAAAAGGGCGACCTTAAAGTGATCTTATCTTAACATAACTAACTTAAATTACGGAGAGGATTTCAAATGAAAACGCTTATTATTCGAAAATAAAACTTTATTCACGCAAACCGTAATCATTCTAGAATGTTAAATACCCTAAGTTCTCCCTAAGCACAACCCAAAACTGGCACAGATGAGGGCATCCTCAACGTACAGCCAAGTAAATACCGTACCGTGACAACATGGGACCATGGGAGAGAACACCATACAGCTAACCCACAAGGAGTATCCAGGGGGTTCCGCCGCCAATATTCCGAGGCAATTTACCCCACGTAAACACCATAAGAATACACCATGTGGCTGCACAATCATGTGACAACCTTGTCTACGGACACCATAAAACCGGCCGTTTATGAGGACTTTAGCCCGAAAAACTCAACGTGTGCCACCCCCATTTCCCCACAACTACAAACTCACTACATTCTCTTTTTTAACCTAAACTAAATTAATTTCTGAAACGAAACTTTAAATCTAATTATTATGAATTAGTTATTATATTTTTAATCAACTCAATTATTTACATTTTTGTGAAACAGTTGTTACTACAAAATATTTAACAGAACTATGTTTATTACTCAAAAATACATTATGATAAAAATAAATTCGAAATAACATCAGATTTTTGGAGCACGCTCACATTTTTGCTCACTTTTTAGTGGACACTAGAATTTTTGATATTTTACAATGGCAAATAACCAGCTAAAGTTTAAACAAAGTTTTTATTTGTCCACAAAAAATATTAATAAAGCATGGCCTATTATCACTACCAAATTATTATTATTTATTAAAGGAAGTATTATAGAAAACAATCTAATTGATAGCACTAAAAGGGAGCAAAATACCCCTTTAGTGTTATCAACAACCAAAAGATTTTAGTGAAAACATTATTCTTTATATGTTTTCCTGAAGAATAACTATGTTATGATATCTATTTTCGATTGATCTATGGTAAATAAATATTTTTTCATTTTTTTTTTCATTTTCAGTACAAAACAATACATAATTTATAATATTTTGAATTTATATACTTTGCCATGGTTATGAAAGGTATAAACCAATTTTGTGATAAAATTATCTAAGCTATCCAATTACAATGTACATACAAAGAAAAGGACAGCTATATTACATGTCAATATTTTGTATGTGCAAAAAAATAGCTATTACAATTACTACATTCAAATATCATTGCAAACGGATTTTCTACGAATTCCTTTAGAACACCCGACGTATTACCACGTTATAGAGAAAATATACGCTTTTATGATTTTTAGGCGATAACCGATCCGAGAAGGCCGACTTTTTTTTCCGAGTTGTGCCACACATGACACAGTTTATTCCTGCGCTTCTTCTGCTTAAGGTGTTTTGGCTTAATGCTCCGGGATAACCAAGTCTGGGATGTCTGGTGATGTGTGGCACAACTTTAAAAAATAAACGTTTTTTCTTTATGAAATAAATAAAGCTAATAATCAATCCTATCTGTAATCTTTCGATAAGATTCCTAGCAACGTTACTAGTAAATTATCAACAGATCACGGATAAGTTGGTTATTAATTTTGGCCGTTGGAAAACTCGAATCGAATCCGAATGTTGATTTTACACTGCGTCCGTTTTGAAGACTGTTGCTTGACTAGGATTCGGATCGGACGCAGTGAACAAGCATTCATACACTTGTGTGCATTTTGTGGTTAATTCGGTCTATGACCAATGCTCCAAGTTGGAGATATTCTCGTTGGAAAATGAATCGCTTCGGATCTAGTGTGCAAACCCTTATACAAATAGTATTTCGGATTGAGAATTCTCGGATTCGGATCGAGAGCGTAACTGCGATTACGCAATGCACTTCCGTCATCCGAGTTCAATCCGTCACCCGTGAGAATACCAGCGATTATCTACGACATATGTCATAAGCTCCCATACAAAACAAAAAGGAACGTATTCTCACAGACTTGGAGTGGATGAGTGCGTAACCGCCGTAAAAGCCTAGGCATAAAAACGTACCGCGTGCGAATGCGTCGGTGTCCTAAAGGTGTAACGATTATAAAGTTTTTTGGCGTTTAAACTATTGTGAGTGAACATTATAAATATAAATGCTACCGGCTGTAGTCGAATGGTTAGTCGACGTAAGCCCGACTAGTTTTATCGGTAGTCAGTATCAACCGAGACGCGTTTGCGATGGGTTCGTAACTAGTCGGGTTTACGTCGACTAATCACGTGAGTATAGCCGGGAGCATTTATACGATTATAAACTTTTTTTATTTTGAAACAAGTTTTGTAACTTTTTAATTTGGAAACCATGTATCAAACAATTATTTATACAACAACACTTATAACTATTTTCTTAAACAATATTTACAAGTCAAATAAGGATTGATATCAAACATAAGAAAGCCGAACGAAACAATATTTTTTGATAAAACTCCTGCACAAAAACTGTCTAAGCGACAGCGATTAAAAAATCGCTTGTTATCAAACAATTAGAGTGAAGCCACACGATGCGTTGCGTTGGCAGTGCGGCGCTTGAACAGTACCGCTGCGTCATCCTACTTATCATATAATCGCTGTATCATGCCACACGATGCGTTGCTACGTCGTGCGGCGCCGCACCGCACGCGCTACGGATTTGAGACCAGAGAGACGAGTTGGGGAGGGGTGGTGCGCTGCAACGCCATACTTTCTGCCAGAGCGGCAACGCATTGCCCATGTGGCATCCAATACTGAAATCCACAGCAGTACGGCGCCGCAATGCACTGGGAACGCATCGTGTGGCGTTAGTCTTAATGTATGAAATAACTTTTATACTTGCAGATCAAGAGATATCCGTTCAACACAAAACTTCGCTAAATTGACACGACTGCTCCTTCAGTTGCCAAGTATTTTTTAACCGAGCACTAAATTTTGACATTTTGAGTTTATGTATTAAAAATATGTTAAATTAAAGTTTATTCTACAGTTCAGAGGATTATAAGGCGCCATCTCCACGGATAAGAGAATCGCGGCGATAGTCTCGTCGTGTCACAAAATTCGATACAAACTCTATGAGCCAATCTCATTATCGCAGCGATAGTTTGTATCGAATTTTATTTATTTTATTTTTCATGTACAGTAATAATAAATTAAGTTACATTGGAAATTTTTTCCACACGGCGAGCCTATCGCCATGATTCTATCGTCCGCCCTTAAGATTGAGTTAAAACGAGACAGATTTATGTGACAGATATAGCTGTCTCGTTTAACTCAATCTTATGTAACGATTAAGCGACTCTGAGTACGGCGCTTAGACTGATTTAGTTTATTTTTTAATGCTGTCACTTTTTGGTAACCGCATTATACTTTGGTATAGTATGCATAGTATAGTGCGCGCAAAATAAGAAGTCCAATCTGAAGACGAGGCGTATGACTGCGCATTGTACAAAAACCCTTGGTCCTTTAGTTTGGTTTGACCCTTAGTCCTGTGCAAGTCTCTATATTGTAACTTCAAATTGGACTACTTGCAGAGTGAACTAGAGTGAGGGAACTCTCGGTTTGATCCCGAATCCACAATATGTCAAATATTAGACTACGGTGACGTGAAATCAAAGAAAAATAGAGCAACTTTAGAGCTACCTGCGTCAAATGTACTAACATTTGAGGTCTGCCAGTGATGTCGAAGCCTCGACGTTTCGTTAGAAGTTCTCTAACTGTCGTGAACTGTGCTACTTGTTTTGCCATCACTGGACTGTTTTTGTCATGCCAATTTAATGAAGTTATCACTTACGACTATAACTTTACGAGAAATATAACTTGGTACAATAAATCTATAACGCGTGCCTATAGAGATACGAATCGAAACGAAGTAGCGCTAATCATTCGGTCTCATTCACATACACTACACAAGTATACTGTATAAGTGAGATCGAATAATTCACGCCACTCTTTTCAGTTTGTGTCTTTCAATAGCTCGCCTTATATCTAATGAACTTTTTTAATCAGGCACTAACAGATATTGAAATTTTAAATTTTATAAAAACACTATCACATAATGTGATAAATAGTATTAGCAAAATGGAAAGTATTTGTACAACAATAATATTATTACATTTCCAGTTTTGTTTTATATTTTTTCATTTTTTTTCTGTTTTTTTAACCACAAGGCAATGTTAGTATTATTTTTCATAAAAAGATAAAAAAACTTTTTTTGTGCATTATAACATTACAATTTACAAACTAAAAAAACTATTAATTCATTGCCAATAATTTTTTTGGCAGATTTTTTTTAAATATACACACTATAACAGTCCGTTCTTCCATCTTCATCCACTCTTCATTGACTCTTGGCTTTAAGTAACAAGGAACCGTCTATATACACAATAAGGATTCCGTTTTTTCTTTTCAGCAACGGAACCCTGGAAAGGCACAGCCACTGGGAGCAGCAACCAGTTCATTTGACGAAGGCCTCTGAAGGTATTTTGCCTTCTGAGTGAAGCTGGTTGAAGATGAACAACGCACGTTGGTAATCCCAACCGGTTTCTTGTAGACAACTGTAATGGAAAAACTTAATATGTAATGAACATCTATCTGACCGATATAATATAAACTATTAAATAAATAATTGGAATTAACTATTGGAATTGTTATTTTTAATCATCCTCTCTAAGAGATCTAAAATATAGAATATAATCTATATATATAAAAGGAAAAGGTGACTGACTGACTGACTGATCTATCTTGAAAGTACTCAGAAAAAACACAAACGTCGAGAAGCGTTACCTTACGTGCAGTTCGTATGAACTCTATGTCGCTTGGACTACTCGCGCTGGGGTGATGTAGGCTAAGAGACAGTGAACTACTTACTTGATGCTCCAGTGCTCGTTCATACCCGTCTGCTGTCCGAGCATGTTCAACATCATGCGTTGGTTGTCGTCGTGTAGTGCTGGTGTCGCGGCCACTGGCGCTTGGACTATTTGTACTGGCTGTTGGACGACTGGTTGGTCGGGAGTGCCTGTTGAGAACGCTTTATCTTCCTGCAGATGAAAAAGATTGATCAACAGGACAGAAATAGGGAAGAAAATTTGAATTGTATCAGTAGAGCTTTATTTTTGCCCACTTTATTTTTCTACTAACGACCCGCCCCGGATTCGCACAGGTAGCTTATTACAATTTTAGAGATCTTTAATTTTTTGAAAATAAAATATAGCCTATGTTACTCGGGAATAATGTAGCTTTCAAAATCGGTTCAGTAGTTCCAGAGATTACTTCCTTCAAACAAACTTACAAACTTTACCTCTTTTTAATACTTATGAAGAAGTAAAAGCGTAGCTGGAGCCCAAATAGGCAGTCCGCTTTTTTGCACAAAAAATGCAGTGCAAACTGCAGTGGGAATTTTCTGAAAACTTATGTTAAGTGCAGTAAAGAATTTATCTTTCAATTTCAGAATTTTTTCGCAAATAAAGTTTTAAGGTTAGAAATGCTTAAGAAATTTTGCAGAATCTTGCCTGTTCTCTGGTGGGGTTGGTAACGAACAGCATATCATTGGTGATGGAAAATCCGCCGTTGCTGTTGGGTACGATCACAAACGTTCGGTGGAACGCCCTGATCGGGTTACCGGTTACGTTCGTCTCTCTGTATACTCCATTCATAGTCACTACTATCAAACCAGGCTGTGGACAAAAAAAGTCAAGTAAACAAAACGTTAATGCGACTTAAAATACAACTAGCGCCATCTAGTTAGACTTTTCATAGTCAAAGTCAAACCATTTATTCCGCAGCGCGGAGATTGCCACCGGACTTGACATCACCTCCGCGCGCGACAGCGTAACTATCGCCCGAAGCGAAGGGAACATAATAAATGACACCAATGAAATGAAACGGTGTACAGAATTAGTTACAACTTACTGTAAACACTGGTAAATCGACAGCGAATCCCAACAGGTCATGTTTAGTTTTCGGCAAATCTGACAGGAAAGAGACAACTTGCAGTTTGCCGATCTTCAAGTATCGACGTCTGGATTCCCTTTCCATTATCCTAAGTATGTTTCGACTTTTTGATATGTACGCATTTAGTCTGTAACAAAAAAATGCATTTTAAATCTTCTATCCTTATTATATGCATGTGGAAGGAAAATGGTGAGAGGAGGACCAAAGCAAAGGTGTTTGGGTTGCGTGAAAATCAAAGGGTTCAAGCGGGATTAAAAAGACGTATATCTATGCGGATGAAGTCGCGGGTATCATCTAGTATAATATAAGACCTACCTGTTTTCAGGAGCATTTCTGCAATCGCCAGTGAGGTATGATGCCGCCATGGATAACATAGCAGTTTCATCGTACGCCTCAAGCAATGGCTGCCTGGACTCCGAGTCATATATCGCGAAGTATTGCGTGAGGAAGTCCCGGACTAAGGTCTGGCCGGCCTGGTCTATGAGGAACCACTGCCTGTTGGGAGGCAGGCTGACTTCGTCGGACACGTCGAAGCCGATCGCTGGGGGGAGATCCACGCCGTCCTATATAATGAGTCAAAAGTCATCTATCTTCATCTTTCCTACTCTTTTGTAATGCAGTGTTTGGTTCGCAATAATAAAAAGACCAGTCAAGAGCGAATCAGACTTGCACATGAAGGGTTCCATACCATCATACAAGGTACTTATGCCTAAAACACTGCAAGTTAATGACGGACTGCGCCATCTATTAGTAAATTATTTTTTCGTGAACAAATATTTAAATATATAAAAGGAAAAGGTGACTGACTGACTGACTGATCTATCAACGCACAGCTCAAACTACTGCATGGATCGGGCTGAAATTTGGCATGCAGATAGCTATTATGACGTAGGCATCCGCTAAGAAAGGATTTTTGAAAATTCAACCCCTAAGGGGGTGAAATAGGGGTTTGAAATTTGTGTAGTCCACGCGGACGAAGTCGAAAGCATAAGCTAGTTTAATTTAATTTAAAACATCTTTATTGCATAATGCTGACAAAGAATAAAAAATACAGGACATGCTTAAAACAAAGTTTAAATTTTTTGTGTGATGTAATCCACAAATTCACGGTTTTTGGATTGTTTCCTTTACTTTTGCTATAAGACCTACCTACCTGCCAAATTTCATGATTCTAGGTGAACGGGAAGTTTTCTTGACAGACACGACGGACAGACAGACAGACAACAAAGTGATCTTATAAGGGTTCCGTTTTTCTTTTAGAGGTACAGAACCTTAAAAATCACATCAATCCGTTGCACTGTTGCGATTAGTTTGAAAAACAAACTAACAAACCAATAGACCAACAAACAAACACACTTTCGCATTTATAATAAGGGTACTGATTACGAAAATCTATATAAAAATAAAAAGTAAAATTGTTTAATTTTTTATGACCGTTTTGCAAAGCACTTCTGGTGGAGGGTCTACATTATAAAGAAAACCAACATGCAATATATCTTTCTAGACCCAGCATTTTGTGTTACACATTGATGTCAGTCAGTCATTCAGTTTATCCTTTTATTATATGGTTGTTTTTCTAACTTACCAGTCTCACCAATTTGGGAAACTTCTTCCGGATTTCACTGGACAAACATGGGAAGATATAACTCTGAAACTCACACAGTATTATCCAATCCAAATTCCAATAGAATATGGGTGACCAATCAACATTGAGCTTGGCTGCGGTATGCTGCACTATGCTCTATCACTCCTCTAAGATTATAAGAAACGAAAATCCTTGCTGCTCTGCGCTTTTTTAAAGAGCCACCGAGCAAGTACCGAACATGCGTCCTCCCGCGTTTCGGCCCATATAACCGCGAGGTTGGTGGGCCCATGGGTGGTGGTGGGTTGGTCTGCGCTTTCTAAGGCTGTGCTTTGTTTAAAATTAAAACAGCAAGGACTATGCAATACGTGCTGGCTTGCTCAGCATCGCATTACCCACCTCGCTTAGTCTTTCGACTATATCGCTTGCACTTCTGCGTACTCAAGTCGCGCTGTCGCAGTCGTACTGCAAAGCTCAATGTTCTTTGTAGTAAAACATAGAACCGGAAAGTTAGCTGAGCACAGCACAGCACAGCGAAGCAAGGCTCAATGTTGATTGGTCACCCTAACTTTGACAGCTGTTGTACTGACTTTACAACTTTGTTATGTATAGTCTGTACAAAATGACTCCTCTAAAACTTTTGAGTATTTGCATCTTTTTCTTACTAATGTGATAAGAAAAGGACAGAAAAACCTAGTATAATTTAGAACTGTCAAACCTCGAAACTTTGCCAGTCATGAGCAGAGTGCACTAAAATTTGTAGTCTTTAAATTTAAAATTCATTTACTGTCCTTTTTTAGAAATATTAAAAAGAAAAGGATGCGATACTCTAAATTTAGTTTAGAGAAAAACATCAGAATCGATGCCACTGTCTCAGTAGTCATTACCCATAATTCAGGGTTAACCCTTGGATTCTTCCTCGCTTCGTCACTGCACAAATGTGGTCTGAAATAACATTACCTCACGTAAATGTCATGGTCACTGAACCTGTTCACCAGTGGGTTTCCTTTGAGGTACAGCTCTACAAGGGGGAGGGGCTTGAGTGGATACATGGACCCCAGGTATGGTATCTGAAAAGAGGTTAAACTTGGTAAGTTCCTTGAGAAGTAACTCCCTTCAGTGGTGTTCCCACTAGATTACAACATAGGGTTATTCAACGGACGGACCAAAAAATTCCTGAAAGGCCAGCACAGCTCAGTTCCTCTGGTGCTGCAAATGTTCATGGGCGACGGTAATCTAAAAATCAAGTGACCCGCCTGCTCGTTTGCTCGCTATCTCTATTTAAAAAAAGTTTAACAACCTATTTGGCTGTGGTAAGCAGTAAGCACTGTTGATTGGTCAGGCTGCACAGATGAGGGACGGTCCTCAGGGTACTTTTACTTCATTAAAATAGGTTGTTTACAACAAACTACATTAAAGCACACGAACATACAGTACGCGGGAGAAAATCTAAATATATAAAAGGAAAAGGTGACTGACTGACTGACTGACTGATCTATCAACGCACATCTCAAACTACTGGACGGATCGGGCTGAAATTTGGAATGCAGATAGCTATTATGACGTAGGCATCCGCTAAGAAAGGGTTTTCAAAATTCAACCCCTCAGGGGGTGAAATAGGGGTTTGAAATTTGTGTAGACCACGCGGACGAAGTCGCGAGCATAAGCTAGTAATACATAAAACTTTAGAAAGAAATAGTGGTTTTGTAGTGCCAATGCACTGTCGTTGAGACCGACAAAACGTCGTATAGGTATTCGTGACTGAGACAACGCTCTACAAAGCTGAAATCTTATTCTAAGGGTCGATGTACATCATTTTCTGCCACTTTGCCTATGTCTTTTACTGTACATAAAATCCCCATAAAAGAGGACATTGACAGACTAGATAGTAAATCAATATGCATTATAAAATATTACTGAATTAGCTCAGGTCTAGTGTACTGGAAACATTCAGTTGTGGCTTTACATACTAGCAAAGACATGCAATTTAATGGAAAATGAAAAAAAATCACATGTTACCTTGTTGTCACCTAAGTACAGTATTTTCAGGTTTTTTAACTTGACACACAGGGCCTTCAGGTGTTCAATCCCATGGAGCTTATTGTCATTCAGGTTTAAAGCTTCTAGGTCTGGAATGTTCTCAGCAATTATGTCTATTGCGGCCAACATGATCATGGGGCGGAACAGTGCACAGAATATGTCAGACAAATCTGTAACAAACAAGAAAATGTATGGTATATAAATATATAATAATGGTAAATATATGAAGGGTTTAATCCATAGTCAGCCAAACTGGCCCAATGAGCATTGGCAGACTACACATCTTTGAGAACATGGAGAACTCTTCGGCATGCAGGTTTCCTCACGATGTTTTCCTTCACCGTTAAAGCAAGTCATATTTGTTTTTTTTTAAACAACTCTGAAAAGTTAACTATTTAGAACTATTAATGCCAAAAAAGACAGAGAATGAATTTAAATAGTAGTGCTACTCTACATAATTAGTGCTAGTCCTCAGGTTTGACAGTTTTAAATTAAGTTTGTATATCCTTTTCTTATTACATTTGCCAGAAAAAGATGTGAATACTTTAAAATTTAGTTGCCATCACAATCAGTACCAAAATTTAATTAAAACTTATAGGTTTAGATGGATACTGTATTGAAAACAATTTGATAAACCTTCAAATTGTTTTTAATCCAGATTTTGTAGTGCAGAAAGGTAAACCTACAAAACTTAATATTTTACTAGATGATGACTTTATCTGCATGGATTTAATTTCCCTATTTATTTTTTACCATATTTAATGGGATAATGTCTAAATGCCCTATGTCCTTCCTAGGGAAGAAAGCTAATGTACCAAATATCAAAAACTGCTGGGGCATGAAAAGCTAGCAGACAGACAGACAGACACTTTTGCATTTATAATATTAGTATGCAAATTAGTATGGATGATATGTACAGATTTTTACTATTTGTTATTGGCAGTTTATACTGTAATATGTCCCATGATGTAGATGCATTTCATGAAGTCTGTTGGCTATGTTTGAGTGAGTGGACACATATACATGTGCCACTCAGTCCCCACCATAAGGTGGTCAATGTTATGCATACAAATATGTTAATACTTATTACTACAACTTACTACTACAACCAATAGGCTGAGTATACTTCCTGAAAACGAACTAGACCAGTATGTAATATTTACCTGGATCAGAATGAAACTTTGTCAAATCCAAAGCTTTAGTCGCAGCATTGTACCTCTTGGCCATCGCAAGCTTCATCTTCTCTTTCATATCTGCGTCGATGTTCACATTAGGCACAGAGTTGCGCACAATAACAACCAGTTTAAACCCATCTGACATAACAATCTTTCTATCAGCATTAAACAGCTTTTCTGCTATTTTTGCATCATCAACATAGAATACAGCGGCGTTGCCATTTATTTTGTAGTAATGAGGTATGAACACATCCGGTGATAAATGGCTCAATAGTACTCTTAAAATTACGTCTTTCTCATGTTTAGCTCCATATGGTATTATTATTTGATACCAAGGTAGTAACCCAGGTATGAACCTCTTTCTGCCAGCCGGCCGTGGTGCAGGAGACCCAAGTCTTCCTCCTCTAGGTCTAAAGCCTTTCCTGTTAGGTCCTTGACCTCCAGATGCCCCCATATCAATGTCTCCATCCAACAATAATTGCGATGCTTCATTCCACGATCTGAATTTACTCTTTCCTTTATTCGTACCAGGTTTAAAGCTGACTCGCCTGGTGTTATTAGAGTGTGCACGGTCGTCATGTTCTGTAAATCGAAAACAATATTACCAAACAAATATTATGAACAATATTATATGCAAAGTTGAGTCGTATAGAAGTTCAGTAGGTACTTAAATGTAATTTTCCCAACCACTCAACAGAAAGCCGAATATCTCTCAAAATTCCCAAGTAAAAATCGTTTTGATATAATATGTGTTACCTAAATAAGTACACTTACCAAAGTGCAAGTCATTTGGCTTCCAATTCCTCAATCTTCCTCCACGTTTAGGCATGGTGTTTACAAAAAAGTTGCACAAGTGACAAGTTACAAGTAAAACTATTAACAAAATTATATTTTATCGGTGTTTGTATTATGAACTGCACTTGCCATAAATTTAAACGCACAAAGCAGTGGTCTTATTTTCAAGTTTTTCTTGCAAAATGCAAATTTTAGGTTTTCTTTTCCGTAATTATCCGTAATGGCGACAGCGGATTAGGCGTCGTGACGTGACGTCACAATATTATTGCCTTTGGTTCAAGCTTTGGTTGAATTCAATTGTGTTACCATAAAATTTATGTTAAAAACTACTACTTTATAAGAATAATCCAAACTTATTATTATAAATGCGAAAGTGTGTCTGTCTAGTGTCTGTCTATCTGTCTGCTAGCTTTTGATGGCCTAACAGTTTAATCGATTTTGATGAAATTTGGCACACAGTCATAATTATTACCACCGCTAATATTTAAAAAAAATAGCTTACATCCCAGGGAAGGGCATAGCCTACTTTTTATCTCAGAAAATCAAGAGATATCACGGGATTTTTAAAGGCTTATCCGTTTAGCCAATTTACATGACAATTGTTACAGAGTAAACGGAAGGTACGGAGGTCTCGGAAATTGACATATGCAACTATTTATTCCCAAAAGTATTTATTCCCAGGGGATTTTTAAACCTAAATCCACGCGGATAAAGTCGTGGAAATCATCTAATTTCTGATAAGATTCTGTCTATGTCCAATTGTCCATACTCCTTCACATACGTTTTCGTACTCAGACAAAGTTTTCGTACAAAGTTCAATTGTGGACACATATAACCCCAGTCCTGATATTTCAAGTACTATGGGTATGGGAGCGCTCACACTAGATGCGAGTTATTCGTAGGTACGATTTAACTCGTATCCAGTGTGAGCGCTCTTCAGCTCTCATAACGTATTTGAAGGCCTAAGATTATTATTCGTGTCTATTCAGACGATGGAATTTCATTAGAAAATGCGATAATGAAAATAATAATTTCTTTGCATACGTATTGTGTGATGATAATTCTGTACATAATCTACAGCTGGCACTAGTCACAACTGCTTCTGATTATGTACAGCCTACAGCAATCTTTATGGCAGCAATAAAGGAGCTTGAACCTGCACATGGTAAGAGTACGTGCATGGCGAGCTATAACATCTCGCTGATAAAAATTGTCGAAGTTAGCTTTATTATATACCTAGCTCTTTTTTTATTTGCCCTCACTCAGGTTTCATATTATAGACAGACCAAGAAATGAAAGAATAGGTACAGAGATTCACAATTAATAATTATATTTCAAAACCACTCGATTCCTTTCAAGAAACAGGTATTCTTACAAAATATCCTCTCAGTCTATTCACAAAAATATAATTTTAAAAGTTCAACCGATAGTCGTTCACATAGATCTCTTGTAAGGACTTAATATGATGCGAATATTATAAAGGCGAAAGTTTGTATGTGTATAATGTGTGTATGTGTGTTTGTTTGTTACTTTTTCAAGCAAAAACTAAGGGATAGACTTGGCTGAAATTTGGAATGGAGATAGATTATACCTTGGACTCAGAATACATAATAGTATATGTACAGAAGGTTCACTCCGCAAAATCATTTAAATAGATAGCAACTATTGCTTCGACACCATAAAGTGCAATTCCAGGTCGCACAGCATTTTATAACCTACCGCTATATTTACCTAGAAGTTGCCTCTCTTTCTATGGTTAGCTTATATCTTTTCTGATTACGTTAGGGTTGTCTTTAAAAGAATTACTAGCTTACGCCCGTTACTTCATCCGCGTGGACTACACAAATTTTAAATCCCAATTTTACCAACTTAGCAGTTGAATTTTAAAAAATCCTTTCTTAGCGGATGTCTACGTCATAATAGCTATCTGCATTCTGCAGGCCTTTATTATTGAGCACTTACATACGTAATTAGGCAAATAAGTATATGCAAGTAATGGACAAGGCCACCATGAAAATAAAGTGTTATTTTTTGTAATATTGTACGAATATGGTACGGTGCGATGCGCTGCGCTGTGGTGCATTGCGGTGCAGTGTACGTGAGTACCTAAATATTGAAATAATGCGTGCGACCTACGCACTGCGTGGCGCGCGGCGACCGTCTGAGATGACCCGCCCAGACGGGTCCCAACGGGTACCCGGTACAGTACCTGTCTGGGCCTGACCTGCCTTGGATTAGCATAAAGGCTACTCTTTATACCGGAAAGCCAATGAATTCCCACGAGATTATTAAAACCTACATACATACGAATGAACTCGTGGACATCAGCTATTATCTTTTTAAAATGAACTAAATTATTTTGTTATACGCGTGAAAAAGCATATGTATAAAATTGAAGATTATGTAATATATGAAAACGGAGCGTGGAGTTGACTCGCATCTTACTCCAGTAATGTGCGGGACAGGAATAAATTCTTTTACATGGTATAATATTCTTTTAAATCGAATATTTGAAAAGAGCAACCGATGAGTTTCTTGCTGGCTCTTCTTGTTAGGAAAGGTATTCCGAACCAGTGGTAGATACATTTGAGTATTCAAAAGTACTTGTAAAAGTTTATTTAATAAAAAAAATCTATTCCTATTTCTTTAACATCTCTATGTAACATATTAAATACAAAAAAAAATTCTACCAAAAAAAGAAAATTTTTACACACATGGCATCATTATTATAGATTATATCTACGTTTGTCTATGGTGGACGCTAAGGCAGACTCATTTTACGCAATTTATTTTCCAAATAATGCTCTTTGCATTAATTATTCTTCCATAAGAAACTTAATGCAATTATTTGAATCATGAAATTTCCAGTAAAAATTGCATTTAATCGATTGAATTTGATAGTTGTTACTCGAGAATTCATTTATTATTCATTTTGTTAAATCAAAAATAAATTGTCTAAGCATTTTAAAATGGAACGTATTAGCAGCCATAGCGTTTTAAAAATAAAAACGACCACAGACAAACTTCGTGTGCTTTTCTTTTCATCAAGTCTGCCATGTTTTGTCCTACTTGTCGCGCTTGATCAACGCGTTCGCGATTTCTGTTGTAAACTATTATTTTACTGAATGTTTCACAGGCTGTGTTTTGTTTACAAATAGTGTAGTTAATGACTTTATAATTACGCTAATGAAACGTGTAATCAATCAATTGCTTTTGATACTGGTGTATAATGGTGTAGTTCGCATTTCATAAAAATTTGAAATTGTTCACAAGCTTGCTATTGCAGCCGTGAACAGAGATATTCCGTCACGATTTTGAAATGGTTACAATTTATTCGGTTTAGTGTTAATAAGTAAGTTCGATCCTGTGACGCAACCCACGTGCACATAATTTATCAAGCATCTCATGCACATTTGTTATTATTTTGTTCGCGGCTCGCGAGTTTGATTCGAGCTTGCAAGGATCGGATCGAAGAAGGGAAATCGTGTCGTCCGTCTTGCTCCCTCCCGTCGCTGTCCATTCGGTTGCATTCATTCATTTTCATAAACCGAAATAGATTTTTTGATCGAGTGCAATAATTTGTTTTGGTGCGCGAGTCCCGAGGCCGTGGGCCAGAGGCAGTGTTGTTGGTGTTGGAGCCGCACACGTGACGCGGTCGCGGCCGAGTGTTTGGGTGTCGTCTAGGGTCGCGCGGTCGCTGCAGTGCGGAGCGCGGCGAGGCCGAGGTGAATCACCGCGCGGTGCCGTGTTGATCGTGCTTGTTTACCCGCGAGTGCATCGTCAAGTGCGTGAGCGGAAGTGCCAGGCATGTGCGGCGCGGGCTGGCGCCGATGACACCGCCGTCCCATGCGACGGCGCTTTGAGCCAGTGAAAGAGTGCTAGATATTATGTTTCTTGGGTTATGAGTGTGTGACAAAGTTGTAGTGTTTCGAGGACACTGGAGCCCCTAGACGGAGTTGGGCCCGCTGGGGCGGCCCTGGTGCTTCTCGGGGCTCCGCACGAAGGCAAAATGGCAGCGTGGAACCGCCACCACCACTTCAATATGCTCATGGATGAGAATGCCAAAAACAAATGTAAGTAACCTATCAATCAATTGATTAAATACAATTAAAAACCTGGCTAATACTTGATGTTTTCGACTATCACATGTCAAAAATTCCCTTGACGTTTATAAAAATGTGAGTAGATTACTGAATAAAGTTCATCAAACACAACATTGCTGAATAAAGTTCCATTTCTTCTAGTCGTCTACAACATGCAACTGCATTGTATGTGAGTAATTGAACAGCAAATAAAACAGCCTGCGTATCTGTAGATTTGCAATGAAAAGCTGTAGAAGAAAATGAAACCACACATAAAATTCAATGTTTTGAAGCTTAAACATGATCTATAATTCTATACCTTTCAATGTAAACATAAACAAAGTTAGCTTAGAAAATGCAAAACTCAGTAAACCTCTTTTGCTTACTTATTTTAAGCAAGTTCTTATGATATTTCATACTGTCAGGCGATGGTGATAACTAGGCACTTAAGTAATTTCCTCAACTTAAACCTATGCATGGCTGTCTATAAGAGTTCTGAACACCCTGGTTAAAAAGAAGCCCACAACAAACTTGGTTACTGTTTAAACTGTAATCTGCTTCAGAAAAAGATTCAGTAATTTAAGTGCAAAATAAGCTCTTTAGCTAAGCAACAACCTGTTAGGTTCAACTTAAAGGTTTCCGCACATAACAGATGCAATGTCAACTAACTCAACTTACATTAAAGCATGGATATGTGAGGTTTATGTATAACTAGCTTGTGCCGCATGTACTACACAAATTTCAAACCCCTCTTTCACCCCCTTAGGGGCTCAATTTTCAAAAATCCTTTCTTAGCGGATGCCTATGTCATAATAGCTATCTGCATGCCAAATTTCAGCCGATCTGTCCAGTAAGTTGAGCTGTGCGTTGATAGATCAGTCAGTCAGTCACCTTTCCTTTTTATATATTTATTTAATATATATACATTCTACGTATATATATAATATATACATTACATTTGCGATTTCAGCAATTAAATATCACTTGATTTAACGGTAAAGGAAAACGTCAGGAGGAAATCTGCTTGCCTGAGAGTTTGCCGTAATGTTAATCTATACAATTTGTGAACTCTGCCAATCAGCACAATATGGTAGACTATAGCCTTCTCATTCAGAGAGAAGACCCGTGCTCGTAGTATTGGCAGGCCACAGGTTGGGATAATGATACCTGGTAGCACCAGATACAGATTCTTGATTTTATAATCCATACTAATATTATAAATGCGAAAGTGTGTCTATCTGTTTGCTGGCTTTTTGCAGCTCATCGGTTTAACCAATTTTGATGAAATTTGGTATAGAGATAACTTGCATCCTGGGGAAGGATATATGCTATTTTTTATCCTGGAAAATTAAAGAGTTCCCATGGGATTTTAAAAAACCTAAATCCACGCGGGTGAAGTCGTGGGTATCATCTAGTAGTTTATAAAGACTTGGAGAGTGACATAGGCTACTTTTTATCTCAGAAAATCAAAGAGTTCCTACAGGATTTTAATAACATAATTCAAGGGGATGTTCAGCTAGTATCTTATAAGCTTGTTATAAGATATCAACCAAGTGGTTATAATAACCACCGAACTCCCAGTAAGTATATGAATAATACTAATAATTGATATTATTAGGAAGATACCTATTTATAATAATGAATAATGATTCCAAAATAATATAACACTGCAATAAGCCGTAGATAATGTTTAGCATTGTTTCTAAACTGATACCAAAACATCACCTCTATCTATGCCCATGTACTGGGGCTGCACATAGGCATAGGGGTGATTACTGTTAACTACTAACTGTAATGACATGCTTACACTTTGTAACTGCACCCTTCTTTTTATCTCCTTTCCCATCTAAGTTGCATGACACTCTTGCTAAACATGTAGTTTCATTGCATATCAATTTACATGGTACTTGGATAAGTAAATACAGTGTAAACTCCATATTGCAAACTTCTATTTACGGAAAAACTCCTTTAAACATAGAAATTGCTAAGGTTCCTTTGGTTTACATTGTTAGATACTCTTTTACTCTATAACGCAATAAAATACCCGGCCCCTTCAATTTCGCTATGTGCATACTTTATTGCCATCAAGAATCAAGATAGAGAATAATATGCATGATTAAAACTATGTATACAATGGCGGCCTTATTGCTTACTGTACGTACCTAATACAATTTTCCAGCCTATCACCTTTAGAACAACTGCAGGTATTTTCCTGTATTTGTGTTACAGTCCAAGTATGCAGGGTGCGCATTGCTGACAGTTACCGGGCATTGTCTGCTTTGCACGGATTTTGAATGGCGGTTTGGTGGTGGTTTAAATTATAATTTACTTAAGTTTAATTTCATTTTAACTGAGTATTATTTTTCACTTTAGTAGATGATGGGGTGATAACTATTTTTACCAAATAAAACCAAAGTAGACTACCTTTTTCTTTTGATACTAAGTAAGTGAATAAAATAATCTTAGCAGAACCTTGCTGTGTGTTTTGATTAGTTAATTAGCAGTTTCCTTAGTCCATTACCTACTAACTTACCATGGCCTAATTTTCTACCATGGCATAATTCCCAAAAATTGCTCCCTGCTTTGCCTTCGAACATGCTAACTTCTATAGAAGCAGGCGTTACTTTGCGGAAATCCATGATATACAATGAACCAAAAGCTTAATTTTCTATAATCCACTAATACAGCAGATTATAGCAAATTAACAACAAACCCTAAAAGGCCGGCATTGCATCGGCGGTTCCTCTGGTGCTGCAAATGTTCATGGGCGGCGGTAATCACTTGAGCAGGTGAATCACCCACATCAGGTGACCCGCCTGCTCGTATGCTCGCTATCTCCATTACAAAAATTAACCTTTGGTTTCTACCAAGTGTCTTGAGAAGATTTCCCCCCAGTCTACAAAAAAAAACTTGTTAAAGTCAGATTGCTTACGTAATTATACTATTATAATAGCAAAATACTATTAAAATAGCAACAAAGCTAGGCCAGCGAAAAAAAAAAAAAAAAAAAAAAAGGCTTATTGATCAAAGTAACTTTTTCAAAACCTACCTGGAGAAGAATTTAAGAAGAAAATACAACTATTGCACACTAAAAGTAAAAGTAATTCAATAAGAAAATACAGAAGAGGGAAAAATAGTGAATCCATTAAGTTATACTTGTATATTATATCTCTCAATGGCTATACTCACGTGTAACGTTAAACGCTAGAATTCCATTAAGTTGTTTTATAGCCAGGCAGTATCAACATTGCACATCCAGCTGACTTGGGCGGTAACACGAATTTGCATTGTTGAGTGCACACAGACCTACACTGACCCACCTATGGGTGCTGTCCCGTATCCTTTTGACCTGATTTTCCTCTTGCGTTTGATTAGGGTTGAGTTGTGAATCGATTAGACTCGACTAGGTACTTTATATTGCAGGTAAGTTCACACCTTTTTAAATAAGCTCTAACATCAATATGTTTGAGTATCATATAAGTTCAGAGACTTTCATTGCTGGAATGGCTGATTTTTTAAAATAGTTTTTTTTAAAAGTTAATAGAAAAAACAGTTATAAATCAAAAAGAAATAAGTAAATCCGTAAAATGAAGCGTTCTTACGTACAGGTTTCCGCACAGTCTTGGTATCCGTCCGTTCATTCTGTCTGGTCTAGAGTCACTAGATTAACGGCCGGAATTAGTAAATACTCATTCTAGTTATTTGTAATCTGCTGATAAATTCCTTATAGATGTTGTTTATACGAGTATTTTGTCAAAAACTGTATGGTCTTCTTTAACAAATAACAATGTTGCTGTAGTCTTTTTTTAATCCCGGAGACAAAAATAAAGTGTTGGGTGTTGCCTGCTTTTTACGACTCTAATAGTGATGTGGTGCAATCGAAACTTAACGGTAAATATTTGTAGATTTTCTTATCTCTTCTTGGAATAATTCCAATTCATCAAATGAAATAAGAATGGGCGGATTTTCAATTTATGAGTTAAAATTGAAAATATAAAATACTATTGATACTTTCCTTAGGTGAATTATTTTTTGTATTTTTTGTTACTAATTATTCTTTAATTCTTTTAAATAATATGTGATTAGTTAGTCCTAGTTTTTAATTTTGTAATTATGTACACATTCCGTATGTTTATTTTACTCGCTATGCACGAAATATTATTTTATTAATGATCTTAATCTGAACCGGAACCATGAGGACAACACTATTTTTTGCTAAGCTGGTATTATTATTTTTTAAGTTTGACATTTCTAGCTGTCATTTTGGTCTCTGGGATAAAAAAATAGACTATAAGTAACTTATCGACCGAGTACAGATAGATTTATTATTGATTTTGGCCATAATTCGTCAAATAAAGAACGATCTATTTACATACAAATAACAGAAAATCCCTACGATTGTTAACGAGAGTAAGTACCTACCTACCTACTGTACCAAAAAACTAAAAAGTAACGATTTTATGATATAACGGGACGGGAAGTTTATTTTGTGCTAAATTAATCGCTCCATGTAGCCTCGACCCCAAAACTGCTTAACGCGGCATCGACCTCCCCAACCTTTAACCTAATTCTGCGTCCAACCCTCGCGGATGGCTGCTTGCATTGATGCTTTTATTAGATAACATAACCTCCATGCTGCCTCGATGTGAGCCCGACAGTGTTGAATTGGTACACAATGATTCTTTACCACACTAAGCGCGCGTTCACACCTAACGTATTGTCAGCAACCAACTGTGAGCGACCGACGCACGTTTGTATGACGCACGTGTGAACGACTGAGTTTTCTTATGTGACTCATTTCATGTGTGCTCAATGAACTGTGTGGTTGACAGAGGATGCACAAAATGTCTGAGACATCGTCGGTGCAAGACCGCGCGCGGCGTTTGGAATTTGGATGTCTCTACCAGGGGTGTTATGGATATTCGCATCCGCAAATGCGGAACATTTGCATTAATTCAGACATCCACATTAATGCGGAGCTTTTACGGATGCGGATTCATATTAGCAACAAGTTACGACCTGCAAAGAAAGTGGCGCGTGTCCCTCGCGCGTGTCTGCTAGTTGATATCTTCGTTCGCTAACACTGACTAATCAAAAAGTGTACAATGATACCCAACAGGGGTGTTACGGATATTCGCACCCGCATCTGCAAATGCGGAACATTCGCATTATTTCAGAACTTCTCATAGTCTCCGCACCCGCGGATATCAAAATACTGGCATCCGCAACAACACTGGGCTCTACAAGAGACCTATGTGCAGCAGTGAACGTGTTGACCTGTGGATGACGACGACGATGCCCGAAAAGTCAGTAGTTTGTGGTGGCCCTTACAATACCCGTGAATTGAGTAAATCACTTCATTTTTTGATGTTTATTTACGATCCGAAACTGTTCTCTGTAGGGAGCGGGATTGGGAACGCTATATTGTATTCTGAAATTTATAACCGTCATTGAATCTCGTGTAGCACGAGATACAGATGAAAGACGTCAAGATTCACGTGAATTCCGTTTAAAAATTATAGGAGATATGGGTCCTGATTTATGTTATACTATCTTATCCCCACGACTTCGTCCGCGTGAACTACACATTAGTGTAGTTCACGTATGAGGGGCTGAGAATTGGCATGCAGACAGCTTTGACTTAGAAATCCGCTTAGAAAGGATTTTTGAAAATGGAATGGTAAATTTTTCAAAAATCCTTCCTGAAATTGGTGTTATAATTTGCAAATTTTACGTGAACGAAGTTGCGGGCATAAGCTAGTTTATTATACAGGGTTACAGGAAAATAGGACACGATCCCGTTAAGGGGTTATAGTACAGGACATTAGCTATCAGACGACCCCTAAAGTGCTTATGCGAAAGTGTATCGTTTTCGAGTTATTAATTTTTTTATTTTTTTCTTGGTAAAAGGGTGTTCGCCACTTTAAAAATTAATAAAAAAAAGGAACAATGTATTTCTGCAGATTTTTTATTATTTCTTGCTAGTACATATCCTTGTTAATAATAAACAGTTATAAAACTAAAAAAATCTTCAAGCATTTTAAAATTACAGCCCAAAAACTGTACAAGTTTTCGATTTTTAAATTTAATTCTTTGAATAACTTGCAAATTTTCTGTAAAAATTACTATGGCACTTATCCTGCGGATTATTTTAAAAACATCTACGTTTCATTAGCTATCCATTGGTACAAAAAAATTACAAAAAAAACATAAAATCAAGAAAAAATTACACAACAAAGAGACCAGGTAGAAAATTCTAACAAATGCTATTGCCAAAGAATTAAATCAGAATCTATGTAAAAACGAGTTTAATGCAAAATAGTTGAAGATTATTTTTAATGAGGTCAAAAGGTAACATAAAATCAGTCAAGTGCGAGTCGGACTCGCACACGAAGGGTTCCGTACCATCGTACAAAAAATAACACTTTTTAATTTTTTTAATTTTTATGGCGGCCATTTTGTAATTTTTAGTATTTGTTGTTATAGCGGCCATAAAAATACACATTTCGTGAAAATTTCATGTTCGTTCGTTCGTCCGTCCGTCCGTCCGGCCGTCCGTTTGTCTGTCAGTGGACTGTTTCTCGTGAACCCTAATACGTAGAGACTTGAAATTTTTACAGATTTATTTTCCTGTAACCCTGTATATTCTTAATTTGGATATTGTTATTAGATAAGTGGGTATAATAGAACTTTAACTGTATCAATTTACACAATAAACTATGTCCTAATAATGTGATAAGTACATCTAAGATTCCATGTGGTGGTATAAACTAGTTCAGATTCTCTCACCGCCCACGCTCTTGGCACTGCATCGGATGCCGGATCTACATTCTACCCAAATAAAACAAAGATATTGCTCCCGATACCCAGTTTCTAGGAAACCCGTGACGAGTCACACGGATTTTGCGCTTTGATGAACTTACTAACCGATAATGAGCTTCTGACATAACTATCTCTTTATTTTTTTGTCACAGACCACCACCTATAGACGCCTAATAGCCGGACACCCAAGCATAGGCAGTTGCTTAGCATAAAAGTCGGCCCACGCCCGTTCGGTACCCTCATTCCGCACATTGTCTTGATGACGTGACTTTTGAGTCCACCAATCACAACAAAGCATTCTCCCATGTCCCCCGCCAACATTTTACAATTTTGTTTTATGCAAAACCTATATATATATATATATATATATATGCGTACTTTTGAGGTTGAATTCTCAGTGTTTTTTATTAAATATTTTAATTTCTCGCGTGAACTATACAAACCCGTGGTTTTCCCATTATAAAAATTGTCTTTCCATAGCCCTCTCTATCTGCCTAAAAAACTCATGAAAATTGGTTCTGTCTTTTTGAAGATTTGTTCGAACAAACCTTTAAAAAGCATGTTTTCGTGTCTAACAGTTTATAGGAACTCCTAACGACTGTAATTTGACTAATATAATATAGTAATCTACTTCTACTTCTTAGGGGGCTGAGCTTTACTAGAAGTTCGCGCGATATAAGGTTTGGCCTCTTCATTTTCATGTTAACGTTATCATGCGGAGGCGTGGATGTAGGACGCGGTATGTAATTTCCTCTATCGAGAGGGTAAGTGGGAGGATACAAAATAAAATTACTCAGGCCATAAATAAACAGCTTCTTATATAAAGAGTGAAACAAATCAAGCACGCAGGGTGACGGATGTCACTCTTATCGCGCGTATACGTTATTTGTAATACAAGGAACTGTGTGCTTAGTGTGAGATTTTATATCTCACCAACGTTGATAGAATTCGAGCATCGACACACTACAACATCATAGTAAAATGGACCTTAATGTCTGTGATTTAAAGTCGAAAATTCAGTAGACCACATTTTAATTTCGCAATGTATAAATGGATGGACGAACTTGAGCGTTAAAATTAAGAAGTTAATATCCATTATCTGAAGTCTTTCGACATTCGAATTCTATCAACGTTGTTGAGATTAAAAATCTTATATACTCACCCTACTGTATGTAGCAAGTCATTGTGACGCGCGATGAAGACGTCAGGAGAGCAGCCTGAACTGTGACGTCCCACCGTGCAATTTTCATCTATGCAATGATCTAATACGATACGAACCGCTAAGGTATGGAATGCCCTTCCGGCGTCCACGTTTCCTGCCAAGTATAACATAAACACCTACAAGCCAAGAGTGAATAGGCATCTTCTAAGCAAGCGCGCTCCAACGTAGACCACATCATTGCTTTATCACCATGATTGTCGTCAAGAGCAAGCATCTTACAATCCGGGTTGCCTGGAAGAAGAGATCACTGTAGTGATAAGGCTCGCCCTTTTGTTTTTAAGTGTATCATGTATTTTTATTTTTCATAATATTGTCAGTAAATTAGCAATAAAAATGTTTAAATAAATAAATAAAATGAACTACGCTCCCGTTGCTCGTTGTATTTATTTCAACCTTTAACGCCATGCGCGCCAACCAGCAGACAATGCACGATCTAACTTTTGCATTTCACGCGTCTAGATCGTGTGCCGCGCCCCCGGCTTGCCCGCAGTTTTTCCTCATACGAAAACGTGGCCAATGTCAAGTCTCGAAGAGAGCAACGTGTCGGAGTTATATCGTGCCATTTGATTGGCTACGCTCTATAGTTTGAAGTTAGTTCCACGCCTGTTCTTTGTCCATATTGTCAGTCTGCAGGCAAAAATTTCATATTTGGTAAAGATCTTAGAAGTTAATATATTTTACACGTAACTATGGTACATCGAACTGGCTGTCTGAGCGCGCACACTTAATTTCGAATTTTGCTAGGATATGTCAATATATTTTAATCACAGTCAGGTGTTTAATTTATGAAAATCCCAATTTACAATATGCCTGGTTCAATTTGTTTTACTTACCTACCTAAATGAAAAAAAAAAAAATAATAATAATAATAAATACACTTTATTTGCACAACCACAAGAAGGATTACATTAAAGAATAAAAAAACACAGACAGAAGGAAGATACAAAAGGCGGCCTTATCGCTAATTAGCGATCTCTACCAGGCAACCTTGAAGATTGGAAAGTATAAGGAAAATTAGATTGCAGGTGGTGTGTAATATACTAATAAACATACATTCAAATAACTGATACATACTAATACATAAACCACTAATACATGTATTAAATAATATGTATAATACCAATATACTAATAAAATAGACTAATATATACTCCATAATCGTACTTAAAGAGAAACAAATATGATAAATAAATACCAACTTATTATAAAAATTCAATTACAAGTAAACCGTCTGAACGCAAAAGTTTCCAAAGAAACATTTTATTAAAGATCGTAAAGAAGGCTAAATGTAATGTAGTTAATATACATTGCATTCCACAAAACTCCGAAACGGCATCCCAAGTCGATGGCGACTCAGAAATTTTCTTCCGTATCGCACAATAAATTGGAAGCGTAAAACGCGTGCCCTAAATGGGATGGGAGTGCCAAATATTTAAGGCTTGAACAGCCACAACGCGATATGATGCGGAATTTTGCTAAAAATGTTTGACACATTACGAGCATTACATTGCTCAATGAACTAATTGCTCAGCACTAACAATTAGACGTATTTAACAGACTTAATGAATTTAGTAAGTGGTGTAATCTCTGACTAAATATGCGATTTGGCATCGCCTCGAATCTCGAAGTCTTGGAAAATTCGGCTTACTTCCTTGCCTACATTACAAAGGGAATCTCTGTACAAAATTTCAGCTTTCTAGGTGCAAGCGTTTGGGCTAGGCGTTGATGAGTCAGATGTGAGTGAGTCAGGACTTTTCTTTTTATACACCGTGTGAGATAAGTCACACTGCAAACAAAGCTCGCGTAGGAGGAAAAGCGCGTGTCATCCCCGCAGTGTGACGTGCTTAATGCAGTTCATTAAATTACATTCTTTATACCGATTTCTCGTCAGGCTGAAGTCTGTCAGGCCACGGAGCTTGAAGGTCTGTCTGTCGAGCTGCGGGCCTTGAGTCTGAGGGTCCTTGCTCGGGCGTGTCCCATTAGGTCATTAGGATAGCTTTGACTAACAGTTTCAACCCTTTTCAAGATTGCCTCTAGGTCGCGCCTTTTCTGCATCGGCTTTAAGATAATCGAATCCAGTGCCTTGGTCTCTTTGGTATTTGTATGTAAGTGTCATATTCGGTGGGTGGTATAGATGGTGTCCCCCATTCATCCGCGTGGACTTATGTTCTTCCTAAACCGAGTGGGAACTCTTTGATTTTCTAGGATAAAAGTAACTAGCCTATATTATGCATCTTCGCGAGGCAAGCTATCTCTGTACCAAATAGATGATGCCCGTAACTTGGTCCACGCTGATTTAAGTTTTCAAAAAATCCCCATGGGAACTTTTTGATTTTCCAGGCGTGAAGTAATTTTGTCCGTCTTCCCGATGCAAGCTATGTCAGTACCAAATTTCGTCAAAATCGGTTAAACATGTAAGCTGTGAAAAGGTGCAGATAGATGATCGTACACCTACACACGTTCCTCAAAACGCCCTGCCGTACTGCTGTCGTTGGTAAAGGCGCTTGGTGTACGACCAGACCTTTACAGCGGCTCCCCCGGCCACTCGTACCCGCGATCAACTTTCATTGAGCGTCTGAAAGTTGTTGCTATGCGGATGCCGCCGGCCCCGCGGTGCGCCGCTATTAAACCAAAACGCTCGTGCAACGGGCGTCATGTAGATGATATCGTGTTTCGAAAGTAACCTGCTATAGTTTACTCGCTTTAAACGTTTTCTCATTTCCATTGGCCCGCTTGTCGCCTCGTTAAGGCTGAGTAAATCAAAATAAATGCCAATCCTATAGTAACATTTAAAGTAGATGAAGTTGCGGTGTCTGTCTATGATTTTGAAATAACTGCCTTCTATTTATCTCTAGTTAACGTTTTATCGCTATTAAACATTGAAGGAAAACATTGCGAGGAAACCTGCATGCCTGAGAGTTCTCCATAATGTTCTCCAAAGGTGTATGAAGTCTGTCAATCCGCACTGGGCGAAAGTGGCAGACTAAAGACTAAACCCGTCTCATTCTGATAAGAGACCCGAGTGGGCCGGCACGGCGACGGCTTGATCATAATTATGAGAAACGTTTTATCTAATACTAGCTTATTCTCGCGACTCCGTCCGCGTTTTACCCCTTTAGGGGTTGAATTTCAAAAATCCTTTCTTAGCGGATGTCTTCGTCATAATGGCAATCTGCATGCTAAATTTCGGCCGATCCGTTCAGTAGTTTGAGCTGTGCGTTGATAGATTAGTCAGTCAGTCAGATTTTCATTTTATATAAATTTAGATTTGTATATATATAATCGAACCGACAAACGCCGATTTGTTTGACTGTTGTCTCTACGGACTTATCTTCGTAAAGACTGGACCTATTTTGATTCGACTTTCGCGAGCTGGTAAAGAACTATACAAGAAGAAATCTAGGTTACTTTTTGTACCGGGACACATATACCTAAATAAAGTTGTTTTTGCCAAAAACTGAAATCCTCGGGACGAACTCAGGGCAAAAATTAGAACTAATTTCAGTAGCAAGTTCCTATTTAGTCTTAAATAAATGCTATTGTAACTTGTAATATCATTCGACAGTAAGTAATTGATCTCGTAGATAAAGCTTAAACTACCGTTAAACTTACCGTGTAACTACTCGCGTTGTATTTTTATGTAAATTACAATTAATAGCTATAAACAGCTCACATTTTCTCTTGAAATGAAACTATAACGGATTTAAATCGTGGCGTTTTATTATTTAAACTGACGCGGACGTTGAATCAAAATTCACAGACCCAGTTGTCGCTCGCGAACGCACATCATAAAAAATTAATGATAATTTTAACGCAATTCATATGACGTACGGTAACAGTTCAGTTAATAAGTAAACTTAATAGCTACTTACTTAATTATTTACATTATTTTTTATCCATTTCTTTTTCTCCGCTACTAATTATTATTGCAATTAAAAGTAAAGCTACCAAATATTTTTCACAATATTTTTAAGAGAATGGTGTCTTAATTTTTGGTTTTGACTTTTGACGATTTAAGTACGTTACTAATTACTTTAAATGTTTTGTGTATGACCGAATCCCTAATAATGTAGCTGCATATTCCGCGCCAATTAAATAGTCACGACAATTAGGGAACTTGTAACGAAAATGTTTCTACATTTGACGATCGGTAGCCTATGAATCGCCTATTTTTCTTTGATATCATTATACCCATAGCCTAATATTTCAAAGGTATATAGTCGATTCAGTACTGAGTGTTCCCTTTACTCTAGTTCACTCTGGAGTATGGTCTAGTTGGATTTTATGTCAAAAATAACTATCAAAGAGACACAAAATCGAATCCTTGGTTGCGTTTTTGTAGGTCAAAATAAATGGCATTTTACAAGGAAGTTCGGGATGAAAAAACGACCAAAATGTTTGGATAAGATCGGGATCTCCCGCGCGTTTATCTCATACACAATTCTTGTACGTGCGAATGCATCCCAAGTGCGGGCAGCCTGATCGCACGTGGGGATAGTCGGATGTTAACGGTATCAATTTAACTGGTCATATCTCAGAGGCGATGTAGTCAAGCCGTCTCGCTGGTGAATGGTCATTGGTCACCTTTCTCCGACACACTGTCTAGACGTTTCGGCTGCAGCCCGTGAATGAATTTCATTTCACATCGGAATGCGGAACAGATTTATTAGACCCTACCACCAATTGGCCGAGTGAAACTTTTGTATAAGGAAAACTTTGATTTCGTTGGTTAACGTCAATGAATCACACACTTATTTCTTGTCATTATGGCTATTCGTCAGAGAATCTTCTTAAGTATTTACTTAATTTAAAATATAACAATAACTAAGTAAGTAGGTATAATGCGATTATTGAAATGTTTTTTTAAAAGCAAGATGTCTTGGTTAAGTTTCTGGTTAAGATAGGAAACTTCTGAATTTACCCAGGTGTTCAATGACATGAGTAGGAAACTTCTGAATTTACCCAGGTGTTCAATGATATGAGTTGCTTGCGATTTTTGTGACTACAGTTTTATCGGGAAAATCTGAATATAATTTGGTATTCCGGTAACAGTACACGACGATTATAAGTGGGTCTATTCAGATTAAAATGCGCTTCAAATATTATCTTATCTTTAACTTAGTACATATCAGTGGCGAAGGGTGAAAATCTGAAAAAGGGAAGCCGGAAAGGTACCTACCTACCTACTTACCTAAAAGAATATCAGCTGTTCCCTATCGATTAAAGACGCTTTTTGTTTTCAAAACTCGATTTAGAAAAATTACTATCGTTACGTAACAGGAAATCTGTTAAACAACAATCTATGTAAATTAAGGTAATTTCTGATGTTGACTTACCAAACTGAATCTAAATTACCGCGAACTTACACTTATTAGTTATTAATCACTAGCCCCAATTTATTATATCAAAATAAAACACTACTAACAACTTTAAAAACAAACTTGCATGGACGCTTCACAAAAACAAATAATAATCAATCAAATTCAATATCACCCTTCAAAATACAAAATACTCAAAATAGTAGCATGTACCTGTTAAAATAATACTATTAATATAATTTTTAATTTGGAGGTATAATACGGTAACTCGGATTCTAGCGGCTTAACTACGTCAAATTTGTTTGACCTGTCAGAGTTCCAAATTCGTATTCGCTACTGGGCCAGATTAAATTGGTGGGCTCCAACCGTAGAGCGAGACAGACCTAGTTCGCTCCTTTCGCTTTCGCTAGGGAAATGAAAGAGATAAATACTAAGCAAAAATCTAACTAGGGAATCTGATATTTTACGGCTTGTATGGTGTAGGACTGTAGGTGTATGTTACTTACCTACATTAGCTGTTATGGTTTTAACTTAAATTAGTAATAACAAAAAAAAATTAGCATTTGTGACGATTCGAACCTTTGTATTTACGAACGTATTACCGAATTTATGTGAATAGTACCTACTTACGCTATATTATGCCAACTCTTAAAGGGAAGCCGATAGGAATCGTGTTATATTGACTCTTCGCCGCTGGTACATATAGATGTCCTTTCACAAGTGTTTATAAATACTTCCTTTACTGAACACTAGTTACTCAATTATAATATACTTAGCTTACTTGATAAGGAATTTATTGAAACTAAGCATACGCCGTCGGGAGTCAGTGCGTATTTGATATTGTAGAATTTTAAATATTTCGTCATACATTAATATAAAACGTTGCCCACAGCCGATTAACATTATGTTAATCGTATTATTAACAAAGTTCAATAACAATTCCTGGTAGGTAAGCGTAGAGAGCGCGAGGACAAGGCGTGGGCCCCTTCGCTGTGTGGGTATTCGGGTACCTGATGCAAATGGCCAAGATTTCTCCACCACAGCGCCTGCAGACAAGGGAAAATTATAGATGGTAAACGGGACGCCAGAGTATGAAACACACGAATAACTAAAAAAAACGATCACACACGATGGGTTCCGTACCATCGTACAAAAATGCCACTTTTTTCATTTTCATACTGGTCATTTTGGAGTTTTTATTATTTGTTATAGCGGCAATAGAAATACACATTCTGTGAAAATTTTAACTCTTACGGTCCACGAAATACAGCCTGCTGACAGACAGACGGACAGATGGCCGGGCAGCGAAGGCTTAGTAATAGGTGGCCCTCTTCGGGTATGGAATCTTAAAAATCGGACCGGTTTTTTTCTAAAATAACGTTCACAAATAGCGGCGGCAACTCTATAAAAGCTATTTTTTTATAATGCCCCCAGTCTACTGGGACAGGGACGATTGCATCTAAAGAAGAATTGACCTGAATGGTAGACTGAATATCGTTCTCTTGTTAACGGAATAGTTATTTATCTTTAATCTAATGTAGCGTTTCTTAGTATCTAGATCTGCCAAGTCCCAATAATTATTTTTATCCAAGCTGGCTTCATAATGAGCACGTTTATTCGCGAGAACTCCGTCTCTATTTTTCTTTAGTCACTGGCATAGTCTCATACCCAACGATGGCTCGACCTATTATTATTATTTGCGGCCACGATTTCATTGCGCACCGACAAACATTTGCATTTTAATTGGATTTAGTCTCGCTTACATATCATAACGCTTGCTTTGTCGTTACGGACGGACGGACAACCTGCTAAAATTTTATCGCTATCTACCTAAAATGATAAATAATAAAACCGCTTGACAACGACTTCGGTAACTCGTGTCCTTCAAAAATTTTGTCAATGTGAACACATACACTACGAGTGGGAAAGCTACAAAGTAGGAGTACCTATCTTATCTTTGTAATTTTATGCTCTCTTGGTACTAGGTATATCTGCCTAGAAGGAGACCGGTATACTCAAGCTATCTCGTATACCTATAGTCCGCGACGGGTTGAGATGGCAATTGGGGTTTCAGGCGGGGGGGGGGGCCCGCACACCCGCACCGGATTAGCACGTGGGCTGTGCGGGTGTATGGGGCGTTCTCGTCCCGATTGGTATCTCGACCTGTCGTGTACTATACGTAATATCAATGCTGCCTCAGTACAAAGTATTATTTAGGAGCTGCTCACCGGCACAGATTCACGGAAGTAGAGGTCCTCAGTTCGACTGAGCAATTGCTTGGTCTGGTTTTCTGGTTCCCCTTACCCCCATAACTTACTGGTAACCAAGCCTTACTAGCTGTATGGTTCACACGTCATGCCATTATTATCTTTTAGAGTTGAGCGCGTTCTTAAACTTCGTCATCAATTACCATCAAAGCCTGTCAAAGATAAAAATAACTATGGTAGATAGGTATATGGCAACGTAATCACATAATGACGTGGATACCGCGAGAACGTAAAATTCCACCCGATTTCGAAACAATTAATTTAATTATTACCTACGTTTATGTTTTTTAAAAAGAGATGTGATTTAATTGATTGTTATAATACATGTATGTAACGGCTACGTATATTTAATACCGAGCTGTCATTTTGTCGTCGGTGGAAATAAGTTTTTTTTAATTGTTAACAATTTAGCAGTTTACTGTGATCTCATCTAAATCACAGAGTAAGGAGACCTATGATATTACATATTTCATAAAGAGGTTCAACAGTATGTACAGAAATAGTTCGCAAGTTGTATACCGGGGACGAGAGGCTTTTGCTCAGTTGTTAGACATTAATAGGCTGTTAACCCTTACTTAGATATCGAGGTGTCTAATGGAAGGTACGGTTCCACTATCGGGATTCGGCAAATGATTCGAGTTTGGGCTACGATAGTTCGGCGTTCGGCAAATCAACTAGCCACACTACTCGGGATACGGCGAATGTTTTCTGTTTGGCTAATTTTTAAATAAGTTTGACAAATAAGCCGGCCGGCAGACGCGCCATTCTGAGACAATTAATTAGTATTTGATATATTTCGGAAAACAATGAGTTCCCGCGGGATTTTTAAAAAACCCATAGTTATTAGTGCCAACCATTCAGGTTTGGTTCTACTCGCGTATTCTAATTCTAAGTCTACCAATTCGCACATGGCCAGCGTGGTAGACTATGGGCAAACCCCTTCTCACTCTGAGAGGAGACCCGTGCTTTGCAGTGAGCCGGCGCGGATAGGTTGATCATGATGATGATTCAGGTAAGTGCGAATGTGCGGAACGATACGATTGCCGCTGGCCACACAATTCGCGACATCGCGAATCTTTTGCCGAATCCTGATAGTGGAGGCGTACCATTACTGTTGCTAGTGAAAATAAATACCTACTTTGGCAAGTAGGTACTAGGTATATTATAAGGCGCGTTGCCGCGGAGTGTGACGAGTCAGCCCTAAAGTGCCCCTCGGTGTCAACGACCGGCCGCGAAGGTTTTTGCGCGGCGAACGGTGGTTTATTTTAATATATAATTGAATGAGTATGGTAAGTCGAAACTACGACGGAAGTGATTGTGTACGGACGTTGGTTTTATGTTCCATTATAAATTAACGTAGGTTACATTTTTAGAGTTCCGTACCCGAAGGATGCCAACGGGACCCTATCACTAAGCCTCCGCTGTTCGTTCGTCCGTCCGTCTGTCACTCAGTGGGCTGTATCTCGTAAACCGTAATAGGTAGAGAGTTGTAATGTTCACAGAATGTGTATTTCTATTGCCGCTATTTAACAAAAAATTATAAAAAAATTTAAAGTAGCCGCCATGAAGATTAAAAAGCAATTTAAAAGTGTTATTTCTTGTACGATGGTACGGAATTCTACGTGTGCGAGTCCAACTCGCACTTGACCGATTTTTAACTTATTATGAGATTGTATTCTTAACTAACTCATCTAATTAGTGAATGAGTGATTGCCATAGCAATGCCCTGTCCTTCGTGAAAGAGCGTTTGGATAGTCTTAATCGTTGAGTTATCGCTATCTTACCTTTATAATGTAGACGAGGAATAAGGGTTACATAATAAACAGAATTTATACTTGGACCCCGCAAAGCCGTCTACCTTTGCAAGAAAACACTTTTGGAAGGTGAAAATCAGAAGAAAATTTCTCTCAGTGAACGATTTAGGGAGCACGCTACAATCCGAAAGATCGTGTCTCAAATCCAATCCGTTGGAAACTTGTCGTCCTTGCTTCTAGCATAAACTTCGTGCTTATTCGGTATTGAGGAGTATGAGTCTAATATATAAAAAAAACATATCTTGCAAAAATATGAAAATGATTGTATGGTGGAATACCGAAGTTCGCATCCCCGCGGGCCCCAGTGACGATGACCGCAGGTTTTTGCGCCATGTGCAATGTAGAGCAACAGCCGTCAGCCACCCATCGCGAAGATGTTGGACAATGCTGTCTAATCAGTGATCTGGTACTGGCTATCCGATCTGGCCTCACTTGGATATCAAAATGATTGTATGGATGAATACCGAAGTACGCATCCCCACGGGCCCCAGCGACGATGACCGCAGGTTTTTGCACCATCTGCAATGTAGAGCAACAGCCAACCATCGCGAAGATGTTGGACAATGCTGTCTGATCACTTATCTGTAACTGGCTATCCGATCTGGCCTCACGTGCATATATATCGAAATGATTGTATGGAAGAATACCTAATGCCTAAGTTCGCTTCGAAAATCGAAGACATCGCGGGCATCAGCTAGTATTGAATAGATAAATCGTGACAGTCAATAAGTAAACTATCTACTTAAAGGAGCTATATAAAAAGTCGCGTCCAAATATTGCCCATCTTTTCCACTAATATCTACAGCCTGACAACCTGATATTTGATAACTATTGACTATTAATGCAGCATCATAAAAAACGATATAAAAATGACATATTTATGAAATTTGGTCCATCTTGATAAAGCACGACATCAAGGAGCTTCATAGTAACCGAAATAGTTTTAGCTTTTTCCCTATATAACTACATATCTATGGCAACTATGGTCATAAATTTCTATCATACTTAACTACAATAACTAATACTCTATTTAAAAAACAAAATTCGGTCCATCTTGATAAACCTTCGTTAATGAAGTCATTTGCATCATGTTTAAAGCAAAAAAAAATACAAACGTTATCTATAGCATTTATCACTAAAGAAGCTCTACAGTTCGAGTGGCGCAATTTCTTCGACCTTACATGTACCCAGTATGTAATTCAATTTTTTTGGATTCCGATGCCCGAGCCCTTGACTACGATCTCACCTGGTAGTGAGTGCTGAGTGCAGATGGAAACGGGCTAACTTGGATGAGGTATGGCAGTTTCATTAAACCCATACCCCTGATTGGTTTTTACGCGGCATCGTCCCGGAACGCTAAATCGCTTACCGGTAACGGCACGGCACGGCTTTACCGGTAAGGTGGTAACTAGCCACGGCTGAAGCTTCCCATCAGGTCAGACCAGTGATTAATTATAAATTATAAATTCACTCATTCTCCCTGCCAGGAATCGAACCTGGGACCTCCCACTTATAAGACCACAGCGCTCACCACTGTGCCAGTGAGGTCATCATAGACTACAATCATAGTTACAAAAAAGTATCAAAAAATCCAACTTGATAATAATAATCTTTCAACGACGTAGGTACTTAAAAGTCTCAACAGCTCTGCAGTAACAGATAGTCGCGCCAAAACATCAGCCATCTCCTCCACTATAACAACAATATTCATCAATGATCTGCCACAATCGCGTGTTACCGTCGATAACGGCGCGGGCGCGCTGTTTTCGCGCACACCTCACGGGCCCCGGGTTAACGGCCAGACGGGCTGGCCGGACGTTAAACCTGCCCCGGACCGGCTCGCGGCCTCGGTGCCGAGCTCACTCGGTCTGCAGTTAGCGTGGTGTCGGCCACACTCGCATCTTATTTTGTAATAGCTGATGCCTGCAATTTCGTCTGAACTCTTTGATTTACCGGGACAAAAAGTAGCCTATGTACTATCGAAAGGATTGCGATTTGCGATATCACTGTCTGTCAAATTCGGTTATTCTATACTTTTTTGAGAGCTTTTCTTCTTCAAGAGATCATCCGTGTGAGTCCCATAGTAGGCACTTTAAAAGAGAAATAGCTTAATAGTTGAGGTTAGAGTTATTCATTTTAATATATTCAAATACTCTTTGCTTTTCCGGGATAATAAAAGGCCTATGTCCGTCTACGGGAAGCAAGCTATCTCTGTACCTTTCATCACAATAGTTAATTTTAGATAGGCCGTGAAAAAGTAAAAAAACAAGAAGACAGACGCTCATACGCATTTAGAATATTAGTATGCGTACGGATTTCACAAGTTCACATTTTTACCGTTTTTTGTTCTAGATTAGAGTTTTGATCGTAGTTACTCAATGTAGTAACTCGACTGGCATCATTAGTTATGATTTGTGAAATCGCTGTCAAGCACAAAACCTGTTATAGGCAGGGGAAAAAACTATTATTTGATTATGCTCTTTAATATTTAGATTTCGGTAGACACATCCGACTGATCGTCATTTATCATAAGCTGTGAGTGGACTCAACTATAATTAATGGCCTCTTATATAACAGAACACGAAATATTTTAGTCTATAATTTTTAAAGTGCGAATGGAAACTATACCTGACTTAAACATATTGTGTTCTGCTTCTAGGCAATGTGCTTTATGAGATATTTCTAGAAATGCGGGGTTTTTACATCAGTTTGCACAAATTTAATGCTTCAATAGTTCCATGTAATATGTACTTACCCCATGGACCATGGAGGTGGTCAAGTATAACATTGCTAAGGTGTGGAAACCTCTCACCGAGTCTATAGTTACTATATGGCTTATAATTTACTTTGCTTTCAAGGTAAGAGTAAATAGACATCTTCAAGACTAGTCCGTTCGATTGTACACTGCATTATTTATCAATTTGCTTCAGGCATGATTGCGATCAAGCTCAAGTCTATATTAAAAACATCATCTGCAGCATGCTGCTGGAAAAAGGTTCCTTTTTGTTCGTCAAGTTTTGCGTTGAATTTGTTCCGTTCTACCCCCGTTGCCTTTTCGATATTATCGCCTATCATAAACGTAAAAAAAAAATGTATACAATAAGCTTTATATAGACAATTATTATTTGTAGAATATGTATTTCCTACTTAGTTTCAAGCGTTTAGGTTACTTAACAAACTTAGGCAATATAAAGACTTAAGTCACATTGCAAATTTGAAAATAAACGGTACCAGTAAAACATATTCACCTCTTCTCCCGTCTATGTATCGTCTATCTATATGCTTTGTGCATTAGTAATTTCGACTTTGTATATATGTACATAATATCCTCCAGTACATTATGTGATTTTCATTATACATGGTGCTTGTTTTATGTTCTGACCGGCTAGACAAGCATGATTTGGGTAAGATAATAGCTGTCTATCGAGTAACTATGTTCCCATCGCTATTAGATGCGTAGTTTCAATTTTATAGAGTTTTGTTCGTTTTAATGGTTCAATTCACTTAGCTTCTTGGATCGTAGACCTTGGAATATTAAAATTACTATAGTTGGTCTGCGTATTACTTCGAGTAACAAGTTTGATTTCTGCTCTCAACTCTTTGGTATCTCTCAACGCTTTATGCAAATTCAAGGTATTATCAAAACTCAGTCTGCCCTTTTGTTTATTTAACTTTTAAATGTTAAATAGTCTTGAATTAAAATTCTTAATCCTAACTGGCAGCGATCACACAAGCAGACAAGGTCAAACGTCAGAATTCCTAGTATCCAACAACGAATATATTCATAACAAGACTTTAGGTAGGTAGCTAGCCGTCTTTTCTTCAATTCCTAGAAGGTCCAGCAATCTCAGGAGTCGTCTTTGTTCCACAGACCTTTGTTAATGATATCAAAATAAATATCCTGGATATTCCGAAATTTATTTTATTTCGTAGACACAAAAGATGAGATATTCTATTTATATTCCATGGTTTTAATTTTTATATTTTTCTATTTGTGTTAACGTACATATTATATTTTTTATGTCTGGCCAAAAAGATCGCTAGCAAACAATTAGATTAACTGCATCAAAAGTTAGATTTGTATCCGAAAAATAAAACATCTATATAAGTACTTGATTGATAGCTTTGTCATTGTGAATGTCATGAAACCAAACAATTCGTAGATTTTGGGTGTTATAATTAAATTATACTTTAAGTACGTACTTATATCTATATCATAGTATGCTAAGCGGTAAATGCGCCATCTAACAAGTTAGTTTTACTTACATTAAGTGCATGAATGTTCTTTGAATTTTCTTGAAAATATTCTCAGAATAACTTGTAGTTGGTAACTATCATAATCGTATGTATATAGTATATTTTATTATTATTATTTTTTACTTATCAGTTTAATTATGTAGATTGACTTAATTAGCTTTTAACGTTTATTGTAGTATTGTGATCAAATAAAAGTTTTCTTTCTTTTTTCTTTCTTAATATTTTAGATAGTTATTTAAATAATATAACGTTACAGTTTTCTGAGAAAAAGAGGTTATTCTATAATAACATTATTTTCTTTAGTTTCATATTAAGTCACTATGTGATATTTGAATAATTTAAGAAGTCACATCATGCAACGCCTATGATCTGGCCGATCTAAGCCTGGATCGGTAGGTATTTGGTATAGAGCTTTATTGACTAAGTCCGAGTAACTACTCATTTAAATTATAAAATCCAGACGTTTGTGTATGAAACACGAAAATATTCACTTATAACTTATTATTAACTAGATGATGCCCGCGACTTCGTTCGCGTGGGTTGAGGTTTTTAAAAATCCCGTGCGAACTCTGATTTTGTCCTTTCCCGTGATGTAAGCTATCTCTGTACCTTTCATCAAAATCCGTACAACTGTTGGGCTGTGAAAGCTAGCAGACAGACGGACAGACACACTTTCACATTTATAATATTAGTATGGATAGGTTGTTATGCACTTACAATTTACATAAATTTTTCACTATACCGTTCAAAGACGTTTAGCATAGTAACTAACTACAGAGTAGTGAGTACTGAGTGCCATAAAATCAACTGACATTGTATGAAACAATAAAGCGAATAACAGTTTATCTAATCCTACTATTAAGTGAATAACCGGATCATCAGCACGTGTCTGTATATACTTAGTTGATATGTTATTGACTTTAGGTATTATTTAAAGGAGTTATTTTTCTTTTGTAGTCAATTGTTCTAAAGTCGCGGGCATCATCTAGTACTTAATATCTCGAAAATGCTAGGTGTACTCGTAGTAAAACCAATAACATACCTAACTTCACAGTAACAGATAATACTTTCTCAAAATCGCTCAATGCAGTTCAAAGAATAATGCTATTGACAAAATGCGGGCGGGCCAAGGCGATGCAAATGAGGGCTCAGCCCTGTATGTTTATACTGCGACTCTGGCGCCAGCGGTGCCTTGAGAATCTACCAAGATGCATTCTCCCTAAGTGCTTAATAGAAAACGCGCTGAATTATTCACCAGTCGAAGACTAATAAAACCGGCCAAGATGGTTGAACTGTCGATATGTAAAAAGGATATATAAGAAGATGGTCTTCTAAGGAATAAAGTCCTGGTGGTATTCGTTACCAATGTTCTAGTAATGTGGAGTACATTAAGGGCATTTTGAGGTACATAAAACTGAAATAACATTCTGATCACGAGGCAAATAAACCGACCTTTACCAAGGCTTGTCATTACACTTGTAATAAACTGTAAATCTCAAAAAGTAGCGAGAAGGTAGATGAGAAGTGTGTGGTAGCACCTGACCTAAGTCCAGCTGTGACCACATATAGGCTGATAGATAAATGTAATCGGTTGGATGAAACACTAAGGGTGAGAGCTATAGAGCGCACTCTTGACTTTACTTAGACTTAAGACAGAGTTAAAACGAGACAGAGTTATATCTCTCACATAAATCTGTCTCGTTTTAACTCAATCTTAAGTCAGCAAAATCATAGTGCGCTCTACAGATCTCAGCCTAAGAAAAAGAGACCGAGTCCGTCCGAGACGGTACAGGATAGGATGAAAACGTCGACTGGTTGTGTTGGCTTGTTTCGTCAAGAATTTCCGTGATTTTATACAGTTGATAAAGAGGGATTCGTATAGCCTGGCTATTAATTACCGTCTTAAAGTAGAACCGTATAGATAATATTACCGTGGTCGTACTCTTTTATTCTAATTCGTCACAGAGCCCGTCTGTATGTACGGCGGCTTAGGTAGAGATCGGTATGTTTGGTATTTCTTCTTATAAACTTCTATTCAAGTTGGGTTAATTAATTGGTTACTATTAAAAGAAACTACCGCCTCGTACTCTCTTGTGAATCCTTCGTCGATAAAATCACCGGCGTACGTAATTCATGTCGACATGCTTGTCACCTGAATCACGTGGTCCTCCGCTCGGTTGATACTTAGCAAGCGATATTATAGTTCGCGCGTTAGTATCGTGGGGCTGGCCGCGCCGCTCGCCGGCACATACCCGCGCCTTATCGCCTGCGCAGTGCGCCCGTCGCCGCTGATATTGACAAGTTTCGCGTTCACAACAACGCCACGTGTATAAACATTGTTGCACAACAATAACACACGGCCGCCAGTGACGCGCAAGGACGCGCCGACCCAAACAATTCCGAATGATAGTTTAATATATGAACTGCGCTCCCACGCTTTTAGTGGTGACTGGTGACACCCGCCACCGATCCCATGTCACTTGTCACACTAAATCATGGGTACCGTGATTTCCAATAGTTGCGCAGTGATTAAAGTGTTGGCTGTTCATTGTTGTTCTAATAAAACGTGCTCTCGGCTCATTGTTTTCAAACCAAATGATTGGGTTCAGTGATAAATTCTTTGTTCTGTGTTTATATCTTATATTATTGGAGTGCACTTTGGATTTGCGGGATGTCTATACTAAAAGAAGAAAAAAGTGACGATTGTAAGTAACTACTTTATACTGTTTCTTTCGATGAGTAACTTGTTGTGATAAATTTCCGAGATAAGATAAAAGTTTAACTTGAATTGCGCATTTATCCGTGCGCATTTCTAACGTTTGATGAACTGCAATCAATCAAATACTTTCTTACAAAATTAAAAAATAAATAAATGGATAAGTGACTGTTTTTTTTAAAATATGTAAGTAAACGTTATATTTCTTTTCATATAATACTTTATTTACTGCGTCTAAAATACGCGGTCGTGAGTAGCAACTAAACTATTTTTATTAAATTCCTACGTGCGTTGCGTCATCTCCGTATTTAAACCAGGTCTTTGGCCTACAATATATGGCACACGTACCTATTCGTAGGTATCTATTTATCAACATGATTAATCGTCAATTTTGATCGGAATAAATTACGAATTAGTACCACAGCCTAGTACCAACTATCCGCATTTGCAATACGTAAACACAAGTTTGCACCTCCCACGCTAATCTACCGGCGACTAGTCGCATTCCGCGCATAGCTACCACAGGTTGTCGGCCGGCAGTACGGGCTGGTTTTGCGCGGCTTGGAAGTAGTGACGTAGCGACTAGCTCGTCTCGACTCGCGCCGTGCCATCGACACACTCCTACACTCGTCCTCGCACTCGGCGCTTAACACAACTCATCGGGGAAACCCAGCGTCATCTCAGAGCTTCCTTGAGACAAACTGCGCAGTGAGCACATTCAAGTCGATGCAGTCTCGATATCGATCTATTAGTCCAACGCTATTGTCTATAGTATATTTTAAGCCATGATTGCTATTTATGATTGAGTGGCGCTATTTATGCTATCTATACTCGTCTTCACATTGGCGCTAAACAGACTCATCGGGGAAACCAAGCGTCATCTAAGTCTTAAAATAGTAGTAGAATGTCGTAGACTAAGTATAAAGCTTTATTGCAATAAAACACAGTTGGTATATACTTATGCAGTCTCCGATGCATTTACTTAATATATTATTCAATTCTCGCCTGCTACATTCCAGGAATCTGTTTACTTACGACTCCAGTAGATCGTACCACTTCTTACCTAACTTTAGATTGATGGCACATAGTTCAAAATAGAAATCAAACTAACTACTTACATAAGAAGGTACTCACAATAGCACTTCATTTTAGGGCATCTCCTAAATCTGCACCTAGACTACAGCAGTAGGTACGTTAGTTATCGTAGTAATTTATTTATTTAAGTACCTACTAGGCATGTGCCCGATGAAATTTCCTAACACCGCTATTCAACCGCCTTGGGGTTGATTCGTATTAACAGCGAATGGAAGTGAAATTCTAAAATTTTACCTAGCTTGATGAGAGAAAAAAATTCGCGCAAAAAAACTTGTGCTTTACGTAGTGATAGAGATAGAGCAATAGAGGTCAATATGCTGCGTAAGATTTTAGAATTTCGCTATATTATTTGCTAATCGCTGCCAAGTGACAATGTGATTCGTGAATGCTACGAACTCGATCTGGATCGGCGATATTTGGATCAAACCATAGTCTTAATAAACAGATATGAGATAGACCTGTTATACCTATTTTTTACCGTGCATTACCTATACTCAATATATTATGTCAGTGTACTCAGTATGAGTAATTCATGCTCTATGACTTATGAGCCATTTGCTGTACAGGTGCATTTGAGCATTAGGTATACGTGTGTGAGTGTAAGTAATGCATGGTAAAAAAGTAGGTTTAACAGGTCTATATGTTTATTACGACTTATGGTTCGATACAAATATCGCCGATCAAGAGTGTAGTTCGTTGTCTGTAATATATGTATATTTACTTAATTTTTGTTTAGTTTAGTTACAAAATATTTGTATCTAAGGTATCTAAAGCATAACGTTAACAGTGAATTGCAGTAGATTATATGATAAAAACATCCAGAACCGCACTGAAGAACGTCACGTAACGGCCGCGGAGCGTAACGAGTTTCTACAACTACGCAGTAGCTGGATCACATGCGATAACATGCGGATAAGTGCACATGCGCAGATCATAGCCGGAAAACTTCGGCATATTTACGACGCAAGGATGCACCCGCGGCAGAGAGTGAGGGTAACTCTCGGTTTGATCCTGAATTGACGATATTATGTCAAATATCAGGTTATGAGTGACGTGAAATCAAAGAAAAATAGGCGATTCATAGGCTACCTAGCGTCAAATGTAGGAACATTTGATGCCTACTAGGCTACTAATGACGTCGAAGCGTCGAAGTTTCGTTGCAAGTTCCTTAACTGTCGTAAGCTGAACTGTCGTGTAAATAAAAATCATGTTTTTTTTTAAATTATTCTATTTAATAATGAATTCTAGCCCCATAAACTACCGCTATATAAAAATCACTTCGTTTTATTACTACAGTCCAAGACCCTTTTGCGCAGTTGCTAAGGTAACATTCAATAACATGCTGAACTGAAGTGATAACTGACGAGTTACACGTGCCACGAGCAAGTTGGATGTAAAGTTCATTGTTCGTCCGAATGGACATTTCACTACATTGTAATTGATCGTATTTTTTATCTACATTGTTGACTAAGTAAAATGCATCTTTGATTATGTCATAGTTCACGGCAGTTATTTATTTATTTTACATCTAATTGGAACGGCAGTGCCACTTACACTAACTAGATGATCAATGATAAATATAAAATACTAGCGACCCGCCCCGGCTTCGCACGGGTAGCTTATTACAATTTTCGTAAGGATCTAATAATAAAAAAAAATATAGCCTATGTCACTCAGGAATCAGGCCCTCAGGCCCATCCGTTCAACCGATTTGGCCTAAAACTTCTAAGAGGAGATTCGTACTCAATAGTAAGCTGGCAATGGGTTAAGATGTTGTTATTGTAGTGTCATTAAAATTTTAAGTGACTTCATTAATTATTCTTATATTTTTATATTTATTTTACTAAAACTATTATTAATGACTTAGATGTATATTGTTATTGATCACATTTAATACACATATATTTATTATGTCGGTTAGTTATATATTCGTTAGTATATATATAACATCATTAAGAAAAGTGCGTCTCTGAAACAACGCAGTTACCGAGATCAGATGCAATAACACAACGATAATAATTGCACGTGCGACGCGAGATTCTGATAAGAGAAAGGTCCCTTTGCACTGCGACTTTACACTAGATAAGATCAGATGTAGTTCTACTATAAGTTTCTAAATTCCCTTTTTGTATGAAAAATATATCTAGATATATATTTGTACCCGTAATCATCGTCATTATCAACCGTTAGACGTCCTCTGCTGGACATAGGTCTATTGTAGGGACTTCCACACGCCACGGTCTTGCGCCTAAATCTAGCGGATCTTCATCATCACGATCAACCCATCGCTGGCCCACTACTGAGCACAGGTCTTGTCTCAGGATGAGAAGGGTTTAGGCCATAGTCCACCACGCTGGCCATGTGCGGATTGGCGGACTTCACACACCCTTGAGAATATTATGCAGAACTTTCAGGCAACTTTCTTCACGATGTTTTCTTTCACCGTTAAAGCAAGTGATATTTAATTACTTAAAACGCACAATTTTATTTCCGAAAAGTTAGAGGTGATCGGAATCGAACCCCCGACCTCCCGAATAGGTGGCGAACCTCTTAACCACTATCATAGCTCATTATAATATTATATTATACGCATTCTGTTATTTTATTGGTGATATTTACCTGCAATGAAATAAAGCCTAAATAGCTCATCTGATCAAACATCGAAAGGTCGTTGCGTAGGTTTCAACCCTTCCACTATTTTCCATTCAACGTCGTAATACAAGCTCATTGTTCAGGGAATAAAGGAAAAAGAGGCAAAAATAAAGCTATTTCTTAAAAAAAATATTAAACATGTACTTTATACTTTGTGTTAATTATGTATTTAAGTAATAATTAAAATATTCGTGGAAACTTTCTGAAAAAAGTGATTTTTATTGTCTTACATGCTTGCTTCGATGCCAAAACTATACAATCTTTGATACTAATGGAGAATTGTTCCTGTTCTCTCTTCATACAAAGTCTATTAGAAAGTCGGGCTACCTGTATAAAACTGCATTACACACAGACGCACACGTTATCTTCTATTAGCATTATGTTTTAGCGTTTAAACTATCGTGAATGATTTCCATTATATATATATAATATCTGGGACGGCTTTACTCCCGTGTTTAGTCGACGTTAGCGCGACTAGTTTCGAACCCTTCCGGGGTCCTTTTTCACATGTAGTCCCGTTGTCCCCGTTAGCCGTATCCCCGTTAACAGGGACATCGGGATTTGAATAACAAGGGAGTCAGTTCGCGCACGCGTCGCGATTGTGACAGCGAGCTGCGCGTGCCGCTGCCCGTAGAGCCCGTTGTGAGGGTGGCTGAGGTAGTCGGGCTAACGTCGAGTAACACGTGAATAAAGCCGGGACAGATATTACATTATGTTATTGAATGAGTGTAAGATCGCATAAATATGAGTCACTTATCATCTCTGGTAATTCAGTAATTAACATTTAAATAAGATAAGTGGACAATTGTGAGTCATAAATAACAACAAAATAAGCCGAGTGCCCTCGGAGCGCACCCCGTACAAACTACGTTCGATTCTTATTTGAATATAAAGCAGTCAAACTCAGTGTTTTCATTTGAGCCCTATTTATTATCTTTGAAATCATACATTTTTATAGTGGACAAACCATAGACATATTTAAAAAACCGGCCAAGTGCGAGTCAGGCTCGCGCAATGAGGGTTCCGTACTACAGTCGTATTTTTTCGACATTTTGCAGGATAATTCAAAAACTATGTATGATACATAAAAATAAATAAAAATCTGTTTTAGATTGCACAGGTGAAGATCTTTCATATGATACCCTGTAAGTTTCTTGACAGACCGACAGACAGACAACAAAGTGATCCTATAAGGGTTCCGTTTTTCCTTTTGAGGTAAGGAACCCTAAAAGCGTTTAAAAAATTGAGTGGGATGCATTGACTTATTACATATATTACTTCGTATGGATAGGGCTATTGAACAAACAAAATGGCACCGACTCAGTGGTGCTTTAGCACCATTTCAACTTCAGTGACGTCTGGATTTCAAACGGGTCGTTCATTACCAATAGTATCTAAGAGGTGGCGCTGATTTATTTGGTTTCAAAACCGTGAAAATTTTTGTTCGCTTGACCGTATCTTGTCATTTATATCGATGGTGGGATAGATTGATTTTATTCAAATAAGCAACAAACTTCGTTTATATATATATATGAAGCGCGCTCGAAGTACACTCCTTGTGACCTATAAATACAAAGTGCGAATCAATTATACTATCAAAACATTGTCTCCTTTTGTTAATGAAAGGTAGAAATAATCAACAAATTAACTCTCAATTAAAAGATAAGCAGGTAAACAAAGTAACGCCAAGTTACGAGACGTTGAACAAACTTTTCTGTCGCCTTGAAATAAACGAGCGAGTCGAACCCCTGGCCCGGTCTGGTGTTTTATTATAAAACGTCACGTTGTACCAGACGTTACATAAATAAGACTGATTTAACTTGTCTGCGACCTCCGTTGCCGTCGCAAACGCACGCACCTCTCTTACTCTGTTAGGACACCGACGTATTTCGCACGAGGTAGCGAAACTTTGACACCTTTATGTCAAACGGATAAAGGCGTTAATAGTTTAGCTGCCGCATAAGAATGCGTCGATGTGCTAAAGGCGTTTACGCCTTATGTCCGAAACGCAACGGATATCAGAAACTGCACGGCAACATTGAACGCGTGTACGAACGTGTGTAACACAAATACTTTATAAAGCATGTCACACAAAGAGTGCAGATTTTACGTGCGCATTGCAGACTACAGTGTGTACCTACAGTGTGTACCTACCAGTTGGACACATCGCATTCGCGCCGCGTTGCCTTTGCGGTTTTTGTGTATTTATTTCAAGCTTTCACTTCAGTTTACCGCTATTTCTAGATGAAAACATCAATAAAAAATTGTAAAAACACAGTAGATAGATATATTATATTTTTTTGAAAACAATCGCACGTAGGTATATATCGGAAACCCTATAGCCATGAGAATGAGCAGCTATAAGTAGGTTTGCCATCAGTTAAGAATGTCATCAGAATTCAGCAGCTCGATTACGGTAGAATGACAACTACAATGTCACGATCGCAATCACCTCTGATTGGTCGACACTTGCTCACCATTGGCTAACGTGCTACGAAAACCATATTTCGACATTGATGCAGTCCTTAAATGATTGATGCAGCCCGTTCGTAATAGAGCAGCTGAATCACAAGCAGCGGTGTACAGGTCATAAAAGCATTACTTAACCTAGTTGAAATAACATTTTGGTCATTTTTTATAGTGAATGACCCTGACAAAAACCTATTTTTTAAAATGAATGTCCCTGACGAATTACCAAACTGTTTGTAACAAAATTAAACTAACAAAAGTAATCACAAAAATTTTCGCCGTATTAACAACTATTTCAATTAAGTACTTAATTATTACCAAAAGTTTAGTATTTAAATAAGAGTTAATTTTGCAATTCCAACAATTCGCAAGGAAACTATTTGTAATTCTTTGAGTCCTTGGATTTACAAATATTTTATTACTTACTTAATAGGTAGGTTAATTTGATTTTGTTAGCGCACCACTCAAGCCGGTAAAAACTACCTAAACTTATGCCTACTTTTGGCTTCGAACTCTTTGCACGACATCACAAGGCTCTATGTATTCAAACCAAAAACGATGAAAGGCTTAATTTCTGGAAAAAAAAATGAAAAAAATAACCAAACGAAATCAAAAGCTCTTTGGTATACTTATAAAGTTTTAAGTACCTTATTAAATTTCATTGAACATTCTTCTTACCTTTATTACTTGTCTCTTATGTTTTCCTGATGTTTTCAACATTTTTCCGCCTCGAGACTCCACAACAATCCCGATGGGAACCCACCGTGAGACGTACTTACTACTTTAGTGACTTGTTCCCGCTTGTAGAACGAGCGACATGCGATCAACTTTGCTAAGATTGATATGAACTCACAAAGTGGAAACTGACAAGTCCGAAGCTATGTTTATAAACACTTACGTTAAAAGTTGTTCGGATTATTCGGTAACACAATGTTTGGAATACAAAATGATTGTACATTATTTTAATGTTTTATTTAGAGCGTGTAAGGCTAAAGGCGGAAACAAATTATAACACGCGGCTGACGTATGCGGGTATCTGGATCATACATAGTACATACGCGTCCCATAGTTTGTTTTACGCTTTAGGATTGGGTCTGTTTAGTGCGCCCAAAACAAGTAGTCCGATCTGAACACGAGGCGTTATTGTTGACAACAGATATCAGCCGGGATATGGCGGACAAACCGCCATGTTGCAACTTCACATCGAACTATTTGTTTTGCTATCACTGTAACAGTAACTGTTCTCTAGTTTGTCATCTTTACAAAAGGATTTACACCACACATCTCTTCCGTGCATAATTCTGGACGTCTGTAAATAACTCTTGTCTAAAAAGTATTTATTAATATTCGCATAATAAATTGCATTGAAACGTGTCTGCGTAAAGATCCCATCAGTGATCATACAACTGAATAATTACGTTTCAAACACGAAAACGATACTGTACGAATATGAATAAATATACTGTCAGAATAAAAATAGTTTAATTACTGAAACAATCGCTTCTCAGAATGCGAGGAATTTATTCGTGGAAATAAAAACGATTCACATAAAAAAATGATTCACACCGCAATGTTTAGAAGCGGGGAAGAGTGGGCGGGCAAGGTGAATGAGTCGTTTATGGAAATTTGAACTATGCCACCGGGTTGATTGACATGAGCTACTCTAAAGTCTAAACATCGCATCGATCTCCTAACTGTATTGATGCTATTTTGTATTCTGTTAATTTGGGCGAGGCGGTTTAACTAGATGGGCGAAATGGAATTTAAACGTTCGATACATTTTACAAATTCGTGGGAATTGTGTGGTTTATGAAAGAGACGACACACCAATGCCTCCGGCGGTCAACCTTTTCTAGCTTTGGTAGTTTAAACCTACTTTAGCTTTTGCCCATTAAATGACAAATTATTATCTAAGTATATTTTTTACAAATAAACAATATTTTGCTTTGATTTGTTTCATTAATTACTTACCTACCAAGGGTAAACTATTAACGGTGGTATAAGGATCTTCTTAAATCTTTTGAGTTTAAGTTTAACCTGCAAAATTAACATCCAGGGCAAAAATTATATGGTTCTGTTCCTTTCGACTTGCAAAAATTGACACTACAAAATTTTAATTTAGAAATTTAAAAAATAGCCTAATAATGTTTTTGACTAAATGACATAGTCTGGGCTGCAGTGACACATGTCACAATGACAAGTATTAATAATAGTAAAAAAACCGGCCAAGTGCGAGTCAGGCTCGCGCAATGAGGGTTCCGTACTACAGTCGTAATTTTTCGACATTTTGCACGATAATTCAAAAACTATGATGCATAAAAAAAATAAAAATCTGTTTTAGAATGTACAGGTGAAGACCTTTCATATGATAACATATGAATTCAATAGGTAAAGATTCCATTCAGTATGTCTGTAGGTATGGTTAAAAAGTAAACAGTAGGTAAACGTTCTACTGTAAAATTAATAAATATGTTAAAAAAACTAAATTAACTACTAGGTATAATATAATGTTACAATTTTTTATTTTTTTTAACGTTTATACTTAATTACTATTTTCTTATATTCTACACATTCTAAGTTCTAACACACTCTTATTTCTTATTTTCCCCCAAATGTCAGCTATAAGATCTACCTACCTGCCAAATTTCATGATTCTAGGTCAACGGGAAGTACCCTGTAGGTTTCTTGACAGACAGACAGACAAACAACAAAGTGATCCTATAAGGGTTTCGTTTTTCCTTTTGAGGTACGGAACCCTAAAAACCTGCAAAAGACTGTAAAGTGCGGAAAAAAACCCACGACATAAGAAGGGCTTTAAAGTTTATTATCTTAATATTGTTTTATTTTTGTTGCAGTGGGCGTGGTCGGCGGCGGCATGCCGGAAGCCGCCGGTGGCGAGAGGCGCCACGTTCCTCTCTATGGCAGGCTGGTTGCGGAGGAGCAGCTGGCCTCCATGAGCGCGCCCTCGGACATTCAGGTGAGCGCCCCCGCGCGCAACCCAAGAGCTTTCTGCTGCTACCCTAGCCGCGCACAGGTAAATGATGCACGAGGCAGTTTGGGGTTCCCCTAACCCGGTTGTACGATAACTACCTACTGTTTGCGGTTAGGGATGCTAACTAGGGCGGTGGCGTGGGTTCCCATTAACCAAAAAATACTTATAACTAGGCCATAATGCTACGAACTTATAAGGATCGTGCTCAATATTTGACTTTGCCCTATTAATTGACTGATATTACAGATTAATTTATTTTAGACATAAATTGTATTTTTATAGACGGAGAAATAAACTAAGTAAAATGATGAACTTATAAATTTAGGAAAATAAATAGCATATTTTACTAGTTAAAATACTTCACTATATTAGATTACTTCAGTATAGAAAAAGTGCTTCAGGTATTATTAGGACAAGAAATATGACTTCCCTGTTTAACTAACGCCTTGCGAATGTCCTTGCGTGTAAATTTTTTTCATTAGGTATGCCTATTGTACCAATAGAAGATGATGACTAACTAATTAATTATAGTTTACCTCTGTTAACTAGTTTAATATGTGTAAAAAATTAACATGATGTGTGCAGTGCAGTTCACACGCGTTATGACTGAAATCTTCAAGAAACTAAATATCGAGATAATAAGACGAGATCAGGAGTAGGATAATTGTAGGGTTTATTGTAATATTGGTACCAAGTTTAAAAATTATTTTACATTTTATTCTACATAATTAATATGTATAGATACACACTCCAAGTTTTCAATTTCAACAAATTACAAGAGAAGCTTATAGTGGCTAAAGTATGAAATAATAGGAAACACTGTATGTATGTTTTTCTCTTCTAAGTTTTCACTAAGGTGTGGAAAGCCCTTCCGGCGTCCGTGTTTCCTACCACGTATAACCTAAATACCTTCGAAGCAAGAGTGAATAGGAATTTTCTAGGCAAGCGCGCCCCAACCTAGACCTCATCACTGCTTTTTAGGTATGATTGTAGTCAAGCCCAAGCCTATCGCGCTATAAAAAAAACTTCAAAAAGAAATAATGCTTTTAAACTTATTTTGTTTAACGTAACGCCCACTTACTTAAACCCTTAAAATACGTACAGCAAGATCGTCCTCATTGTTTTATTAAAAGCACCATTAACAACGCTGTCGGGGCAGACATTACGCGAGGTAAATAAATTATTTATCCTTCAAACTAAGTGCCACTAATTATCTACAAGTTCTCTTTCACCAGAGGTTTGCTTGAAGTTGTTTGAGGGTTAAGTAGGGATACCACGCTGCGAAACTTAGCGATCTTCTACCAAGTATTTCTTTTTAATCGTAAATGATTCAGGTTTATCCACTTTATCCATGATAGTAGATCAAATTATCCAATTATCCATCAAGTGCTAATTTCACCAGGGGTTTGCTTGTAGTTATTTGAGAGTTAAGTAGGGATACAACGCTTTAAAACTTAGCGATTTTCTAACAAGTAAGTACTTGCTTGCTTCTTTTTAATTGTACATGCTCATTGTTCAGGCATATCCGCTTTATCCGTGGTAGGTAGTTAGTGGTTTTTAGCTAAGTGCCTCTTTTAGCTGACGAAAAGTATTCATTTTCTTTAAGATACCACACTTTTCTCAAAATCTGTTTAATCATTAGCAAGTACCTCGCAGTTTAAGAATTATGATCTCGAACATAATAATCTTCTTCTTTATGACAAACATATACTTATAAAGAAAACGATTATTATGTATTATTTGCTAGTTATCTCTTAGGTTACTCTGCGAATCATTGTAAACCATTTACTGTAACGAATAAATAATAATCATTCGTTTCTTTTTGTAGCTATTAGTCTTCATTTTTTTTTGTCTTACCAATAAAGAGGAAAATCTTAAGAGCTAATTGTGGGTTTTAGGATTTGATAGAGCAAAATGAATTTAATAGATATAATTATACAAACTGTCTCGTGTAGGTAGGTACGCTTTCTTTAGGAACACTTTTAGAGTTTCGTCTTGCTTATTCCTATAATTGAGAATGAAATCCCAATAAATTTCACGCATTTAATTTATATTTACTACTTATTATAAAAATATTTTTTTACTTATAGTAATTATTATGTTTCAATTCGTATGCTAAATTTGTTGGACATGAAGCTTATGTAAATTGACTTGATTTCTTTCTGTTTACGTTTTATTAATGATACATTTGGCGTCAAACAAATTAGTGTACCTACTATGTAATAATTTGGTAACTGACTCTTTAAATTTCAAACCTTAACAGTTAACGTCATTAACTCGTCTTCAACGTAACATCAACTTTTTTGTGATAACACAATTCAGTTCAATTTATATCGATAAACATTGTCTAATAATAATAGAACGATTTAGTAACTGTCAATTACCGAATTATAGTTGTTTTAGCACTTAGTATAGTTGTTTGATAAATTCAATGCACCTATTCGATTTTATAGCGCGACTTCGTCCGCGTGGATTTAGCTTTTTGAATATCCTGTGGGAACTCTTCAATTTTCCGGGATAAAAAGTAGCCTATGTCCTTCCCCGGGATACAAACTATCTCTGTACCAAATTTCGTTAAAATCGGTTCAACGGTTGAGCCGTGAAAAGCTAGCAGACAGACACACACACACACAGACACACTTTCGCATTTATTATATTAGTATGGATTAACGATTACAATACTATATCGTTTTGAGTGAAGTTTAGTCAGTTATTTTGCATGCGTGATAAAATTATTAAAATAATAATTATTATTACTTAGACAAAACTGCCTTGGACCTAGACTGCTAGCTTTTATTTGTCTGCTACAATTGCTAAATGTTTTAAAATACTATGTATAGGTATACCGCTCGACTGAAACGGTTCATGAGGTAGGCTGCGGGTTTCGGGAGGGTGACAGTGACGTGAAGAACCTTCATTTTTACGACAACTGTCACCTTCCCGCAACCCGCGCCATACCTCACGAGCCGTCTCAGTGAAACGGTATACCTGTGAGTAGAGCCTGAAAACTCAAACAACGCGCCACGGAAACTATACGGCAAAAAGTCACATTCAACGCCCGCGTAAGTGTATGAGATTTGTAGACAAGTAACTATACGAAGTACACAAACAGCAGCGCGTGACTTTGTCTCTCGTATTTAACAAAAGTTAACTTTCTTGTATTTAAATATTTCTAGCCGCATTGGACACGTTTCCGTCGCACGTTCTGTTTGTTTCAACCTTAACTATTAATAACTTACTAGTTTTTGTTGGTTGTCCAGGCCATGCAAGCTCGAATACCACACCATTTTCGGGATCCCTCAACAGCGCCGTTAAGAAAACTCAGTGTGGACCTCATCAAAACCTACAAACACATAAACGAGGTAAGTGTTTTAAGTAATTAAAGTATAGGAATATTACTTACTCCTAATTATTATCTTTCTTTGAATTAACGTTATACCACCAGTTGGTGTCCGCTTCTAGGACAATATTCACATTACGATTACATCACTAGGATATTTCCCATAACAATAATAACTTTACCAGGGTCAGACACCTCGATTTACGGCAGCGACGTCTGCCGGTAGTAGGTAGCGTATAAGATTTGTAAAAACAAAGAACACAAACGTATCGCACTGCAGATTGCGGCGCCAGGAACACAACTTGTAGGTATATTCACTCTGCAGCATAAACTCTACATTCCTTTTATTACAACTTGTAGTACTCGTTTTGGAACCGCTGCCGGCGCGCGTCTTATATGACTAGGGCTTTAATTTTTAACATCTTACTGCCGTACTCAGAGTCGTTTAATCGTTACTTAAGTTTAGTTAAAACGAGACAGAGCTGTATGTATATCTCTCGCATAAATCTGTCTCGTTTTAACTCAATCTTAAGTAAGGATTAGCGACTCTTGAGTACGGCTGTAAGTAAAATATTTATCAGTCATAGAAATTGCAGCGTTTCGAGAACGGTTACAAAATTAAAGTTGTCTTGATATGTATTACCAAATTATTCAATTCATCGGAAAGATTTGGTTATTAAGTTGCTAACAACATAGCTACATTGTCATTGAATAAGAATGCATTTCTAGTTGATGTGTACGTGAGATAAACACACAATTATTTTACATTAGAGAATGTCCGCGACTTCGTCCGTGGATTTAGTTTTTAAAATTCCCGTGGGAACTCTTTGTTCGGGATGCAAGCTATCTCTGTACCAAATTTCGTCAAAATCGGTTGAACGGTTAAGCCGTGAAAAGCTAGCAGAGAGACAGACAAACAGACACACTTTCGCATTTATAATATTAGTATGGATTACCCATTATCTTACTTACTATGCAATTTTACAGAACGTGCACAATAATTTTTATAAATAGGTTGTTATGAATAAACACGCTCATGGTCGTTGTAATGAAAAACACGTTCCGATTATGGCATTTTACTAATTAATGGTCTATTATTACTTCGTTCATTGTTTATGGTTCAAAAGCCATAGTTTATCTCAGCTATTGTGTTGGATTATCAGTATTTGATTAGATTTCAGTCGATTACAGTAGCGAACTTGTAACTACATAAGTCAAAGTACAACACGTGCCTTTTTGAAACTTATGAATATTGCTCACTAGTTGATGCCAGCGAATTCGTCCGCGTGGATCTATGGTTTAAAAAAAATCCTGTAGGAACTCCTTGATTCTCCGGGATTAAAAGAATGCCTATGTTACTCTCCAGGTCACTATAAACACCGTTTTCTGGTGTGGGTTCCCTTTCCAGCACCTTTGGACCTCAATGTCCATCCGTCTGCTAGCTATATGTGTCCCACACATTACCACAGCGTTGTGACTCGTTGGTATTCTCGTTACTCTAGTTCTTCTAAACTCTTTATTTCTTATTTAACTGCGTAGTGAAACTCCCAGCATTGCTCACTACATCGCTTGCTGACTCTTAGTCTGAGCTTTCTTAGTCTGAACGCACATCCGCTGGGTTCAGGCGGTACAAGACGCTGCGGCTCGCTTGATGTCGTCTGTCCGCCTGGTGGAGGGTTTTCGGGACGAGGTCGCCATTCGAACACCTTGGGACCTTGGGACTTGGGTTATTTTTAGTTACGGATATTTAGCAAACACTGTTTTCTCACAATGAATAAGACAGGACAAAGAGCTTACACGTTTCCTTTCACCATTAGGCAATAATAGAAATGTATCTCTCTACATGAAACATTTTGAATACGGATGGGCATAATCGCAAATTTATCGATCATTCCGTATAGCGTCCGATTAGTCTATTAATCTGGAATCAACTGGTTCCGGCTATTCACTTACATAACTCAATGATATAACAACGGCCCATTAGAGTATTTATCTAATTGTATTGTCACACATGCTAAATGTTAGAATACATCCAAATTGACGGGTAACTAGGCGCCTGTAAGTTGTAAGTTGTACTTTAGTTAGTTATACTAAGTAGATTACGAATAGATACGTCTTATGCTTCGAATAAGCTATTGCGGGCTAGTTAAACTATTTTTTGGGGTTTTCTGTTTCCTACGGTTGTTTGGTTCTATCACCACTCTTTTTCTACACAAGAACTACGTAAAATGTCTTAAGGCCAGTTGCATATAAAGTAAGATTATCATTAGTGTTTCTGAATACCAACAAGTAAAGTGGGTTGCACGTGTCAGAATTCGTATTTTGTACTTCCTAGCCGGGCGAAAAACATATTACGCGTTACTTCGAGAAATTTTCTGCGATTTTTTAATCTACCTTTCCTTTTCTGACTAATAAGGAAAAACAGATATACCTATATCTATTATGTACCTACTTACTACTTACTTAATCTAATAATAAGAAAAAGTCCTGAATCATTGACTGATTCATCAACGCCCAGCCCAAATCCTTAGACATAGAAAACTGAAATTTTGAGGTTACGTTTATAATTATTTAGACAAGGAATAAAGCCGGATTTTTGGGAATTCCGACGAGATAGAGAACATAGAGGATAATATTTTCACCGAGCGAAGCCGCATACAATCGCTAGTGAATTGATAAATTACTTTAAAAAATCTTAAAATTCTCGAAATTATAAACAAAATACGGGGTAAAATGATGCATTGGCTATAAGTTTTCAGTGTCAAGTCGAAATAATAATGAGTTACACAAGGAGTTGATACAGCGGCAGCGGGCGGGTGTTTACGACTTTTCTGCACGTGTTGGTTTGACCTTTGGATCACGTGGGCGTGAGTTTTCGCTGCAACGTAGGACGCCACTAAACTGCTGCGTCACAGAGTTTTCCACGAGCCGAATCACGAATACTGCATCTGAAAGTTAATTATACGGTTCCGTAGTTGAGGGGTTTATTCGTAGGGCGCTCCAAACAAACGTAGTTTTGGCTTTGGTTGACATTTTGAATACTAACCAATCAAACTCAATGAAATTTTGTAGATACGTTATAACCTGATGCGAAAGTGTGTCTGTCTGTCTGCTAGCTTTCCCGGCTCAACAGTTTAACCGATTTTGATGAAATTTGGTACAGAGTTAGCTTACATCCCGGGAAGGACATAGGCTACTTTTATCCCGGAAAATTCCCGAAGAGTTCCCGCGGGATTCCTATAGGCCCATTCGTTTAACCTATTTAAATATGAAATTCGGTACAGACGTAGCTTGCATACCGGAAATTGACATAGGCAACTTTTTATCCCGGAAAATCAAAGAGTTCCCACAGGATTTTTAAAATTCCTTTATCCACGCGGACGAAGTCGTGGGCATCCTCTAGTATATAATATTTTTGTTTAAATGAATAGTTTATATTTCTTTTTAATACAACATTAAAAAAGTTTTAATTAAAATGGTTTTTTTTTACTTTTAACCATAGACGAATAGGTATAACAGCAACAAACAGAATAATACAAACATAAAGAAAAAAATAAGTATACAAAAGGCGGCCTTTATCGCTTATTATTAATTAATTCCAGTAGTATCTTCTAGGCAACTTTGATTAGTCATGCAAATAAGAAAACTTCTTACTTCAGAATTATTATTATTAGAAATAAACTTATTTTTGCGGCAGAATTGGGTATTTGACTACATCAAAAATAAATAAATTCTTAGTGATTATTAAATTGTGAGTCTTACAAAATACGTAAAATCAACGTCCTTTGTTAGTTTTAAGTGTAATAACCATTTTAAATTAACGATTAAACTAAAAAAGTACGTCATTATGATGTGACGTCACATTTCAGTATTTCATAGAATATTGCATACTAAGTGCGCGTTTTGACGTTTGATAAAAAGTTACTGATTTGACTAGTTGTCAAATACCGTATTGCTTAAGTGTTTGCGTAAGCAGCCACCAGAGTTACATGATCCTAAAAATTATTATCTTATAGTAGCTTCTTGAACTGTGTTTTCTTAAAATTGTCCTTAACGTTATATGGACGTATGTATCTGTTTTAGTTGTATCTACCTAATTGCTTGACTATTATAGGTATCTTCTACATTTCTTTTCACGATATCCAAATCGAACCATCATTTTTTTAAATGGTTGGTCGAAATATCGATAATTCAAAATAATCGTAGGTATTATTTTTATTTTTATTGAGATACAAGGTTCTGGCAATCTAACCTGGTGGTAAGTGATGACGCAGTCAAAGATGGGAGCGGGCTAACCTTGAAGGGGGATGGCAGTTTTTATTGAACCCATGCCCCTTTAGTTTCTACGCGGCATCGTACCAGAACGCTAATGGTAGTACGTACGCGTTATTTACAATGTAATATGACGTTAAACCACGAAATAAGTCTAAAATGATTATAGTAAGTATATTAATACCTGTAGCCCATTCATTTTTATGCGAGATGAGTCGGTAGGCATTCTTTCTAACGATATGCATCGCTTTCCCGGTATATATGGGTTTTATGAAGTGTCCATTTCAGCAAAGGCTCATAAAGCTCTAACACGTGTCTGGATGACCTTTAGGTATACACGTGGGCGTTTCATTGCAGCGTGGGACGCGACTGATAGCGTCGCTGCGTCACGGTTTTCCCGCTAGGATCTAATATAAAAGTTTGCATTAACTGTTAATCTCGTACTGTGTTCAGTGGGTAGTCAATAAGTATAACGTCATTTATCATACGTACATATGACGTATTATCGATTACGTCTTCTTAACGATGCGATGAAATTAAATGAAATGAAATAATATATGCTTTGTTGTACACCATTATAAAATAGAAAGACGTATAAAACTTAAAAGTAAAACAATAAATTTGACAAAAATAGAAGTAGATACCTACAATTGGCGGCCTTATCGCTTTGAAGCGATCTCTACCAGGCAACTAAAAAAAATTATTAGCCGAGAAATGTGATATTTATATGATTTGAGCTATATTATTGTAAAAAATCTTTAATGCTTTGGTATTCTCTGAAACGAATTAAAGTGTCAATTTGTTTTTCGTTTAAAATTCAGCCAGTAGCCTAAATCGTGAAGGAAAGCAATGTGAATAAACCTGCGTGTCTGAGAAGTCTCAATAATGTTCTCAAAGGTTGATGTCTGCCAATCCAATATGGGCCAGTGCAGCGTGGCGCACTATGACCTAGACCCTCTACATTCTGAGAGGAGCCCCGTACTCAGTAGTGGGCCGGCGATGGGTTTATCATAGTGACGGTGATGATGAAACTGTATCATGCGTAATTTGAGTTTGATAACTTAGTTTTTGAACAACTTTTTTGTACTTGAAGTAGGTATGGACTTGTCCGATAGCAACTGGACGTGGTCAACTTCGTGGCAAATTTAGGTCTGCAATAGAAAACAAAAACAGTCCCAGTTTATATTTAAAACTCGGAGCTTGGCAGTGGGCGTTTTCACGAAAGCGTAGGACGACCGAAGAAGTAGCTGTATCGTTTATCAAAGTCATGTTCTATTTTAAAACTTCAGGGGTTTTAGGAAACCAGACAGAAGCTTAAAGTGCGTGAAAAATTAATAATTTTAATCATCACCTTAACATCCTTCGATTCAATTCAACTCTTCTATTGGGCTACATCCACAGCAGACGTTGGTATTTACAATGTCTCACTCTCCTTTCCTCATTAATCAATTGTTGTGTGAAATGAAAAGTTCATCTTGTTCCATTTTCTTCCTTGACTTGAAGGCTTTTGCAAAGAACCTTTCCCTCGAAAACACTCACAACTAATTAAAATACCTAGTCTTCGAAATACAATAGCATTGAAATCAGAATATGTACTGACTCATAAATACTTCAGTGGATATCTAATGCATGTCTCACCACCATGCACGAAGATTAAGATTTCTGCCCTTTGCTAATGTCAGGGCTGTCCAAAAGTTCACGATTAGTATGCTCCATTGATGCTAGACGGCTGCAGGGCTCCTTTTTTATTTGACTCCTGTAAATAAGAAAAACAGTCTGCGGTTTGTTAGACGGAATTTGACCCTGTCTGGCATTGTGCGCCCGTCTTGGAGGTTAATACACCTAATCACAGCCAAAAGGGCGTCTGCACTTCAAATTCAGGTGTAGTAGTAAAATAAAAGCATTTTTACGACTCTACTTCAACTAATAGACATGTAAGCACCAACATTAAACATATTAATAGTGGCATATAAATATTGTACATCAACTTTTAGAATGAGATTTCGTGTACCTATGTGACGTTTTGTCGGTCTGAACGACTGAGACAGTGCTCTACAAAACCGCTATCTCTTTCTAAAGGTCGATGTACATTATTTTCTGCCGCGTAATTACTGTACAATGTTGGTACTAGTCTACTTTATGTGCTGCTTTACTTAATCCTAATGATGTCTCGGTTCTATTTTGTATGAAACTTTATGGATTATGGATTATATTCTTTACTAGATGATGCGCTCAACATCGACCCCGTGGATTTAGAGTTTTAAATATCATGTGGGAACTTTTTGATTTTCAGGGAGAATACGTGTTTCCAGAATGGAAGCTATCTCTGAACAAAATTTCGTCAAATCAGTTAAGCGGATGGGCTGTGGAAAAGTAGTAGACACACTTTCGAATTAGTATTGATATGGATGTAAAAAATTCAAATGCATTACCTAGGATTTAACTCAACCGAGTTTATGTTTACACCACAATCGTAATAAACCTTGTAAGTATATTTTTTGTAAACAAATGAATAAAATAAAAATAATATCAATATTTAAACATAGCTAACTACGTAATAGTAAATTGGAAAATATAGGATCTAAATCCTTTTTTTTGCTTTCCGAATTATTCATATTACACCATTTATAATGTGAACTGGTTGGTTAGACTTACACGTAATTTATACTTTACACTTTAAAGTAACAAAAAAGGACACATAGCAAAAAGTTACTGAAATAATAAGCCGCCGTTACCTAAATCCACATAGGCGTTAGCCACTTTAGATGTAGAAATACAATTGAGTATTTTCATACAATTTGAATTAATTTCGTTTGTAACTGTTAATGTCTGTTGTTTTGTTTTGAATAGCAATTTGTCGGATGTTAATAGCAATTACGATTTGAACTTCACAAAATTAATCCTCAGCGAGACAGGGGTCAAACTGAAATACGTCTAGTTGTGAATTGTAGTTACCATAAATAATTATTGTTTAATCACTTTAATGTACTAAGAATTTACAAGGAAGAAGCCTAATCTATATCTGTCTGCTGGCTTTTCACGACCACCACCAAATTTCATCGAACTCGGTTAAACTGTTGTTTTAACCGATTTTGATGAAATTTGGTACAGAGTTAGCTTACATCCCGGGAAGGCCATAGGCTTTTTATCCCGGAAAATCAAAGAGTTCCCACGGGATTTTTAAAAAACGACGAAGTCGCGGGCATCATCTAGTTTATTATAATCGGCTGAACCAGATAAATCTGTATTTACATGCGACAATTAAATTGCACCGCCCACCTTCCCGTTACATATACGAGTACATGCAGGACAGACAAGCAACCAAAACGCACCACCATGTAGAAATGTCGTGAAGATGCCGTGTGGAAACCGATCAGCGGTAGGTATGGGTTTAATGATCCCGTTCCCATTCAGCCCGCTTCCATCTTACAATACATTATCACTTACCATCAGGTGAGATCGCAGTCAAAGGCGAACTTGTATCAGAATATATAAGAAACCATCACCATCACGCTTGCGTGCCTGGCCTGCCCATTGCTTAGTTAGCTGTTTATGGCACGCTCTGACATTATCAAACTATTGCAGTCTTGTAGTTTATGTACAGACAGTATCATTATAACTTATCAAACTATTCCAGTCTTGTAGTTTATGTACAGACAGTATCATTATAACTTATCAAACTATTCCAGTCTTGTAGTTTATGTACAGACAGTATCATTATAAATTATCAAACTATTCCAGTCCTGTAGTACAGACAGTATCGTAATAACTTATCAAACTATTCCAGTCTTGTAGCTGCGGGCCTCCCCCCCAACTTTGCCTGAGTAGCATTATAATGCTACCATTAGGTATATCTTCATATCGATCGATTGAAATAAATATCTTCTAGGTCCAGTGATTTGAGCTATACATTGATATGTCAGTCAGTCAGTGTCTCCTTTTATTATAGAGCAGATGAAAACAAGACGCTTCGAACATGCACTATTCCTGTACAACAGTCGGGCAATTAATCTTACAGTTTGGGACACGTGGAGTCTCCCCTTCGAAAGCGCGCCATTTATTTTTACACATTGTATTAATAGTCAATATTCTATTTATATTTGGAAACGTGGTCGTTGCCCTATTTGGATGTGTTTACATGACGCCACAACAGTTTCGTACCTACCTCACAAGTACAATACAAAATGTATCGGAGTTACGCGTGGGGAATGTTTTTGTTTTGATTTGTATTCAAATTGCTCTTGATCATGTGTCTATACTCTATTATGTCACTCGTGACATAAGTAGAGTAATGGATGAGTTAATCGACTGACTACAGCTAAAGTTTGCTGATTCAAGCCCTAGGTTTAAGAATTGTACATATTAGTAGATATACATATTGTGAAAAACGTATGTGAAATTTGAACCATAATATGTTTTGCTTTTATCGTTTGTAAAAATTAAAAAAAATATTAATATGTATATTCTTTATTGCACCACAAAACAAAAATGTCAGGTTGCAAGAGATCTTAATATGTCGTTGTATGTTAATTTTATCTCTTGACTGTCATTTTTTGATGACAATTGTATGCATGTAAGATAATAAGTACCTAAGGTCTCCAACCTGGAACGTGTATTTTCGACGGATCCACGAGTTGAAAGATGGTTTTGTAATGTCAAGCACAGAACGAAAACAAATTGTCGAACACGAGCATTGAAGATTACCACAGCTAATAAATAAAATAGCTATTTATTTTCCGACTTTTATTTACGTTTGAAGTCTTTGACTTGTCATTATATTGTTAAGTCGGCAAATAGCATCCAATTTTAGCTGTCAGAAACATTTTTGCTAGTGTTTTTTGTTAGTATATTCGTAACTGAATTGCGTAATGTTATTGTTGGTCAATAAGTGCTTGTCTAGAAAGAGTTAATTTATTTACTTGTAGCCAGATGCCAGATTGTTGCGAATAACGCTTTGTATAGTACGCGACAGGTCGAGATAGCAATCGGGGTGGGGACGTCCACACACGTCCATAGCGCGGGTGACGTACGGGCACGTACGGGTATGCGGGCGTCCCCCCGCCTCATACTCCGATTGACATCTCAATCTGTCGCGTAAATAGATTTGATTAATTTATTTGCTTGATATTACATTACAGTAGTTGTTCCAAGTTAGATTGATTTGTTCATTCTGATTTATTTTTGGGCATGATTACTCTGTAGTTAGAAGTTAATAAAAATTAAAGATCGATTCAAGAAAATAGTCACTACAACTTAGGTATTTAACACTTAAACAGTAGAGTAAACAAAGGTACTAATTCGGTTGTACACAGTTTTTAAACTAATGGTTGTGTTACAGTTGCATTATCCTTTTTCGCTAGGAACGTTGTGAAAGAGGTAGCAATACAGTTAGTCCTATCATTTTAGTTTGTTTAGAGATGGTTTCTCTTTGCATCGCATTCCTCTTTGCTGAAAATCGTGATGCCTTTCCATTAATCACATAATGGTAAAAGGATTTTAGAATTATAATGCGGTGGGTTCCCAGATTCTTCCGCATATAGTAACTAAGAGATTTATCCGGAGGATGTTACTTCAATTCCAGTCAAGAAGGTGCTGCTGTATCTGGCGGCCACAGGATTTGATAAGGAAGTGTGAAGTGGAGGCAAACACAATAGATCGGAGACGGTCGCAGTGATTCAGGGATAGTAAGGACCTGTATAGCCCCAAAGAAGAAAGAAGGAAGAAGAAGAAGAAGTAAGAGATATCGACTCTTAAGTTTTTACAGTTATCATCAGATGTTAGTCATAATAAACGGCTTAACATGCATGCTATCCAAGGCACGGAGCAAACGAAAACGCTAAATTTGGACCTTCAAAGTTAGTTACCAAATACCCATCCAGTTAGACACTGGGGTCAACGTTGCTTAGCAATCGCTATCGATTGGTATCCGTTGTCGCAATTAGGCCACACTTCCCTCATTTAGCGATTGTATCTGAATAACCATCAATATAGAGTTTAATATTAACCGCTTCGTAGAGTTAATCCTCGTCTAGGATATAGATAGGCATATATGCTTTGAGTTATTCGCCCCAACTGCCCTTTAGAGTTTGAAATTCCCATTAAACTGTTGTGTGGGTTGAGTGTTATTGTCTGGCCTCGGTAATATTACCTCCATGTAGGAGGAACAATCCGTTTTCAATCCATTCGACTCGAGAGATATTATATTCCCGATTGTGATTCTTAATCACTAAGCAGAAATATTCTTGGGTTGTCTTTTGTTGAACAACTTGCCAGATTGCTTGTATGTTGATTCGTCTGTACTCTGTATCATAATAAGTAAACAATTTTAGTATAATTATGGACGAGTTGCTTAGTGGGTAGTGGGTACCTCTACCGTACTTCGCCTCTCATTTATTACACCTAACTCATTATTGAGTTACCAATCAAACTTACCAACTCTAAAAAAAAATTAAAAAAAAATTTCATCATTATCATCCAATAGACGTCCACTGCTAGAGATAAGTCTCTTGTAGGGACTTCCGTACGCCAGGGTCTTGCGCCGCAGGAATTCAGCGGCTGCCTGCGACTCATTTTAAGTCTGTCCACCTAGTAGGAAGTCTTAAAACGCCAGGCGCTTTCCGGCGCGATATCGCCATACTAGCACGTTATTAGGATCCCACTATCCAGTTTTTCAAATTACATAATATTATGTGCAAAGTAACAATCCTGCCTATTCCGTAATTATTTTTAGAAGATGAATAAGGAAACTTTTTATTTGATCACCAACGATCCTTAAAACTAATTACCTACATTAATCTATCCTTATCAATAAGAATAATTAAATATTACAATAAATAGGTATATTATAATAAGTATTGAAAGTGTATTAAGTTTTAGGTTTGAATTAAACACTCCTTAACACTAATGAAAGATTTTTACGTTATTTTTTTTAATCTAAGAAATTCCAATATATCGAATCAAATAGCCGGTTATTTTAAACATTTCGTGAATTAATAAGCGAGATAAGAACGAATTCCAAGTAATATCGGGTTTTTTGTCTGTTTTCCTCCTTCGTTTCCTCATCCGCCGCGCCACCGTCTCCCAATAAAACATTGGGAACTCCCTTCTTTTACAAACATGTATTATATATCGCTCATCCAATAAAACAAATATCCAACATCATTGGAATAAACGAAAAACCGTGAAATGGCTTTACCTATACATTCTAAAACTGATATTTTAAATTTATTTTTATGCATAATAGTTTTGATTTATCGTGCAAAATGTCGACAAAAAATACCGTTCCTACCGCACCCTTATCTCAGAAGTTTACCAATCGAAAAGTCTGACTCGCACTTGGCCGGTTTAAAAAAATACTTACTAGAATTACTTAACATAAACAAACCTACGATTTGATCTGCAAACCCAAGCTATAGTGATTTACCTCCATCCCTCATTAGATGGAGCGCGCGGCCTTTGTCCGGCGGGGAGGTCAACAACCTTCCGACTTTCCCATTTTCTCCTTTTCAGTACTAAGGCTTTTATTACGTTGCCTCTGCTCCCTTTCTATCTGCAGATAGGTAATCCTCTATTAATATTACACTGCGGTTTTGCCGACCAAGTTGTTGGTATCGTATGATCCCTATTACGTCACATAGGACATTCCGATGACGGACAATGGATATGCAAACGCAACGGTGAAACGCAACTCCCAATGTTGTCATATTTATTTATTATTATTAGCGTTTATAACAATGTTACAACTATAAGTCTATTATAAATACTATCTGTCCCGGCTTACTCACTTATAATGGAAATCACTCACGGTAGTTTAAACGCTATAAGTCTATTTTTTAATCCCGGAGACCAAAATGACGTTTCGTGTGTTGCCTGTTTTTTACGGCTCTTTATTAGTGATGTGGTGCAATCGATAGGTACTTACCGATAATATATATATATATATAGAGGTTTTCTTGTGAGATTTGTAAAATGAGACAACAAAACGTGTTGAAAATAATTCCAGTTCAAATGAAATAAGTATGGGCTGATTCGCAATTTATAAGTTCTACAAACTATTGAAAAATTCCTTAGGAATTATTTTTATATTTTTTATTACTAATTTATTCTTTAATTTTAGACTTATTTACCAGCTTACTTTACTTATTTATTTAGATACCAGCTTAGGTATCATTATTTTAAAGTTTGACATTTCTACCTGTCATTTTGGTCTTTGGGATTAAAAAATAGACTACATATAATTATATCCTGATTCATCTGGTACACTAGTAGTGCTTTTTAGGACAGGCCCTTGAGTTTTAGAATTTAGACATTAGAATTTTACGCTAATATTGCTCTCAAGAAAATAACTATCCCGGGCAAGTTGAGAGAAGAATCGAAATACGTCATACTATTTACGAAAAGTTTCTTTTTACGTAGTTATAATCTTTATTTATGCCTTACATAAATGCTTCTACGTAAATGTAACGGTTTAATGACTTCACATGACGACATTTTCACTATTTGATTGTGTGTTTCTAAGAAACCGAAATAAATTTTTTATAGTCGGTAAAATGTGAATGATTTTAATAGTCTTTTAACCCACACTTTCAAATACTTACTGTCGCAGCCGAAGCAGCAAGAGTCAGGAGGCTTTATTAAATTGTATTTACCGTGTCTGTAATTTTTGATTGACCTGTATTTGAATAAAATTTGTTTTATGGTCGTTAATAATTCTTAGTATTTCTACAAATATGACGTTTGAAGTACCTAGCAGTAGTTATAAACAATCGTACTATCATAAAATCAATGTTTCCTTATAGCGTATTGTTTGTTACTACGGGAACAACTTTCGCCGTTTAACCGATTAAACTATAGCTATCGAGAGCAAATAAATACTACATATTGAGCGCATTGGGTGGCATGAAGCAAAGCCGCTGGCTGAATGCAATAGACGACAATGACTAACGCCACTGGCGAATTTCGCAAGCGGCCGGTTATTGCGATTCCGAGTCAAGGAATCAATATTTATAGATCGGTTACTGACTCGTGATTGACTGACCCCGTTCTACAGATATCGAAGAAGATTTATCTCGTGTGTCGGACAAGTTATTTCATTATTTACTGGGCAACGTGGACCGGTGATATTGTAGCGCGCTCGATTGTGTTTGGCCATTGGAATTTATTGTCCCAATAAATGACACATTTTTTACGACATTTTTACTAGGCGATCATCTTAAGAAAGTCAAAGCTTTCCCATCCGCGTACAAAATGAATTAACTAGATTTTGCCCTCGACTTTGTCCATGTCAATTTAAGTTTTACGAATTCCGTGAGAACTCTTCGATTTTGTGGGATAAAATGTAGTCTCCAGAATGCAAGCTATCTCTGTACTAAATAGGTGATGTTCATCCATCTGAATTTAGATTTTTTTAAACCCCATGGGAACTCTTTAATTTTCCGTATCAAGTAGTCGTTGTTATTTATTAAGATAAGTAATTTATTCTGTATACTAGCCAATGCTCGTGACTTCGTCCGCGTGGACTACACAAATTTCAAACCTCCCTGGCGCAGTGGTGAGCGCTGTGGTCTTATTAGTGGGAGGTCCTGGGTTCGATTCCTGGCAGGGGTTTGGAATTTTATAATTTCTAAATTTCTGGTCTGGTCTGGTGGGAGGCTTCGGCCGTGGCTAGTTACCACCCTACCGGCAAAGCCGTACCGCCAAGCGATTTAGCGTTCCGGTACGATGCCGTGTAGAAACCAAAGGGGTATGGGTTTAATAAAAACTGCCATACCCCTTCCAGGTTAGCCCGCTATCATCTTAGACTGCATCATCACTTACCATCAGGTGAGATTGCAGTCCAGGGCTAACTTGTATCTGAATAAAAAAATAAAAAAACCCCCTATTTCACCCCCTTAGGGGTTGAATTTTCAAAAATCCTTTCTTGTCTGCATGCCAAATTTCGTTGTGCGTTGACAGATCAGTCAGTCAGTCAGTCACCTTTTCCTTTTATATATTTAAAAAAGATTGAACGAGAGTTAAGAAATTGCATTTTGAAAAAATCGTATTACGCTTAAAAATTCCGACGCGTGGATATTCTCACTGCCACTTTTTACATCGTGTGTGTAAAAATCTGCGATCTCCCACAAGCGGGCGTTCCCACAAAACAGTAAAGTTATCAGATGTTAGGTAACAGAATTTCCCAGCGATGCGCTAGACGGTACACAGTACACGCTGCATTGTTATTACGCTTTCGCCGCATCTATGTCGTGCGATGCGAGCATCAGCTGTTCGTTTGTATGTGAAAAGTAATTGCCGCATCTCGAGACATGATTGGAAAAGAAAACACAGCTAGCTTAGCTCTTGCCGGCTCGCGACATTGTGAAATCGACGAATGCGCCACTACTGGATATAAGATATTATCGGAGCAGCTGCACTTATTAAGATGTCTACAGATTTGCTCGATTTTCGATGACGTGAACATTGGCACCCTTATGTGGTCGACATGACTGTAATCTACTCGAACGAAATGGTATTGTTCAAGGGTTCTAAAAGTGTGGAATGTCCTTCTGGCGTCCATATTTCCTGCCAAGTATAACTTAAATACCTTCAAAGCAAGAGTAAATAGGCAAGCGCGCTCTACCCTAGATCATCACTGCTTTGTAATAGCAAGATTGTCGCCAAGAGCACAGCACGCCTTTCTCACATAATAAAAAAGTGTGATCAAACAAAATCAAGTAAACCACCAGACAGACGATCGACATCGTATTTTTTGTCGATCGCCGCTGTTGATCATTTTTGTCGATCGATAAATCAACAAGTGATGTGAATTTAATCTTGATATTTATCCATCGTTAACAATGGATAAAATCGAGCAAATCTGTAGGCACCTTTAGACACATGGCATATTTTAATAAATAATTAAGTAATACTACAGTAGAAAGTTGCCATATTATTGCTGGAAGCTGTGATGTCCCGCAGAATGGTCTCGTCCATCCAAAAGTCCCGCAAGACTTACGTAGACCCAGTCCCTATTAATATAGTTTCCAATGACTTCGGTATTAGTTTTTGTTTCTTCGTTGTTTTGTTTACTAATAACAAGGCACAACAAGGGTGTTCTTGCTCCGATTATTATATTTTATTAGAACCTAAAGTAATTTTCTTTTCGTTGTATTGTAAAAATTATACCGCTTTGCCGGTATGGTAGTAACTAGCCACGGCCGAAACCTCCCAGCAGACCAGACCAGAAATTTAGAAATTATAAAATTCCAAACCCTTGCCAGGAACCTGGGACCTCCCATTAATAAGACCACACTGCGCCAGGTAGGTCATCATACATTTAAAGCGTAGTTATAATTTTGTTAAGGTGTAATAATGTGTTAGTACTCAAGTGCTTATACAGTGACAAGCGCGTCTTAATAAATCCGAAAACGGTGTGAATTATGGCTATCGTATATGCTTTATTGATTCGACCTTAATGTACGAGTATAAAGCGAGCAAGGTATTTACAAAAACTCGCCTAGTCATATGTAAGTCATGGATATACTGCGTCGGCACACGTGCGCCAGTTGCATAACACTTGCATACGAAAACAACCTACCTTTCCATCGAGGTGACCTATGTAGGTGCTTTATCTAAATATATAAAAGGAAAAGGTGACTGACTGACTGGCTGATCTATCAACGCACAGCTAAAATTACTGGACTAATCGGGCTGAAATTTGGCATGCAGATAGCTATTACGACGTAGGTATCCGCTAAGAAAGGATTTTTGAAAATTCAACTCCCCTAAGGGGGTGAAATAGGGGTTTGAAATTTGTGTGGTCCACGCGGACGAAGTCGCGAGCATAAGCTAGTCTATCTAAATATGAGTAGGAGCTAAGTAAGTGCGGTGGTTTTCTCGGTTGAAATGCATGGAAAGCCGTACGTATTAGTTAAGTATTTGTGATCTTTTTGTCTTCATGCTTTGTTTTTTGTTGTGTTTTTTTGTTTTGTTTATGTACGTTTGTCTGGTGTTGTTCTGTTTTGTACTGTGCGCTATGGTCCCAAATAAAAGGTTATTTATTTATTTATTTATTTATAGGATTGACTGACTGACTGATCTATCAACGCACAGCTCAAACTACTGGACGGATCGGGCTGAATTTTGGCATGCAGATAGCTAACTGCTAATATGACGTACGCATCCGCTAAGAAAGGATTTTTGAAAATTCAACCCCTAAAGGGGTTGAAATAGGGGTTTGAAATTTGTGTAGTCCACGCGAACGAAGTGCGAGCAGAAGCTAGTTATACTTAACTGAACACCCGCCGTGGCTTCTCACGGGTAGACAAAGTATGCGCAGATTTGTATTTTGTAGGGTTCCGTAGGCCGAAGGGTGCTGACTCAATGGGACTCTACACCTAACTTAGCCTTCGCTGTCCGTCCGTCTGTCTATCAGCGGGCTGTATCTCATGTACCGTATTATGTAGAGTTGAAATTCAGACAGACTAGGTATGTATTTCTATTGCCGCTGTAACAACAAATAATAAAAAACCAAGAAGGAAATGGTCGCCATGCAAATTAAAAAAAAAAGTATACCTATAGTGTTATATTTATCTTGTATGGTGGTCAGGTACCCTTCGTATGCGAGTTAGACTCATACCTACTTGACCGATTTTTCTGTTTATGCTGCGCGAAAAGCAGCTCGGTGATTTTTCAGTCGACAAACAAAAATGTATTTGGCAATAGCTAAACGCCGGCGTTCGCACAGTTGCATAGATGAGAGATAAAAATGACCGACACATGCATGCGGTGTGTACATTTTTTCATAAGACTAATCACCAGTACACGGCGCACTCGGTGTTACCTACTTACAGGCGAGCCAACTAAACTGAGTCAAGGTGAGGCGACACGTCACGACTTTACTGTTGCCACCCGGATTATGTTCGGACGCCCACTGTGTGCAAGTCTAATTGTTGTCTGACTACGGGAATGCAGATGGGCTATGATTTTGACAGTTTTGGTAGCCTAACTGGTGGGTGGACCGAAATTAGAGAGTTACATAGGTTCGTATCGCACCCGTAGAACTATTATTATTACTGTCGTCGTATCACAAGCTAACCCCTTACGTAAAATTAGAAAGGCTTATGTATTATTATTAGTAATACAATTATTAATAGTAAAGATGACGAAACTATAATAATATTAGGTACTAGCTACAACAAGCTTAAGCTCGCGACTTCATCTGCGTGGACTACACAAATTTCAAACCACTATTTTGCTCCCGTAGGGGTTGAATTTTTTAAAATCCTTTCTTAACGGATGCCTACGTCATAATAGCTATCTGCATGCCAAATTTTAACCCGATCCATCGAGTAGTTTGAGCTGTGCGTTGATAGATCAGTCAGTCAGCTTATCCTTTTTAATATATATACAAGTTGATGCCCGCGACTTCGTCCGGGTGGATTTCGGTTTTTAACAATCCCGTGGGAACTCTTTCATTTTCCGGGATAAAAAGTAGCCTATGCCCTTCCCCGGGATGCAAGGTATCTCTGTACCAAATTTCATTAAAATGGGTAGGCCGTGAAAGTCTAGCAGACGGACACTTTCGCATTTATAATGTTAGTATGGAGTATGGATAGATAAGAAAAGAATCACGTATGAAATGAACCAAAAATATATTAAACTCGCATATTTTCCTGTCTAGGGCAAAATGCCCGGCATTCCGTTAATAAGGATCTAACTTCTCGTTGCTAGGCTAGACTCCGCCAGACCGGCGCCGTTACATTGAGGGCATAGGCTGGGCCTAAAAGCCCTTCCAGCGTTGACAATAAAGGCCATTCACCGACTAGATATAGTTCTGAAAATCGGCTTATCTACTCAAGTATTTATAGTTTATGCCTATGTACAAGTGGGCAAAATGTTACAAACAAATTTTTTTTACAAACACAATGTTTATGATTTTGACGCGTTCTTTATAATATTATACTAGCTGCCCTGGCGAACTTCGTTCCGCCTAACAGTCGATTAAATTTTTTAAAATTTTTCTCTCCGTAAGAACCATCCTCGTACTTCAAGGAATATTATAAAAAAAGAATTAGCGAAATCGGTTCAGCTGTTCTCGAGATTTGCGATGAGCAACACATTTAGTGATTCATTTTTATATTATAGAGATATCTTCTTTTATACTTAACTAATAATGTTTGTTTGCTCTGTCCACATCGTTCGTCTGATTAAGTTTAAACCTCACACAGTTATTGTGCGCCAAAAATAACTGTACTAGGTTTAAATTCCATCATATATATATGAAGGTTTTAACAGCAACATCAACGTGCAATAAATGGCACGAGAGCCATTGCAACGTATACCAGGCATTAGTTACACAACCTTAGCCTTTTTATACTAGATCTTTACGGGTTACGAATTTAATTGTTGTTTCAGAATTATACGAATGGAAGGTTGTTGTAGATGTTTTTAATGAAGCTGTTATCCTTGTTAAAGATCAATTTGATTATAGCGCGATGTTTTATAATCACTACCTAAATGCCAATGTTTGTTTTGATGAAAGGAGGTTAAAAAGGCCTCGTAATTGAAAGAATCATAGCAGAAACAAAGTTACGTTGGCGCTTGTCTCGTAACTGACGGATTGCGTGCTCGCCAACAATGATCGACTTTCTTGTGAAAGAGCATCCATAGACATGCCAACATGGGACGGCAGCTAACATTTTCGTATGATACAGCAGGTTGGGGCGGGACATACGCATTACACATGATTTTCGTCATACTCATGTTCACTTTTAGGCCCACCTGCTGAGAAGCTCTGCTAAGGTCACTGAGCATTGAGGTCTTCCAGAGTCTCTGCAATAACGACTATGTCATCGGCAAATCGAAGGTGAGTGACGTAGTCGTCGCCGTTGATGTTAATGCCAAGTCCTTTCCAATTCAGAAGCTAAACATGTCTTCCAAAGCTGCGGTAAAGAGCTTCAGGGAGCAGGTTGGCTGGCAAGTGAGACCTACTGAGCGTTCGACTAATTGTAGAAACGCAACGGCACCCAACTTCAACGTACCTTATTAGTTGGTGCCAAGTCGGTTCGATTCAGTCCGCGAATTCGTCGTGTTAACCTATGTAAGTCTGCTGGATAGATCTCTTGAAGTGATTTCCACAATTCACGTTCTTGTACCCTTAGTGTTCCGCAGCTTTCTGGGACTCTCTTGTTGTAGTAAGCCCATAAGCTGCAACATAGGTTATTATTTGTGTTTAATAGTTTGGATCGTATCGGAAGTATGATTTGTTGGCGCATCTGTAAATGCTAGGGGCGTATTACCCAAAAAGTGCGTTTAAGCGTTCAACAATAAAACAAATTTACGGTTTCCCTCGAGAATATAAGGTTTCAGCTGTTACGTAATATGGACATCGACCATGTTAATGCCGATTAATTCTCGCTTAATATAAATTTTACAGAGGCTGGAGGCCAGTCCCTGAACCGGCTAGGCTATTGATGCCAAGGTATCCGCTGCTAGTAATTGCGTGTTAAATTTTACTTGACATCGCTTAACCTTCACTCACAAACTGACTTACGGAGAACTCTGTCTCGTGGCCGGTATGTAGCGCACGACGCGAGCACTCGTGGCTCGGTACATAATGGTTTTAAATATATAAATCATACACCGTTTTTCAGGTGATCTTCACTCTTCACTCTTCTTCAACCTTGTCACATACCCCAATGGCGGAGTATTGAAAGTTGCGCGGGAATGGGGACACCGGCTGTCGTTTCTTGCTCTTTGTTTAATTAATGAATCGGCCCCGTTTTTCGAGTTTTCGATAATGACCGTAACCAATCGGCTCGCAACGGATTTTAGCCCCGAGAGAATATTACTCGACCAACTTGGTTCAAGAGTTGTATTGGTCTTGAGGGAAACGTTCGCATGAAACACTAATTCGTAGGCGTGTTCTATCAACTACTTAAATATCGTTTATTGTGAATTACGTCGATTTTGTATTGACTTGTTTTGATAACATTTAATATTACCTCTAATTAATAATAATATAGAGCATAATATTATGAAGATATGGTATGCGCAATACCACCGTGTTGCTGAGAATGGGAAGTCCACTGAGCTACACAAAATTATTCACAAAGAAAAATTCGAATACCTGGGCCTATGCAGGATTCCAAATATGGACTGCTCCTATTCATCATACAAGAGAAAATAAATAGCAAATGGAGAAGAAGTCCAACTAGGCTCAATGGTTGCCAACCTCTGATGATGATGAGACAATTGTCATTTAGGTTAACTTTGTGTTTCAGATATGCATTACGTACGATAGACGCCCACTGCTGGACATACTTAGGTCTCTTGTAGGGACTTCCCACACGCCACGGTCTTGCGCCGCCTGAATTCAGCGGCTCCCTGCGACTCGTCTGATGTCGTTTGTCCAGTAATTTTATACTTGAATTATACTTCGTAATAATATTTTATAAATAATATTATCGACATAGCGTATTTACTTGAAGTAATTATAAAAAGGTAATTATTCATATAGGGTATCGGTTACGCAGGACATGTTGCGTTATAGAAGCTAAAACGTTTCATGTATGGCTTCAGTTTCACCTTGCACTATTTATATACCTACAGGCGGCGCTAGGTTTAATGTTCTTTAGAGTAAGATCACACTGGCGCTAGCGCATTAGCATTTGTTTGGTCTATTTATATGCAATATGCTTTACTATTTTGTTTGAAAAATACAAATATGTAATCTACGCTTTAGTTATGGCCAGTACGTAAATTTTGCCAAAATATTGTCCCATTTGTAGTTTCCCCTGGTGACGCAGTCAGTACCTACTTAATACAGACGATAGGACAGACAGCTTAAATCTTAATCCAATCTTATCGCATTTTAACTTCTAAGCGCGATTTATACTACGCTTTACGTATTTTGTTTTCTATGATGCTTTTCTATTACGCATTTTTTTTATTAATAACAAACTGAAAGGTACAAGAAATACTAGGTACAATAACCAAATTATGCGTACCAATTGTAGTCGCTGTAGGATGTACTAAGCCTTTGTTATTTTTATCGATAAATCAATTAAATTTCTTTTTTGCGAAGTCGCGATCTTACGATTTGAAACGCGTCACTCGCATCGCGTGTAAAACGCTCTATCTGGACGCGTTCCTAGACTAGGTAACACCGATTCAGTACATACGCACTAACGACACGTGGGTGTGAGGGATTTCGCAATGTAAACTGAATTGTTACGTGTAAATCGGCTCACGACCGATTGTGATAACATGACGTACTTACTCGTATCATCGTTAGACATCGGTACATATCGTTGATTTATGATTTTTGATTATTTAACTAAATGCGCACATTTATATAAATATAAGTAAGTCTACTCTAGGTAGAGATATTCGTTATTAATCACAATTCTACGCCTTCTAACCGCTTATCTATCAAATAATATAATAGTACGTTTTTTCTGATAAGTAAATTATTATGGCAGACATTTTCTTGCAAAATGCCAATACTTACATATTTTATTCAAGCCATTTGCAATCAATACAATACTAACAAGCACGCGATTTCACATTATAAATATCGGACAATATTTTTTACCGATTTTACCCAACGTGTTGTACGTAATCAATAAATCATCCAAGAGTTGGCCGGAAATTTTTCACACGTACTTGTTGAAAGCTAAAAGTATTATATACTTTGTACCTGTACTGTACGGTCTTTACGTTAGCTGAATATGCACATTAGCCATCTGTTCCGTGATTGATGCAGTTGTTGATCTGCGACTCGTATGTCGGAACATCTTGTTTTCTTACCGTTTGACCATCACTCTACCGACTGCCTGGTGTGTTGTTAACTCGAGCTCTTGCCCGAGTAGAAGAAACAGAAGATCTTTACTAAATCATGTTTCAAATTCTATCCTAAGTTACTCGATTATCTTTCTGGCAGTCTATGGCTGTGGCCTTATAGTTGGAAGTTTCGGGTCCGATTTTCACCGGGGTAAATTTGAAAATTATTTCTCAACTAGCTGATGCTAGCTGATGCGCGACTTCGTCCGCGTGGAATTAGGTTTTAAAAATCCCGTGGGAACTCTTTGATTTTCCGGGATAAGAAGTAGCCTATGTCACTCTCCAGGTCTTTATCTATACCCATGCAAAAAATCACGTCAATCCGTTGCACCGTTGCGACATGATTGAAGGACAAACCAACAAACAAACACACTTTCGCATTTATAATAAGGGTACTGATTGACTGAGATGTGTTTTTGTTGCTTTTGTTGTGGTGGCTTTAGTTTAACTGCGGCTGACTTACGGCAAAGCCGAACTGCCTTTCGATTAAGCGTTCCCTTACAATGCCGCATGGAAATAGGAATCTCAGATATTTGTTTATTAATGACTAGCGACCCGGCTTCGGCTAAATAATATTATATGAAAAATGTAGCTTCCTATCGGTGAAAGAATTTTCAAAATCTGTTCAGTAGTTCCAGAGATTACTTCCTACAAACAAACTTACAAACATTACCTCTTTATAATATTAGTGTAGATTAGTGTAGAACTGGCTACAGATTAGCGCACTTTCATCCTACATTGTGAGTTCAGTAACTTTATCTGGTCATACAGCAGTCAAGTCTTAGTTGATGTAATTAATTTTTTGTCTTCAGCTCTCCGGCTACAGCTTGCAGTCGCTGTGTCGCTATGAGAAAGGTTACTTAATCGTCTCCTTGGATCAGTTCGTTATCAGACGGATTATGGACGTGACACACATTGCCGCGGTAAACACCATTGACTGATACTAGTTTTTTATAACGTGCACAATGCTCATAGTTATTGGCTACGGCAGATCATTATGAAGCAGAGGTATGATATGAATACCAGTATATGATTTACCGGTGTATTGTGAATTTTACTTGTTGCAATCCAAATCTAATTGTAAACCTGTAATACTGTCTCACGACATGGCAAAGGCCTCCCTCCGATTTTTCACAACTCTCTATTCTACCTCTTTGGGCCACATAGCCATAAATTTATGTAAATCTCATGCCATCGTTGCCTGGCCTGTTACGCTGGCGTTGATGATTCTCAGGAGTCCAGAATGAAGATTTTTGCCCACAAGCAATATTGTTTAAGAAATGTGGCTGCAAGGTCAAGGTCGGCTACTCGTGTTTAGGAACATATAGCAAAATTCCTTTCGTTCGTTCAGATCTGCTAGTTTTGATCCAAATAGGTATGTAGCTCTTTAGCAAACCTTGACCGTGTTGCAATAAATCTTTTAAATCTCTGTCTAAAGTAGCTGTGATAGCCTAGTGGTTAGGACGTCCGCCTCCTAATCTGGAGGTCGGGGGTTTGATCCCGGGAACACACCTCTAACTTTTCAGAGTTATGCGCGTTTTAAATAATTGAATATCACTTGTTTTAAACGGTGAAGGAAAACATGTTGAGAAAACCTGCATACCTGGGAGTTCTCCATAATGTTCTCAAAGGTGTGTGAAGTCTGCCAATCCCCACTTGGCCAGGTGGTAGACTATGGCCAAAACCAGTCTCAGTCTGAGAGGAGACCCGTGTTCTGTAGTGAGCCGGCGCGATGGGTTGATCATGATGATGATGATGATGATGATGATGATGATGAAGTCAAACATTAGTTTAGATGATTTGACATCATTGTCACGGTTCTTTATTTTTACCTTAACAACTGTTGTCGATTTATTTAAGAGATTTGTAATATAGAAATAGTTAGTGGCGGAGAAGTGATGTTGACATAATCATATCCCAGGCATAGACTAGGGCGTTAGGAATAAATTTGGGACCAGTAGGGCGATTGTCTAAAACCTGCATCAATCATTATTACAATCTCAATTGTTCTGATTGGCTGAATTTGTGCGATTCTTGTTGCAACAATGCATTGTGGCCAATAGTGAGCGAGCATTAACCAATCAGAGATGATTGCGATCGTGACATTGTACCTGTCAAACAACCGCGGTAGGGCCACAGGTGGCTTTTTACCACGTTAGTCTAGATAAGGAACGGAAGTTGTGACCATGCTACGTCTCACCAAGTCGCTACTTTATCGGTCCCGTTTTTGATGAGCATAATGCCGGTATTGAAGAGACTAAATATAATATTAGGGCCTATTTCGCAACGTCCGGAGAATTTTTTTCTACAGACCGTTGACTTTGTCCTTTGCCATCATGTTGGCACAATTGCATTTCACACAATAATAAACCCTAAGTTCTAAGGAATAAACCTGACAAAGCAATGGTGCCAACATGACAGCAACTGTCTGAACGGATAAATTTGTCATTTTGACAGATTCCAATTACAACAACTGTCATAACGTCAAATTTATTTGCTAGATAAAGTTTATATCTGAAAGTTGTGAAACAGGCCCTAAATCGTAAAACAATAATTATTATTAATCTCTTTTATAATCTTTTGACATCTCGCTCCCAGAATTAACTTAACTAAAACACAGCCCCCCTGAAATTTTGTCACGGAATATAAACGGCCCATTCAATTTGCGAAATATAATTTGCCGTCGCCTTAATTAATTTCTAAGTTTGTCAGGCATTATTTTGTCACCGAGTGGTGGCTAATTTGTTCCCAATAGTTAATGAGAACTCTTATTTGCATATTTGTTGTGAAAAGGGACCATTGCTCGGCATCATAAGATGTTTATTTATTTTGTTCCTTTTGGTTACTGACACTCATTGTTCCTGAGTCCACAAATTAATAATGACAATTTTTTTATATTAAAACTGAAGGAACCATCAAAATCGAGAGTGCACGAAGAAGTGGCAACATTTTATTTAAGAGTTTATGTGATGTGAAAACTGCGAACTTAAATAGAAACTTGAAAATTATAGGATATTAATAATTTTAGTTCAAATTTCATTTAAATATTTGAATTTCTTTCGTATAACTCACCTGTTTAATACAGGGTGTTTATAAAGTTTTATAACCAGCCGTTCTAACCATAATTGCATTGCGTCAACCCCAGTGACGCGCGCGTCCCGTATGTTGGTGCGTCCCATTCTGTTACCGTAACAAGCTTGGTCCGACCACTCAGTCCGTAATCTTGTTTGTGTCCGTTTACGAGCAATTAGACGGCGGACTTGTCTCGATCATCTTCTATTATTTTCCTAGTATATTTTAATCAAACGATAATTTTGTTCGTCTTCTTAAGTTCCTTAATTATTAATTAGGTACTAGCTTATTCCCGCGACTCCATCCGCATGGACTACGCAAATTTCAAACCCCTATTTTACCCCCTTAGGGGTTGTAATCGCTTGCGCTTTATTCGGTTCTTCAGATTTCTTTGGTATGAATTTGTTAAATTTAGAAACTTGTATATAGACTTAAATTCGTTTATTTCGATTTATTTTCAGAACAATAAGTAAAAAATTATGCTAATTTAATGAGTCACGATTTTCAATTGACACTTGATAGTTGACTTTGACATCGGCGAAGGTGACGTCTGGTGTTGCCACTTCAACCTTTTACATGCCCCCGGCCTTGGAATTGCCAGGTTCCAAGGTAGTCTTCTTTATCTCTTCTTCGCAAAACAATGGACATATCTTCGCAAATGAGCGTCTCACCACGCCCGATGACGTGCGAATGTCTGCTACACGTGAAATGCCATCCTTGCCTGGGATGGCGTTGATGATGCGTCCAAGAAGCCATTTTAGTGGAGGAAGATTGTCGTCTTTGATCACGACCATCATGCCTGGTTGCAGTGTGTCGACGCCGCTCATCCATTTACATCTCGTCTGCAGTTCGGAGATGTATTCCTTAGACCACCTCTCCCAGAAATGGTGTCGCATCTGCTCCACCCGTTGATAGCGACTGAGGTAGGAGCCGTTTTGGTTTCGCATGTCTTCGTATACTGGCGCAGTCAGAGATCGACCAACCAAGAAGTGGGCAGGACTAAGGGGTAGGAAATCTTGAGGGTCGGACGACATAGGTGATAGAGGACGGGAATTGAGAATTGATTCAACTTGCGTGAGAACTGTAGTAAGTTCTTCGAATGTTAGGTGTGCGTTGCCTATGACGCGAGTTAAGTGATATTTGGAAGATTTCACTCCAGCCTCCCACAGGCCACCGAAATGAGGACTGTACGCCGGGATAAATTTGAATGTAATGCTTTGACTTACCGCGTATTCGGAGATGTCATCGGAACATCTCGTTAAAAACCTTCCAAATTCGTTCATCGTGCCAACGAAATTTTTCCCATTATCAGAAGTAATTTCTAACGGCTTTGCGCGCCTTGAAATGAAACGCTTAAGCGCCAGAATGTATGATTCAGAAGTCAGGTCACTGACAAGCTCCAAGTGAACTGCGCGAGTCGTGAAGCACACAAATAAACAAATGTATGATTTTACAGTTTTAGCACCTCTACCCTTTCGGTTCAACGTGAGCACTGGCCCTGCATAGTCTACTCCACAATAAAGAAAAGGGTAAGTTGGAGTCACCCGCTCTTTTGGCAGGTTACCCATAAGAGGGTGTAAAGTGTTACCTTTCAATCGCTTACATAAAATACATTCATGAACGACCTGACGTGCAAGATTTCTCCCACCTACAGGCCACCACTGTTGTCGCACCTCATATAATAGCGCTTGAGGGGCTGCGTGGAGCAAACGCTTGTGTTCATGACGTAACAACAAAATTGTAAATCGATGTTTTGAGTTAAGCAGTATAGGATGAATTTTATTGTAATCGAATTCATTTGAATTCATAATGCGACCGCCTACACGTATTAGATCTAAATCTTTATCAACAAATAAATTCAGTTTTAATAGCGACGGTTTTAAATTTCGCTTATTCGTTTTAGTTATTAATTCATATTCCTCGCTGTATGATTCCGATTGCGATAACTTTGCCAAGCCCAGCTCAGCTCTTCTCAATTCATCCGAACTAAGAGCACCAGTCCGCCGATTGATTTTATAGTTGTGCGTGTTGTGAAGAAAGCGAAGCACGTACGCAAAGGCGCGTCTCATTCGATTGAACTGAGAAAACCGAGAAAAGGGAAATAACTCACGTTCTTCAGTGCAAACTAATACTGAAGTAGATTTTACTTCAGGCAGCTCTTCGTGTTTAGTAGCTTGATCTTGGTCTAGTACAATGTCAGAGCTGTCGAAAGTAAGATCGCGTAGGAAAGACGGTCCCTCCCACCACAGTGTGGAAGTGGCAAGATCGTTTAGCAGAACTCCGCGTGATGCCATGTCGGCTGGATTTTCCTTACCACTCACATGCCGCCATGGAAGTTCGCCAGTTAGTTCGTGAATTTCGACAACCCTGTTTTGAACGAAAGTTTTCAATAAATTAGGGGCCATTCGTAACCATCCCAATACTATAGTTGAATCTGTCCAAAATGTTACTTTGTTGAATTGGCAGTGAAGAGCTTCAATAATTTTCTTATATAGCCGCGCACCTAGAACCGCTCCACTCAACTCTAGCCTGGGTATCGTAAGAGGCTTCACGGGCGCGACCTTTGCTTTTGCGCATAGCAATCTATTGCAAATTGTGTTATTTTCCGTAGTAGTGCGAATGTATGCGCACGCACCATAGGCTACCTGCGATGCATCCGTAAAGATGTGCAACTCGATAGACGCAGGGTCCAGCCCAATAGCATGTCTCGGAACGACAATATCGTTAAGCGCCGATAAACTATTCGCAAACCGGTTCCACGCCTCGATGACGTCATTCGGTAGCGCGTCGTCCCAATCAGTTTTCGTTAACCACAACTTTTGCAATAGAATTTTTGCTGTTATGATTGCAGGGCTTAATAAACCCAGCGGATCGAATATTTGCGAAACATGTGACAATATTGTACGCTTAGATATCTGCGTATCATGTTTAAATGTTGTGTTATAATTAAATTCATCGGTAGAATTATTCCACCCTATCCCCAATGTTTTGCACTCGCCTTTTCCATCTAAATTCAATTGCTTTATGCCGTTGAAAACAGACTGATCGCATTCATAATTAAATATCCATTTCCGTAGAGGAAAGCATCCCGATTGCAAAGTTTCATATACCCTTCTGCATAATTCCGTTAGTTCATCTTTGTCGTCTAGGCCTGTTATCATATCGTCGACAAAGAAGTCTTCTGTGATAACTCTTTTGACGTCAGGATCTGAACTGGTAAACCCTAATTCCTTCAGGCATCTTACGGCGAGAAAGGGTGCGGAAGCGGTTCCGTATACGACAGTGTTGAGTCTGTAAATGCCTAAAGATTCCTTTGGATCATCACGCCATACGATCAGTTGCAGGTCTCGCTGATCTTCAGATACTAGTATTTGACGATACATTTTTTCTACGTCTGCACAGGCTACATACCTGTGCTGCCGCAAACGCAGTAAGATGGCTAATAAGTCGCCTTGTATGGGAGGGCCTACACGTTGGAGACTGTTAAAAGAAACTGACGTGGAAGAAGGAAAACTCGCGTCAAAAACAACACGTAGTTTCGTTGTGGTACTATGCTCTCGGAATACCCCATGGTGCGGCATGAAACAGTGTGGCGTTCCATGACTGTTAATTCGAGTCATGTGTCCTAAATTTTCGTATTCGTGTATGAAATCACTGTACATTTTTTTGTACTCTGGTACGCGTTGTAGCCGCTTTTCTAACGACATAAATCTGTTAACGGCTTGAGGATGCGTCTCACCTAATTCATGTGGAGATAATTTGAGGGGAATGCTTACGCAAAACCTTCCGTCATTATTGCGCGTAGTAGTTTTGACGAAATGATCTTCGCACGCCTTTTCCTCCTCTGTGCGCGTGTCACATGGCTTAAGTAGTTCCTCAGTCTCCCAGAACAGACGTAGTTGATCGTTAACCGCTTGAGAGAAATTGCACTGGATGTGGCCCTTATTGTGCGTATTAATATGTAAGGGACCTGAAATAATCCAGCCTAGTCGCGTATTTTGCAAGAATGGACCAGCAGGTAAACGCATTTTACCCTGGCTCAGTAAGTCCCAGAACTTGTCCGCACCTATAAGTAAGTCTATGCTCTGACCTTCATAGAAGTCGGGATCTGCTAACTGTAAGTTACTGGGAATTTTAAATTGCGCATCTTGTTTAGGTATAGCAGAAAAGGTAGATGTAATGTTCGGTAGCACTATACATTGTAAGCGTGTAGTATAGGAGCTGGTGCGTGATTTGATTTCAATATCGCAGATTAGCGTAGCCTGTGTAACTGAATTTCCAACTCCACGTATTTCTTGAGCGGACTGTATCACTGGTATGTTTAGAATATCGCATAAAGATTTTTTTATAAGGCAACGTTCACTACCAGAATCTAAAAGAGTGCGGGCTAAATGATAATTATTAAATTTATCACGTACTTCAACTAATGCAGTCGATAACAGGACTCGTTGCACGCAGGGATATTGGGCACATAATGTCTCTGTGTGCATGCTTGTTTGACTCTCAAATGGTTGAGATGCAGCAACGGTGTTGAGGGACGCTAAAGTGACTATAGATGGTCTTTTTTCATCGCTTCGCATCGCTTGAGATGGTACTTGGCCTTTAGGGTCAGTACTTTTATCACAAATTAAAGAATTATGCTTAATATTCTCACACTTTCTGCACGGTCCAAATCTACAGTCAGCTGCTGTATGCCCTCCGGGCCGCAAACAATTTTCACATAATTTATGGTCCCGTACAAATTTTAATCTTGAGTTTAAATCTAAACCTAGGAATTGACTGCAGGCGTATAGTGCATGATTAGATTTACAAAGTAAACATGAACGCTGTGTAACATGTGGTTTGCTCTTAGCGCTAGAAACATTGCAGTGTACCTTAGAATTTGTGTTTGCATGGTGTTTCTTACTATCATTTGGTTTGGTACTATTTGCCTGCAAAGTGTCTAGCATGTCTGCCCTATCCTTTAGAAATGTTAATAATACTTCAACTTTCAAGCGGGACTTGGAATCCTCAGATTTATTTGAAATTGTATTTCTGTGTTGTTCCCATGCTCGCTCTGTTGTTTTATCAAGTTTGGAAACAATAATATATATTAAAATTGAATCCCAGCTTTCAACGGGTTCGCCTAATATTTTTAATGCACGTAGATTTTTTAAATAACTGTCTATTAAATTTCTTAATAAATCTGGTGACTCCCTTGTCATGGCCTGAAGTGTAAACAATGCCTTAATATGACTATGAATTAGTAACCTATTGTTATTAAATCTATTTAAGAGTAACTCCCACGCTACCGAGTAATTATCAGCTGAGAACTCCACTGAATCTATAACTAGTGCTGCGCTGCCCTTTAGGGATGATTTCAGGTAATGAAACTTTTGAATACTACTTATCTGAGTGGATTCATGAACCAACGATTGAAAGGTGTCTCTAAACTCTAACCAGCGGTCACATGAACCATCAAAGGTAGGTACTGAGATAGTAGGTAACTTTACTGTGTCATTGTGACTATGACAGCTCCTAGAGCATGCACTTGTGACCTCCTTCTTTATCATACCTTCAGCACGAGCCAATGTACTGTAATAACTATTTTCAAACGCATCACGTTGATTTAATTGTTCTTCTAAGTCTAAGTCTAAAACTGACTCTTCTATTTTAGTCTGAAGCTCGTTGAACTCAGCATAAAGGCTCGATGCTCCTTGCAAACGCAACTTTAGATCAACTTGAGTTTCAATGGGCAAAATTTCGTCAGACAACCCATTGACATATGATGAAAATCTAGTTAATCTACTTTTAACTATAGCGCGTTTTTTAATTAAATCACGTATTAACTGATTAGTGCCCTCGTCATCAGTTAATGTTATTTTATACGGCGATCTAGACCTAGGTTTTGTCTCATTTGTAAGACTCATTTCGATAGCCTAAAAAGGTTAGAGTGAAAGACGAAATTCTATGCGTTTTGACGGGGAAAGGCTATGAAACAATAAACAAATAAGAAAGTGGAGTTGTACTCACGTTTAACGCGTAGAAATACCTTAGGAAAAGGGGTAAGTAGATGGGAGTGGTTGGTGATCCACGCTGGCCATCCGGTTCGAATAGGAACAGCTATGTAATCGCTTGCGCTTTATTCGGTTCTTCAGATTTCTTTGGTATGAATTTGTTAAATTTAGAAACTTGTATATAGACTTAAATTCGTTTATTTCGATTTATTTTCAGAACAATAAGTAAAAAATTATGCTAATTTAATGAGTCACGATTTTCAATTGACACTTGATAGTTGACTTTGACATCGGCGAAGGTGACGTCTGGTGTTGCCACTTCAACCTTTTACAGGGGTTGAATTTTCAAAAATCCTTTCATAGCGGATGTCTACGTCATAATAGCTATCTGCATGCCAAATTTCAGCCCGATCCGTCTAGTAGTTTGAGCTGTGCGTTGATAGATCAGTCAGTCAGTCAGTCAGCCCTTCCTTTCATGCTGCTATGCAACATGAAATTGAGTGCATACTTTTTTCACAAACACAAATTATTAGAACTGAACTTTAAGGGTGTTTTACTCAAAACTGTTTCTGACTTATACTGCCGTTGCTGCCGTCTCAATTAGGTTCCACGGCAGTTGTGTTAATAGACGGGCTAGAATCAGTTTTCTCAGAGTCTCGTTGCGGTTGTAACATGAACGGGGGTGATTTTCTTACACTGGCAATCTTAACAGTTACAAAACTGTATATTTTACTCTCCTTTTACTCTTGGTTATTATTTGTTTAATTAAATGAAAACTTTTAGACACACTGAGATATTCAAATATAAGATAAAAAGTTGTGCCGTATGTCCTTTATATTTTTCATACTTAGTATGTGGAAAGATTTTCTCTAGTACCTACTAGTTTTTTTAACTTAAAATATCGCTTATATTTATATAATGTCACGTGGATTTAGGTTCGTCTTCGGGATGCAAGCTATCTCTGTACCAAACTTCGCAAATTCGGACAAACAAATAAACTTTCCTCATTTATAATATTAGTATGGCTTTGGTGATCATGTCGTGATTTTCATATAAGAGCCAGTCACTAAAAAAGTTAACTTTCGTAATTTTGTAATACTACCTGGCAACTCGTTTACAAATTGCGCTGACGCAATTTTTATCAGCCTGTAACGGACAAAACCACAATATCGCATTCCGTTTGTTGTTTTCGATAGAAAATAATTCTTTCCCACACCAAATCCAATCATTTACTTAGATAGAGTATATTCTAAGAAATTCCCATAACACGACATTGATCTAATTAAGTTAATGGGTCGCTCATAGAACTTGTCGTCGTAATTAGCGGCAGATATTTAATAGCGTCTATTTTATGATGATTACATAGTTGGCGGAAATAAGTGTTATCTCGACGATCCTCCCTAATAAAAAGAGTCTATTAGTGGTGTTGTAATAGGAATGAAACCGGGGTGGTAAACAGAGGCATGCGCGTTCAATGTCTTGCACAAGGCTAACCATGTTTTGCAATTATGTATGTGTACTCTCAAAGACTCAAAACTCGGACCTAAAGCAATATGTAGAGGCTTCATGAGAGATTTCGTCAATTTTGAGATAGGTACAACAATCTGATCTTCAGTATTAACCTCAAGCTAAGCTAAAGTGGAGGAAGCGCCGGAATAACTAACCCTTTGGTGTAAAGTGATGTGTGCCAAAACTTACACTTTCTTCTTCTTTCAGTAGGTAGGTACATCAATAAGTTGCACTAAACGATAATGCCAGACTCCTCTACATACCACTCCACTATTAAGTTCTAGATAAGTACTATGTACTCAGATTTTAAAAATATTCATAAATAACTAGATGATGCCCGCGACTCTGTCCCCGTGGATTTAGGTTTTTAAAAATCCTGTGGGAAATCTTCAATTTTCCGGGATAAAAAGTAGCATATGTTCTTTCCCGGGATGCAAGCTATCCCTGTACCAAATCTCGTCAAAATTGGTTGAACGGTTGAGCCGTGAAAAGCTAGCATACAGACAGACACACTTTCGCATTTATAATATTAGTATGGACTAGCATTTACCCGCGACTTCGTTCCACGGTATACATTTATAGTCTTTAGCAATCGATAATAATGTAGTTATTTATCAGTGAAAGAATTTTTGAAATCGGATGGTTAGTTTCGGAGATTACATCATACATCCAAACTTTACCTCTTTATAATTAGTGTAGCTTAAAATGCGTTCCAAGGCACTGAGGAAACAAAACGGCGGAATTTTAAGTCCGTCATCCATCTAGTTACCGTCTCAGGTCATCGTTAATGACCCCGCAAACAGACATTCGCTGTCGCAACGAGGCTGAGCTACCCTTGTCTCCTATTAAATTAAAGCATGGTCACCCTATTCGTACAGTGAGCAGTAATCTCGTTTTTCGCAATTAGTTGTCGGCCGCCTCTATCGCCCGCCACGGTGGTGGCTGTAAATACGCTTCATCGTTTCACTTTTTATATTGTTTTTTTTTTCGGGATTTCTCGCATTTTCCCTGTCCCCGTTGCTCGCGCTTTTCACGTTCGATTGTTTTACGACACCGGTAGGTATTGTGGAATTCTTTTGATATGGGTTCCTTTACAAAACAAAATGTGCGATCAATTTGAGTTGGCCTGAAAACAATACTAGCACTAGCAAGACGTTCATGTAGGTACCTACTTCTACTAAGGGTGGATTTAGACAGTTCAAAATTAACAAAAAATATTATTATTAAAAAATAAATGAATGTGTATGAAATATATTTTTTAACCGACTTCAAAAAAAGGAGTAGGTTCTCAATTCGTCGGAATCTTTTTTTTTTAATGTATGTTACCGGATTACTCGAAGACGCCTGGACCGATTTTGAAAATTCTTTTTTTGTTTGAAAGGAAACTTCAAAGTTGGTCCCATTTAAATTTGGTGAAGATCTGATGAACGTCTTCGAAGATAGATAATATAACTCCTCAACGGATAAGAGTAAATTGCTCGCGATCAGTGTAATAGCTTAGTAAACAGTAGATTTTTAACCAGGCATAGCATATTTTAATACCATGGAGCCACTAAAAATTGTGAAATAATTTTTTTTACAAAAAAAATAAAAACCGACTTCGGCACCAAAAAGTATTATTATGGAACTATATTAACTCTTATATACATAATATATTCGGTAATGAATTAAATTATTTTTCAATTTTTAGTGTTTGTGTATCGAAGTCGGTTTTTATTTTTTTTGTAAATTTTTTTTTAATAGTTGACCGTTCATGCTTTACATAACATTTTTATGAATAATCCATACTGAATATAATAATTAGCTTTTAACCTTGCCATAGTGCTAATTGTTCTAGACCTTAGAAATCATTTGGTTAAAATAAAACAGTTAAATAAACATTAACCAAGCCAGTTACTAGTTACAACAGTCTGTTTTTAAGTAGCCGTGTAATGTAAGCGTAGGTAAGTATGTATAGTACTCGCTGTAGTGAAGCCCGCGACGTCCGTCGTTAGCGTCGATTTAGGATTTTAAACATCTCTTGGGAACTCTTAAAAAATAAAAATATTATTTATTCAATTAAACTTTTACAAGTATTTTTGAATATTGTCAGATGCATGTATGTATATACTTTATTGCACCACAGAAACACAAATGACAGGTTACAAAAAGAAATCTTAATAAGTAGGTACAAAAAGGCGGTCTTATCGCTAAATAGCGATCTCTTCCAGACAACCTTAACGCTAGGGAAAAAACGAACAAATGGACAGTGGGAGGTGGTGTAAAATAAACCTAAATACCAATAGCTAAATAAACTAAACCATATAATAAGAATATAAAATACATATTATTAATACACTAATACATACAAATAAAATATAATAGACATACATAAGACTACATAGATATATATACACATATAGATTTAAATAACAAACTATGCCGTTACTGATGATAGCAAAGAGATAGGTAATGATGCATCTACCACTGGTTCGGAATGCCTTTCCTACCGAGAAGAACCAGCAGCATTAATGTAGATGGGACCACCCACCAGCAATAATAATTTATTTTGTTAAATAAAACAATTGAATAAACATTAACCATTAGCTGCTAACACAATCGCCCGTTAAACTTTTAAATGGCCATGTAATGAAAGTGTATATCACTGAGCATTACACGCCTAAGTTGACAGCTGGATTTTACGACGCAATCTTGATATGATCACAACTATTTACTATTTAACTGCTTTGAGTAACCATAGCAGTAATAAATCTTTCTGATCAATATCTTCTAAACATATAAAAGGAAAAGCTGACTGACTAAGTCAGAAACAGTTTTGAGTAAAACACTCTTAAATTTCAGTTCTAATAATTTGTGTTTGTGAAAAAAGTATGCACTCAATTTCATGTTGCATAGCAGCATGAAAGGAAAGGCTGACTGACTGACTGACTGATCTATCAACGCACAGATCAAATTACTCTACGGATCAGGCTGAAATTTGGCATGCAGGTAGCTATTATGACGTAGACATCCGCTAAGAAAGGATTTTTGAAAATTCAACCCCTAAGGGGGTAAAATAGGGGTTTGAAAATTTATGTAGTCCACGCGGACGAAGTGCCGAGCATAAGCTCTTGTGAAACTCTTTTGGTGGAAGTAAACATTTTTGTAGAGCTTGAAAAAATAAAATAAAACGGATTAACAAACAAACGTTACAAGAACTTAAACTGTAAAGATTTTATTGAAAACTAGATGATGTCTGCGACTTTGTCCGCGTGGATTTAGGTTTTAAAAATCCTGTGGGAACTCTTCAATTTTCCGGGATAAAAAGTAGCCTATGTCCTTCCCCGGGATGCAAGCTATCCCTGTACCAAATTTCGTCAAAATTGGTGGAGCCGTGAAAAGCTAGCAGACAGACAGACATACTTTCGCATTTATAATATTAAGAATGGATTAAAAAGTAATAATTAATATCTAGTATAATAAATACAAATATTTTAGCTGTAATTGTATGATTACTCCTAGCGATAGCCAGATTAATCTAGAGCTACCTACTTGTTCTGTGAGAGTAAGTTTAATTCGTTCAAAGTTGCGCAGCGATGCCTATCACCACAGCTCCTTCGGGTTAATTCAAGATTTAATAAAATAAAGTAGTAATAACAATTAACTAAACACAATCGTGTAATACAATTCTAGATTAAAGTGGGTATTTTTAAATTCTTTGAGAAAATTAATTACCTAAACGGTTTATTAAGAACTAGACTAGATGATGCCCGCGACATCGTACGCGTGGATTTAGATTTTTAAAAATAACATGGGAACTCTATGATTTTCCGGGATAAAAAGTAATGTATGTCACTCTCCAAGTCCTTAACTATATCCATGCAAAACATCAGGTCAATCCGTTGCTCCGTTGCGGCGTGATTGAAGGACAAACCAACAAACAAACACGCCTTCGCATTTATAATATGGGTAGTGATTTGTAGAGATTATAGTGTGAATAGAAAATAAATGTTGATGAATGAAACTCGATGTTTTGAGCATGCGATAAAAATGTCGTTGATCAAGTTTCGGAAGCAAGGTGACTCCCGTGACCCGAAGGTGACCCGAGTTGTGTTCCGTTCGACGAACCCAGCACACTATCGTTACCTTAATCTTCGGTTTGGCGTCAATTAATATTCATACCCAGTGCTGTGGAGGTGTGTTTGTGGGGTATACTCTAGAATAAAACTAGGCGAGCTACCGTATACTTACTATTAATAATAATCATCATCATCATCATCAACCAATAGACGTCCACTGCTGGACATAGGTCTCTTGTAGTCAACTATTAATAATAATTAATTATTATGCTTGTAGTCATGGTTACTGTATAAGTGTATATGTACAATTTTTTATGTATGCACTAGTGTTATCAAAGACGGAAGTCATAAATATTTTTAACTACAGTATATTTACTTTTAAATCTTTTTATAATTAGAGTTGCTTCATAATATGATAAATATATTATAGACACATAGAGTAAAAACATTAGTTAATGAAGGGCAAAAAGCAAGACTTGTTCGTTTCTGTTTTACAGGTTGGTATTACCAACCACTAAGCGCCAAGAAGAAACCGAAGAGTTTCCAAACTACCCCCTTTTTGTTAGCGCGAACATCTCTGCTGGTCTGTGAACAAATCACCAGGAACCTTTTTTTAAATCGTCAAGTAATGATGCAGCTTAAGATGAAGCGCGCTTGCCTAGAAGATATTTCACTCTCGACTTAAAGGCGCGCCCCATATTTTAAATAATTAATATTATTATTTCACCAAATTTTACAGCCAAAATTAGGCTAAGCCACTGATGCCTAAAATAAGTTGTACACCCGTGTTATAGGCATCAGTGCTCTCCCCTTACGGGCTAGAATATTAAAAGCAATAAAAGAAATTCATGAAAAATATATATCCTTTCGGTTCGAATTAAAAACTGTGCGATTACATAAACTTCATTGTCAACAGCGAGAACTGTTCACAATGAGTTTTTAGTTTTACTTAGAATAGATCTTGCATCGCGTACCTACCTAAAGTCGCGTTAATTCGCTCACCTGTAAAGCTTTATTAGACACAGATTGCTTGATAATATTATGTAATACGAGCACCGGATAACCGATACAATTGTCTTCTCAGCTGCCGTCCGCTTAGTGGAGAGATTTGCTGCGAACCACAATAACATGTTGCCCTGTATATAGGCCTAAGACCTATTCGGTATTATATTATGGTGTTGCATATCAACACTTTGATAATAATATAATACAAGATAAGTGCTCATGTGAAATAGGATAGGTAAACTAAACCCAATTTTATTGTCAAAAATCATAAATAGAAATAATCAGTCAATTGCGAGTCAGACTCACACATGAAGGGTACTATGTACCGTACAAGAAATAACACTTTTTAATTTTTTTTTAAATTTCATAGCGGCCATTCTGTGAAATTTCTAACTCTACCTATTACGTTTCACGAGATACTGAGGACAGCGGACTTAGTAATATGGTCCCGTTGGCACTTTTCAGGTACGGAACCCTAAAAACGCTTTTGCGTTGTCCATTCACTGTTTTACCGGACTAGGGACCGCTAACATATTTTTTATTTTAGTTTAGACTAGAAAAACAAGTAGGTACCTATGCAATCAATAACATTTTTTTTATTTTTTTTAACTCTGGGAAATGCGTTTACGCATCGCCCCCTCCTGGAAGCCAGCCACGCACGTCGCCCGCGTCCCATCCTCTGCTTCGTCCACTGTGCCCTCTGCTAGTCAGAGGGTCAAGCGGAGAAACCTCCAATCAATAACATTCGTCTAACTCTAAATAATTGACGACAACTTAATCAGTTCAAGCGAGCGCGGAAGGGGTTTAACCAAGCGGAAAAACTGTTTACAAAACAACCATTACCTTAAGCGTAATAAAAAGAATAAAAATAAACAACGTGCGATATTTCCGGCGATCGAGGAAACAATAAAATTGAATTTCGCATTTCGAGCTAGTAAATGGAGTGGGAATTCCAATAAGTATTAACAGTCACTTAATTCCCACAGTAGGAAAGAAGCAGCTAAGTTGAACTTTAAGTATGCCTGTGGGTCATTAACAGGTCGTAAAAAGGAGATATTTTACAGACTTGCTCTATATTTCTCTACCTGCTTAAGGTAAAGTTTATGTTATACTAGCAGTTGCCCGCGACTTCGCGTAAATTTTCTGGTTACTCTTGAGATCAGATATTTTCCCGCTGCAAAAGGTCTCACTTATCTACTCACTCAGTCATCATCTTACAGGCACGGAATCCAAAAATTAAAACTTTTCTGTACAAAATTTTTCCCCATATTTACCACCCTTAAAGGGTGATTTTCCAAAATACAGATTTTTATTATTTAAAGCTTATAACCTAAATGTCGATTTTCATGTCTCTAATTTCAAAAACATAGGACTTTCATACAATCTCCGATCCCCCCTTAATAATATCAATAACGTTTCTTGACCTAACCGGGAAGTGACTTTATCTTGAGCAATGAGAAAATATCAACGTGGAAGTTCAAGTCAAAGATAAATTACTGTTATGTCAGTAAATGCATAAAGCCGTGACAAATCGACTGCTCTGCGTATTATTGTCAAAGGAACCAGGCAGTTGACAAAAGCCACTTCTATGCAATTATTAAGTAATAATGTCGTTTCCTCAATCCACTTGTGTATTTGTGTACTCAATAGATCGTGATGTCTGTTATTATGAAAACAGCTGAGCCGAATTAAGGACACGATGAGAACAATAGGTTTCCCATTCCCATTCTCCAATGCCGGTGCCGCTGCGAGGCTGTGACTCATCCGATGTGGCAATGGCGGCTGACTCACAGCTGATCTCATAGATGTGCGAAACAAGGATACGGGCAGTAGGTGACATGGGCGGTGATGTGCTAATAAAAACAATATTATATTTTTCTACTAGTATTTGTCATTAGAATGACACCTACGGAATGCAGAGGTCTTTTTTTTATTTGGTCATGTTTTAAAACAGCATCTCTTGAGAGCATGTTAATATAATTTAAATGATTTTTCGGACGAAAAATTTAGACTTATTTATGGAATTTTTATGTACGGCTTAAACAGCTGGGTCTAGAATAGTAGATTGCAAACAAGGGCACAAAACAAGCCATTTTATCTGAGACGTTTATCTACCCGAGCCGAAGGCGAGGGCAGATAACTATTTAAGTCGAGGATAAAATGGGTTTTATGACCGAGTTATACACTCTGCTTTTCACTTCGATTGCGAGGAAATGAAATAATAATAATATTATTGTAAGTACATGTTTAAAGTGAAATTCGAGCAATTTTGTAATTAAGGTTAAATATAGGCGGGAGACCTATACAACCTCATCATAAGTGCAAAATGTTATGGCACTATAGAAATGATATACTTACAATTTTTTTGTGTCATCACATCATCAAGATAAATTCTTGTTATTCTTATTATATGTTATTCTTTCTTCTATAAACACTTTATGCACAAGAGCATAGTCTTAGTCCGCTTACGGCCAGTATAAAGAAGAACTTTACGAGCATGAAAAGTGAAAACGTGTTTTTAACATAGGTTTTCTCTAAAGGATGTTCATAAAATCCGACCGAGCAAAGTCAGTTTTCTTTCCTTGTTTCAGTCATTATTTTTAATTACGATCCTAGCTAATGACTAGCCTTCGGAGCTTACTGTCGATATGATGTAGACTAATTTGGAAGACTAGAGACGTGCTAGGTAAACAACCATTATTTCATGTCTCAACAACGCAATGTCTTAACGTAAACTTTTTTCGGTGCTACATTACGCAACTATCATTAAATAAATTGCAGTTGTCAACTAAAAATTGCATGACGTTGAAATGCTTATTGAAACATGTCCATATCGCTTATCCTGTTGGTTTCGTCACTCGTTGTAGCTTGTTGCGGATTTTCGCTAGCAACGCGGGTGTATGAACTATCATTACATACCACAGTCCACGAGGCGGCCGGCTGACCTCACATACGAGTGCCTACGTAATATTATGGGAAGCAAGGATGGCTCTCATAATCATTTGTAACAGTGAATACTCGATACTTTTAGCATTAGCGATATTATTGCTTTTCGGAAGCTGGAAGCTGCGATTGAAAACGCCTTTAGTACATCAACGTATTGACACGCGTTATATCTTTACGCCGTGGACACAAAGGCGATAAACGTGTCAATGCCCAAGATTTCAATAGACCAGAAATAAAGCATAGAGTAGCAGATATATATACTTTATTTTTTGGGGTAGTAAAACAAGGAAGTTTAGGTTTCGTCCAGTCACGGCTGTTTGTCTGTGCTGCCGTCGTTTATCTAAAAAGCCGCTAACCACAAAAATATGTTGAGTTATCGCCAAAAAGTAGCAATTTTCAAAAACTATTGTTATACATAACATGTTTAGTACATTATATAAACCTACCACTACACAGAGTAGGTACATAATATTTAAATTTGAAAAACAAAATTAGAAACATAAAAAGCATGAGTCGAAAAAAAATTTATTTATCTCATCACCAAGTGAGACCTTGTTAAAAAGGTATTTTGAAATCATTATGAGATTTCGTAGAATATTTAAAAAAAGTTGCATTTAAAAATAATGACCGCCAAAGTTTGTAGTAGGCACAAACTCTACCTATGTTCTGAGTTCTCTAGAGTTTTTAGTTTAAATTTGGATCCGACAAGTACTGTACAATTATTTACATACTACATTTACAATGACGTCCACATTTTAACATTCATAATATAATAATAGGTAATAGCTTTGTCACTTACTAATAGGTATGTATTATTATGCATGTATCATATAGATTACATTACACTCATGAATGGAATTACCATTGATGACGCCAACTGCGGCTTTCAGACTTCAGTAGGTATGAGTGTGTGACGTGGAACACGAGCTACCTACCTTCAGAGTCGCCCACCACAGCCATTGATAAATTGATAAGCTATAAATGTCGAGTATTCGCTTAAATTACATTTTCAATGGGACTCTCTGTGTGAAACACAAGAGCCTAATTCACAGCTTATCATAGAACATGATTGGTCGCTCAAAGGACTAGTATCTAAATTATATTGTTTATATAGGTAAGTAAGCTAATGACTATACTAGTATTTTAGTGTAATATATAATGTAAATAGCGGACGTATCTCACCCCCTATTATTAAGCCTACTACGTAATTTCAAACAAACTAGATCATTATTTTTGTTTAGTTTGTCCGTTGATTTCCCTTAAACTAAAGTTAGAAGAAAGAAAAGGTTAATATAAAGTAGAATTGATTTTATTAACATTTTAAAATCTATAAAAGCAGTTTTTTGTCTTTTTATCAATTTCTAATATTCCCAATCGGTTCACAAAATGTTATTTCTATTAAGTACTAGTCTTTGTTTAGTTTTACGTGGTTTTTATTGTACGCGTGTTTTGCGAAAAAACATAAATTATACCCCATATTTGACAGCATTACACGTAGGGATTCCTGTACAAATACGCCAGAGGATTGTGTTTTGGTGACAACATGCGTTGTAATAATTTTAATGGAATAGACGCTGTAACCTTTATTTCTTTTTAATTTGAGTGAACCATTACTGTCACGCCCATTCGCGTAGCCTGTGGGTCGTTTTTTCATTAAAAAAATCTTTCCACTGAACACACGCTTAATTAACTTTGCTGAATTTGTAAATATTTGTTTTTCGCATATAAATTACAATGTTCATAGTTTTAATACCTAAGTAACTACACTCTGTAATTTGTCTCAATTAATTAGTAAGTCGGTAGGTCTAGGTACGTACAACCTAAAACTTGATCAACATTTCTGTCGTCTACTAAAGTATTAAGTAGGTACGTACCTAAATAAGAAATTTCATTTAAATAAGTAAAAGTGATGTCATTTGCGATCAAAAGCTACATCTCTAAAATGTCTCCAGCGCAATAGTCGCTAGCTGTGACGCCATAAACTGTCATGTTGACAAACCAATATGACAGCTTTGTATGAGATGACTGATCCAACTTAAACGAGCCGCAGGAATCGCTGGATTCAAGCGGCGCAAGTCCCATGACCTGTGGGAAGTCTCTACAAGAGAACTATGACCAAAAGTGGATATCAATCGGTTGATGACGAATGAACGACAAAAAACGTGCTGGTTAGTTTAACCTTGTCGTCCCACAGTCCTCATTTGAAAATGGCGTATGATTCGCATCGTTTGATATCCCAACGCGGGCAAACGACCTTAATCGCACACCGAGTAGATACAAAGTCAGGGGGTTAATAAACTGCTGAAAGTTAGCCTATCTGTTATGTAAACATCCGTCCCGATAGGCCGGGAGCACCTTCATACCGATAGCGCTTAACACAACGCAATACTGTTCGCGTATTCTGATACGAGATGGATGATGCATATTATTATTACCTATCGTTTATCTATGTAAAAGTAACAACGGCTTATGTTTCTGGTCGTTAAAAAATGGTACAATATTAAAATCAATCGTCTTTCTCCTATAAAACACATTTCTCAAAAAATTCTTCATTTTTGTTTCAAATGGAAATAATGGAAATGAAATGAGACTGAAACCATCTTTTTTAGTTCTCAAACCCGTCTCGGTGTGGTAGACCAAATAGACCGCAATGTAGAATCACTACTTTTTATTTTAAGAAATACCTACCTAGTCATATTAGTATATTATAGGAATATAGGCAATCGAATTATAAGATATTTGTTCTCTAAAATATTATCAAAACAGTTTAACACATACATGAGCAGTTCCATTTTATTATTGTAAGGAAATATTTCCTTAAAGCGGTCTCCTTTATGAAAAATCCCTCAATCAGCCAAATAAAATGACCCTTTTGGTGTCCCTTTTTCAACCTTTATCTGTGTATAATTTGTTGAGTAGTACAATGAAGCAATTTACGTTCATCCGGCATCCTGTAGGCAGTAGGCAGCGTTGTCTAAAATCAATTGTTTAATTTAGATAGGGAGCTAATGGCAGAAAAAATTAAATCATTTGCTCGCGTACTTCTGGCATACATTTCTCGTTCCGAAAACTTACCCAAATAATTAGTAGGTAGTGAGTAGCGACACATGCCTTTTCACAAATATTCACACTGGTTTACGAACCCTTTTTATTATCTTCAAAATTGTACTAAATTAATTGTAATTAGTCTGAATCATTACCATATAAATTCAAGCCAAAATATTGTTCTATGGAACTGTCAAAATTGGTATGCCAATAGACAAAAAACATAAGTAAGCAAATAGCAGTTGCAGGGTGCAACCCGCAATCAATTTTTTCTTCTCGTCTTGTGCGTAGTACCACCGTTCACGAACTTCTAACAAAACGTCGACGCGTCGACGTCACTGGCAGGCGTCAAATGTTAGTACTTTTGACGCTAGGTAGCCCTATTTTTCTTTGATTTTTCGTCACTATAGCCTAATATTTGACATAATGTTGATTCAGGATCAAACCGCGAGCTCCCTCACTTTATTTCACTCTGACATAAGTAGGCGAAAACGAGTTGCAGTCTGAAGATATTTTTTTCGGAAAGTCTCATCTTGTGCGTAGTACTACACAGAGTTCGTTGGTCTGAATCACGATCTAATCATATACCACCGATATTACCACCAACTCTAGAGCTATGTGCACTAGGCAGCGCTGCCTAAAATCAATTGTCTCACTCAATTACCCGACGACATTTACACCCGAAGGGCGCATTGTTGGTGTTCCGATCGGCGAGAAACAATGACTATTGCTATAACAAACAGTAATTATCTGTTTGTTACGTCCTTGTGCGGTATGTGTACGGACTAAAGACGGGCTTTTACGCCGTGTTTTCGATTAAAATCATTATTGTGTGAGAATATTTATGGAGCATACTGATACTTTTTGTAGGAAAATTATTAGTATGAAGATAGGTCTCGGTAGAGCAGAACGTAGGTATGTTACATTCATCATCATCATCATCAGACGTCCACTGCTGGACATAAATCTCTTTTAGGGACTTCCGCACGCCACGATCTTGCAACGCCCGAATCCGGCCGGGCTCCCTGCGACTCGTTTGATGTCGTCTGTGTAGGTACCTAGTTATATTACTGAAATATTATTTATTTTTAGAGCGGAGTTTCAAATCTTAGAATATTTTAACTTGTACCTACCTCAATGACTATTATTTACCTATATTACATAATTAGTATCTTTAAAAATCTCTGAGTAAATGAAAAAGGCTATTTTTCTGTTTCGCAATACATTTATCTAAGAAAATACATATATGAAATAAGATAAAATTTAAAGAGATAGATTCATTAGAAATGTTTTGTTCTACGGCTTTATTTAATGAATTTTTTAAAAGTGTTCGTATATTTCGTCTATTATCGTACTAAGGGTAGAAAGGATAGGACACTCCCCCTTATTAGACATCGCTCTTGTTAAATTTTAAAGTGTTAATGCTATGCCATTAAACAGGTGGGCGGAAACATAAATAGAAAACACAATGACCTAGCAGCCTTGAAAACAATAAAAAGATTTATTCCGAAGTAAGAACTTCGTTTATAAACATCCGCCAACTCTACTTAGCTACCTACTTACCTAACATGGTCATAGACGAGGAGCTGCTGGCAGTAATTTTACTCTTGAACCATAGTGCTATAGAAAATGCGGTTTTTAAAAACAATTAAGTATACTTGTTTAATATTTAATTACCACATTAATAAATTAAAATAGAAAACGAACATAACTTTCATGCTTCTTAGTACTTAGTATTATAACGTTTGCCGTAACGTTTGTTGCCTCATGATTTCCTAGTTTATTACTAAAAAAATCTTTCACTTGGCCATATCAGATAAATCATTCACTTCAAATAATAGGTACAGTACGCGATAGGTCGTTCGGGGAGGAAACGCCCCTCACACTCGCACAGCCCCCGAGCTTACCCAGTGCGGGTAAAAGCCTAGTCCGTCCGTTAGTCCGTCTCCAGTATACAAGCTATCTTTATATGCATTAAAATCGGTTAAAAATAAGGGCTATGAAACGTAATAGATAGACTTACAAACACTTTGACATTATTTATAATATTAATAGGGAATTATTTAGTTAAATTTCCACAAGCTCCTTATCTATTATCGAGTTGCCTAACATAGTCAATAGGCCAATGTGAACAATGCCACACACGGCCAAACATCCGGCGGCTTATCGTAAAAGTTCCGAGGAAACCGACGATTAGCCGTCAAGAGCGCTGACGTTTCAAGAATTTTTCCCAACTTGCTTACGCAACATTGCAACCTTATGACGTGTGTATGCAGACAATTAGTTGTGAAAACTCATTTTGCTAGAATTTTCATGTGAATATATATGTTCTAGATAACGCGCGCGACTTCGTCCGCGGGGATTTTGGTATTAGGTAGGTATTCTTTTAAATCCCGTGGGGACTCCTTGATTTTTCGGAAAAAAGTAGCCTATGTCCGTCTCTGGGATGAAAACAATGTCTATAAGTCATAATCGGTTAGACGGATGGGCCGTGAAAAGGTAACAAATAAACTTTCGCATTTTTATATTACCTTGTATGGATTTACGTACCTATTGTCTATGAATCGATAGAGTTCGCATTAAGTGCGAATTTAAAAAAATGGCAGAATTACTCAAACGTAGTTACATAGTTCACTATAAAACGACATTATTCATGACTATCTCCCTTTTCGGGCTTCGTCAGATAACAATTACACGTTTGCATATGAAACTGTCGAGACTTTCTCTTGAGAAAATCTACACGAGTTTTGTCAAGATAACAGTTAACTGGAATTATAATAATATTTAAATATGCATTTTAACGTTTCTCTGTTAATTATTTTAATTAAATCCATCCTTAGGTTCATTAGCAGGCGGAAGCCCGTTGGAGGCAAACATTAGAACTAACCTTGTTACTGTCTAATAAGCATATTCTGCTCACACAGCGAGACGGAAACAGCGCTAGATGTAGCGACTGGCGAATCTAGACTGTTGCCAGCCGGTACCGGGCCGGATGAATGGCGTGCATGCGCGTGAGTCGATTACGCAAGGCGGCCGGTGACGCAACGTCGCGACTCGACACCGCGCACCGTTGCTTGTTAGTATGCAAAATAAGTGAAATATCCGTGTCGCCGTGCCTCGGTATGCGCTTACCGTTCCGTCAATAGATGCGCATTGCGTCGCCGCCGCGCCGCCGCTACCGCTTTTTTTAAGGGGCCCATTAGACGATAGATCCTGCATCAGCCAATTCCGTTGACCATCTACAGTCTACACTAAGGAAAGAAAAGGGTGGTAACGCATTGGTATTTCCTCTGGTGCTGCAAATGTTCATAGGCGGCGGTAATCATTTAACATCATGTAACCTGCTTGCTCGCTATTGAAAGGAGAAACTGTCTGACACGTCAATTTACCTATAGCCCAAATTGCTGTCTCGAAACTTAACATTCTACACCCAGTTTCTGTCTATCTATAACATCCCAACCAATCCAGCGGGATTTAAAAAAAAACTAAATCCACGCAGCTCAGCTAGAACCTTCCGGCTTGTTCAGGGATGACGGCAAGAGGCCAGATGGGATGACTATGGTACCATGGTCGATGGGGCGTGCGCTGGTGTGGGATGCGACCTGCGTCGACACGTTGGCAGCGTCCCATTTATGGGGCACGTGCCAAAAGCGGCTGCAGCAGCCGAGTCAGCTCAGGAGCTTAAGCGCCGTAAATACTCAGTCATTAGTAAGGACTATGTATTTGCGGCGCTTGCGTTTGAGACTCTGGGCCCATGGTCATCGGACACGAAAGCTTTTATAAACGTCGTGTCCCAAAAGCTGATCCACGCGTCTGGTGACCCAAGAGCTGGTGCTTATTTCGCTCAACGGTTGAGCCTTGCCGTTCAGCGAGGTAATAGCGCCAGTGTTTTGGGCACAATGCCCATAAATGACCATTTGGACGGCGTATATTTTTTGTAAAAATGTAACATGTACTTTTAAATATTATGTTTTAGTCATTGATAGTTTTTTACTTGTACTTAATAATAAATAAAATATCGACGAAGGATGATATAAAATCTACGCAGATGAAGTTGCGAATATCAATTACTAAGAGTTTTATCAATGAGTAATGGAGCAGATTATCCAAATATTCTGTCATATTAGACGATGGTTACCTATCCATCAGTCACAGAAGTGACTGAAACTAACAGCAAAACCTAGCATTTAAGAAAACCTTTAAACATTACGTATGGCGGACATATGGAAAGCTATGGCTTGCTGTGTAATAATTTATTTAGCGGTTAAGACTAACCACACGGAAATGCCCCGAAGAGATTTGAACGCGTCAATACGCAGGGAAATACGGTTCTTTTATTATTTAAATAGGTTTCCTAATAAGTACGTCATTAAGTAGGTATAATAATTACGTCAAAAATAAATAATTATGTTTTCTTCGATATGGTCTGATGACACCCTTGAAGTTTCCGTCTAATTACATCCAAATAGGAATGTACAAAGAGCTAAAGAGCAAGTTTTTTTGGAAGTTAAAATTAAATTGATTACGGTATTATTGATAAAAACAATTTATTTACCTATGGGTATTCTGGTATTCTTGAGAGACACGACGAACAGACAGACCAAAAGTGATCCTGTGAGGTTTCCTTTTTTCCTTTAGAGGTACTGTTTGTAACTATACTGCTTTGGCTAATAGCACTTTTTTTTCATCAACAGCTTAAAATACTTACTTGCCATTTCACAAAATTATAATTCAATATGCACGTCTGTCGAAATCGTTCTACTTAGTCCAGAGTACGCGATGACACAATCTCTACATAACCGATACAAAAAGCTAATAGACTTTAACGTCATGTCTAGACTGATAAGTTAACTCCTGTACCGTAACCAACTGAAGACTAATTACCTACTGCGTCAGTTGCTTAATCATTGCGCTCAAGCATCACTTGTTATACAAACCTTGTGCCTACTAGAGCTAACATCTAAAAGGTTAAAGATAGAAGAGCTACTCTTACGAGTCGTATCCATATTTTAAACTCATGCTTCAATCTATTCCTAACCAAGTGGCATTAAAGCGAAAAAAAATTTATGAAAGGTTTCCTTTTTAATCTATCCTTTATTATAATGATATTGATGAAAGGTACAGAGCTAGCTGTCCCGAGGACGGACATAGGCCACTTTTTGTCAAATCGAAATCAAAAGAGTTCCCACGGGATTAACAAAATCTAAATCCACGTGAACGAAGTCGTGGGACAATCATCTATTTGTAACAGAGATAACTTTGCATCACTGGTTACTTTTTATCTCGGAAAGTCAAAGAGTTCCCGAGGGATTTTTAAAAAACTTAAATTCACGAGTATAAGGTCAGTCGCGGGCATCATCTAGTGCTTAATATTGAAAATGAATGATATCAAAAATTGTCAATCTGTCGTAAGTCGAATTTATTGAAATCGGAACTTCATCCCGATTCCCGCCCCGAATGGCAAATTGCACACGCATGGCGCGGTGGGGTGCCAATGATATCAGCAGAGGACGGACCTTATTTGTCGAGTTTTGACATTATGACGCCGATAAACTTGAGACCAAATATGTTGCCATTATTTAAAGGGATTCGCGACCAAAAACGAGGTCAGGTTTTTCTGGAAGAGAGTAATTCCGGTTGTGATTGTGAAAACTTTGAACCAAACAAATTGATGTGATGTGTGATTCAAATAAATATGTAGGTATAAATTAATACTACAATCTGGCTGAAAACTCAATTAAATAAAAAAGGGCACACAAAATAAAAATCTTAGTATTGTGACACAGCTGAAACTATCCGTAATTAAAAATATAATTAAAATAAAAAACTGATAACTTCACAAAAATATACGTACCTATATGTGTAGTTGTATAATGGGCTACGGAAACCCCAAACGGACGGGACGTAGATACATATACCTACAAGTACTTCATATCGGTCCTATTGAGGACTTTTTTAACACAAGTTTACTAACTCGCTTTCTTGACAAGTAAGTCTTTGTTTTTCTGCTTGTTCGATCAAATTTTGCAATCGATTTTGATTTTTGAAATCAGTTAAAAATTACAGAACTACTGCTCTAACTTACACTTCACCGGTTAACTTTACGAAGAATATAACGGGCTACGGAAACCCTAAAACAGAGAAAGAATTTCTCGCTGCACAAGTTGATTTTACCGCAGCTGTTGCATCCGTATCAGTAAGCAGTCACAAGGTCTTTCCACTCGGTCGCGTCGGTGTCGACAGTTGCCGTCTGCTCGATTGTTGACATGACCCATTATTGGTAGTTAGGTGAACACGATAAAGGTTGCCCGAGGTCCGTTGAGTAAACGATCTTAGCCTATGTTTTAAAATTATCTTAAAAATAAACCGTAAAACATTGACTTACATATTACTTCGTAAGGCTATTGAACAAACAAAATACACTCAGTGGTGCTTTAGCCACCAATGCAACCTCAGTGACGTCTGGATTTCAAACGGGTCGTTCATTAGTATCAAAGAGGTGGCCCTGATTTTTTTGGTTCCAAAACCGTGAAAAATTTTGTTCGCTTGTCCATATCATGTCATTTATATCGATGCCGTCAAATATATATGAAAGACTTGCACTCCATTTAAAGTTGTTGAGCTTTCCGAGTCAGTAAATAAAAATATTTTGCTACCAAAATCACATCACATTACTTTATAAAAACTGTAGTCAAGTGGTAGGTATATTTAAATTAAATTATTTAAATTATTGATTTAAAATTGAATTGAATTTAACTTTTGAAATATTCAATAGTTTCAGGCGTAGTTTATACAGAAGTGGCGAGGTACGCCAACACACATTTCTTCATAGACCGAATGAAAAACGTAAATGTAAAAAGTGTGTAAAAGTAAAACTTGAAATTCTTCGTCAACTTAATACAAATTACTTACGGTTTTTACACTGTACAAACTACAAATGATCAAAATAATTCATTCTAAATAAAAATATGTACCTATTTCAATATCTGATACGGCAATATCGTTGTTTCTATGTAAATAAGCGTTGTGAAAATTGCGCAAATATTTCAGGATATCTATTAGCTTACCTAATATCGCGGAGAGCTGAGTCATGCGCCTTGTAGGAAATAACGGTTGCATTTGTGCCTTATCTATATTTATGTTCTCCGGCGCTAATATAGTCTTTATCACCAGGCGCAGGTGCTTATGTACTCGTACCTACTGTGTCGTATCGTTCTTAGTGCAGGATAAAAATGACAAGCGAATGACGTTTATCACCTCAAATCAAATGAGTAGATAATAACGTCCGAAATTAATATAAATCTATCTGTAATCCGACGATAAGTTACTTAGAAAAGTTTTTTTGTCCAAAATTGTATGGCCTTTTTTTTGACAAATAACGACGTTGCTAAGCAACTTATCGATAGATTAACAGATATATGAATTATTTATTTTGCCGGTAAGTTTATCACGTAATTTTTAAAAATTAAAATGTACCATACATAAAGAAGTGAAGTACTAATGAAAACAGGGAATGGGACCAAATTCGACTATCCTGCCACAAAATACAAATGTCATCGTCATATTATAATGATTGATATAATGCCCGCCTTCCACCCGCATCTTATGGAACGGTTAATGGTACTTTAATCATTTATGTCAATCAACCACACGTGTATGTGAAGTAGCTGAAAAATCGGTCACTAATTTCAACGGAATGACAACTTGCGAGAAAATCAACCTAATATAATGCTTTTAATTACTGCTTGAGCTTTAGACACATTAAATACCTCGCGATAGAAACATCTCTGATGCGGCTCCCAGAACACAAGGATTAGCTGTATGAAGTTGTCCACACTGCCAAGCGCGCCTCACAAACCCTTCTGCTGCAGTTTCGCACTGTCGATGTCGCCGTCGTCTCTTGCAGTGTGACTGCTTCAGTGATTCTTCCTGAAGTGTAGTTTCCGTCGAACGTTGCTACCATTTCGCTGTTACTTGAAAATGAAAATCGCGAGACTAAACTGTTATGAGTTCTCACTTATCAATGTCATCTACATAGATTTGCGAATTCATACTTGTTGCTAAAATACAACTTTACACCTTGGCTTACTTGGCTCATTAAAAGGTATTTCGAAATATAATTTCAAACAAAGAGGAAAAACCGCAAACCAAATTCGTTCATGGTAAAAATATCGCAAAGGCGACCGATGCATTCCAGGAACCACAATTTACTCGGCAGTATCTCGGAGGCACAATATCTGAAGTGTCATCCCATTATGAACCCTTTTTCTTAATGTTATAAAGTTTATATTAGCTTTAACAATCGGTGAGAAGAATGGAGCGAATGGCCGGTTGAGAATGTTTGCCGCTGACCTAAGTGGTCAATAATGATCTGTTATAATATTACTTTATACTGGGTACCTTCCTTACTGTTCTGCGACAGGAGGAAGGTGAGCCATATTTTACTGCCCACACTATCTTTGCTGCTGATATGCCGTACGAAATTACTGGTCTTGGTGGTGCTATCAAAGTTTCGATAAAGCTGTCGAATGTCCTAGTAGACAGAATAATCATACTAAACTATTTCACTTTTATATGCAAACAAGAAAATGTTTAAATGAAATTTCCCGTTTCCACGTCTCTAGATTTTGGTTACCCTTTGAGTCATTATGTTTTGTTAATACAAATACGATTAGGACTAGGATTAGGATTACAAATGTACCAAGAAATAAATGAACTCGTAACTAAAATTTTCCTATATTATATGTGTGCTCTATAAGGGGTTTTTCTTTTATTTATTTGAAAGACATTGTACATTCTTAAAAGTTTTTTGATTTTTTATGAATTTTAAATATAATATTGAGAGCTAGCTGATGCCCGCGACTTTGCACATTTTTGATCCCGTGAAACCGTCAGTTTTGCAGGTTGCAAGCTATCTCTATGTCGATGAAATCGATTCATTGGTTGTGTTGTGAATTGTTACGGACACTTTCGCATTTAAACTATGGATGTAAATATGAGAAAAATAACACTAGTTACCTAAATTAGCGCGAATAAATGCATCCATGAAAAAGAGGTTTTGGAGTATGCTTGCGGTGTCACAGGATTCTTTTAACATTTTTATAAAATGAAGCCGGTGTTGCTCTTACCGTTTCGTGTAATTAAAACGGCATCGTCGGCGAACTTCATTATAAGGCTTTATCAGTGCACGGCGGAACAGTTATTTTACTAAAGCGAGTTATGTGCGAAATTTCCTAATCGCTTTTTACGACGACCTACAATACATGTTACAAACCATCTCTATAGTGCTATCTCTACAGATAGATCAGATGTTAAATTATGTATGGAATGTTTATAATTATCTTATTCTTGTCTATTTTTTTTAGTTTGCACAAATATTTTACTGTTTAAATATGTTTCCAATTAAACTTTTTTTTGATTTCACATTCAATTCTCCTTGTTTAGAGTATTTTTTATCAATAAAAGTAGCGAGCAAACGAACAGGCGGGTTACCTGATGTGAAGTGATTTCCGCCGCCCGAACTCTTGCAGCACCAGAGGAATTATTGTCGTAACCAAAGCTTGCACCACCTCTACACTAAGTTACGTACAGAGGAAGAAAATATTTAGTTGATAATAAAATTATTAGATGATGCCCGCGACTTCGTCCGCGTGGATTTAGGTTATCAAAAATCCCGTGGGAACTCTTGATTTTGATTTTCTGAGATAAAAAGTAGCCTATGCCCCTCCCCGGAAAGCAAGCTACCTTTGTAACAAATTTCGTCATAATCCGTTGAACGGATGGGCCGTAAAAGGCTAGCAGACCGACAGACAGACGGACAGTCAGACACACTTTCGCATTTATAATATTAGTATGGATATGGATTTTCAATGCACATACTTACCTACTTATCTATTTCTTAAAAAAAGTTTACTATTTCACATAGGGTTGGTAAAAAAATCATCATTTCATGAACATCATAATAATAGATGGGATTCGTGACTCGGGTTCTGAATATCACTTGAGTTTTGACCTTCTTGGCGATAAAGCTTGTAGTTACTTACACCGTTACGTGCAGAGTCCAGACTTAACTGGAATTCACTGGAAAATTTGATAATCTCTAAGTGAAAAAAAGCTGTTATCTTGTCGCAATAAAATTGTTGAGTTAAAAAGTAAAACAAGTTTTTTATTCGGTCGTTGAAGTTTACTTGAGTTTACCGCCGTGAATTATTTATTTTTATCGTTAAGTAAATTGTTTAAATAAACTCAAACATAAGTCACTTTACAAGCTCTTTACACTTTACAAACTAAAACTATGTAAAAGGTGTCTCTATTTATCTTATCAATAAAGTTCTACTTAGCTTATAGCTTTATTTAGACCCACAGTCTGGGTGGTCGCACTATGTTTTAGAGTTCTTTACCTTTTCTGCTCAACTTTATAAACAGATGGTAGAAATAGAGAGTTCAGTTTATAATTAGTTGCTTTCTAAATCGGAAATTGCGAAAATTGAATAGGTAAAAACCACTTTGAATACCTACCTAACCTTTTGCTTTATTCAAGATGTTGCGCTATAGATTTAAAAAATACGTTTCAGTGATTACGATTTGAGAAACCCTTATTAGAATACCACAGATAAGTAAAGATCTTATGACATTTCGCCAGACCGATTACATAAGTCAGTACTCAAGTCCGGCCTGGGTGGTCGAGCTGTTAGGAGGTCCGCTTCGACAGTCTTTTGAAAAAAAAAAACCACAAGAAATGTCCAACGAATTTAATTTGGAAATTCACACACACGGAACTTTTACTTCACGCGAATACAGTAGTTTCAGTGTTAACTATTCAATATGGAAATGTGGACTGCCTCGCCGCCTCGCGGATTGTTCGCTTTATATAAATTGAAATGCTGAAGCAGCGAATTAACACGTCATGTTAAAATTATTAATTTATAACATTTCCCCCCTTTAGACGAAGCTTTAATTTAAAATAAAGCGTAGTAAAAAAAAGAAAAGGAAAAGGAGAGAAATGGTAAAATATTCTACATAATTTAATTATTTGAAAGATTTCTTTGCACTGATGCACTAAGATTTCGAAGGTCTACAGATGCGTTATCTTCATCATCTGTTATCTGTGACATTTCAATAGAACTTTGGGCTTTGTTTTCTTTATGCGAAATCTTTTTGCGATTACATTGGAAAAAAAATTGAATGCAGAATTTGTTACAATTACGTTGTTTAAAACATCTGATAATCTTATAACATAAAAATAGAAAAATTAACGAAATAATTATATAAGTAAAAGCAGAATAATACGAGCTATATTTTATAAAATGAGATTCCTCTTGGATCCTGTTGATTTGCAACTCAAGATCGTTGAATTGGTTTATCGAATTTTTTAAGGAATCTAAATTAATATTACTTAGGTTAATAGGTGATAGAAGAGGAATCGTTTTGTTAACAATCTCTTGGTTGCAGCAGTTATCATTAGTTATATCAAAATTAATATTAAAGTTATTATTATCAATAGTTAAATTTGAAATGGTAGAAGGTATAAATTGAATCGTTTTAAAGTAACCAATGCAACCTTTGTTCAGTTTTAATATTCCAGTGCCAGATATAGAATAATCCTTAAAGTTATCATTACAATTGATAGTTAGTTTGCTTGTTTTTGACTGTACAAATATCCATTGATTATTTTTTAATTTATGCCATATGTCAATAAGACCATATAGGATTTTCGGTTCACATTCCCTTGGTAAAGATAGAGTCACTTCAGTTAAAAGTTTTGTCTCGCATGAAGGATTCGAATTTACAGAATAAATTGACTCTAATTTACAGATGGAATTTTCACTATTTAAAATAGTACAATCTCTTAAAGTATCTAATAATACGTAATTTAATCTATCGTCAGTTATAGCTAAATAGGGTTTAGTAGGTTTGATTAAGGCAAAACTTTTGGATTGTCCTTCGTAATGAGGAGTCGGGAGCGGGATTGTTTTATAGACGTTATACTTAACGGGAGAGACAAGAGGGATCTGTATTACAAATACTATCTTATTGTTATAGAAATAGGAGACTAACTTAGATATATCTATAATAGTATGTATATTTTCTATACTTAGTGCTACAGGAAAATCTAAACCTTTATTGATTGAGTTTCTGTGTTTAGACAGTTCATCATACAGTTTTACAGGACTTAGAACAGAAGGATGTAGAACATTAACTTTTGAAAACAAAATTGCGTTTATTACAGTATCGAGAAAATTTGAGATAGCTAGTAAAGAGCTTTCGATTATATTAACTAAGCTATTAAATCTAGTTAAATACATTAATTTTTCATTATCACTAGTAACATAAGACAATATATCGTTTAATTTATTAATCTGAGAGTTTAACTTTATCTCATTTTGATTTAACCTAGAAATAGTAGAATTAAAAGTATTAATAGACGACTTAACTATATGAATATTATCTTTCATTAAATGAAATATCTCAGATTCAGATCTCTGACAAGAGCTAATTGCAGCATCATATTTTCGGGCATCTTCAGCATCTAAAGTGCCAAAGAAAAACTTAAGGATTTCACCACCAAATTCTAAAGATCTTTTGAATCTAGCAGGATTTTCGCTTGAGATAATATGAGATAGAGATTGAGCCTTGAGATAATTGGATTCTAGAAGTACTTCAATTGGACTAAAAACATTTTTGCAGCTAGAGTACTCTTCTGGTTGCAACTTAGCACAAACTAGAGAGGTTTTAACAATCAACCGGTCAACTTTGTCAAGCTGTGGTTCCAATGAGACGGTGTTGAGATGCGTGATTACTCTCCAATAATCATTGTAGAAATAAATTTTTGTAATGGGGTCGAAATATATTCCAGGGCTATGCGTTATGGGTGTAATCATTGGCTCAGACGAGACGTAGGAGAAAAATCTGAAAAGAATGATAAGCTTAAGTTACAGCGAGCTTAATTAAATTAGTATGATACTTAACATGTTTTCTATTTATTAATAAAGTAACATTATGTTTTCCATTTATTTTAACGATTTTGTAAGGGCCTTTCCATATTGGAGATAAGGCTTTACGAAGTCTGTGATGGTATTTTAAATATACCATGTCACCAACTTTATATTCTATGTTAGGATTAGAACTTGAATCATAGATTTGTTTTGAAGATTCTTTACTTGATCTAATATACTCTAAAGCTTTTTCGCGGCTTACTTTCATTCTATACTGAAGCGCACGGACATACTCGTGGTATGTAACATTATTATCTGTGTCGTAGAGAGAATTAGGAAGGGTTGGTTTCTGTCCAAACAGAAGTTCAAACGGAGTAAATTGAGTAGTAGTATGAGGAGTTGTATTATACGCGAGAACAGCTGTTGCTAGGTAGCAATGCCAATCATTTTGATTTTCGTTTACAAAGGATTTTAGGTATTCTTTAAGAGTAGCGTGGCTGCGTTCCAGCGCACCGTTAGTTTGGGGATGGTAAGGGCTAGAAAGTAAGGGTTTGATTTTGAAAATATCGGTAACTTGTTTAAACAGTTCTGATGTAAAAGTCATGGCTTGATCAGTAAGGATCATTTTAGGAATAGCGAATAAGGACATAAAGTGGACCAGATTACGGGCTACTTCTTCACTTGTTGAAGAAATCATAGGATAGACACATAGGAATTTGGTAAGATCATCTTGCAGAGTCAGTATGAACTTGAACTTTTGGAAACCTGCTTCAGGTAAGACACCAACTATGTCCAGAGCTAATCGTTCAAAAGGCTTTGTGCTCGTGGATGTAATAACCATAGGAGCTTTAATGCAGGCTCGTAAAGGTTTGTTAACTTGGCATAGTTTGCAAGACTTCACATAGCGTTCTATGTCAGTTCTCATTCCTTTCCAGTAGTATGAGGCTTTAATTCGACTATACATCCTATTCACACCAGGATGTCCTGCTATGGGAGTGTCGTGATTCTCTTTGAGAATTGTAGGAACTTCAGCTGGAGTTGGAAATATTATTTGATTTTTATAAATATGTATTTTGATATTAGTGTTATGAAATACGTAGGAAATCATATTATAAATTTTGGTATAGGATAATTTAGTAAAAGGTTCAGAGAAATCGGAGATAGCTATTTCATCAATGCTAGGGTGATGTGATATAAGTTCATCACGAAGCATCATCAAAGTGTCGTAAATGGAGCGAAAAGTTGTCTCATCGTAATGATGAACCTTGGTAAAAAGAAAATAATATGTTTTATTATTTTTTGTAACTGACCTTACCGAACATTGTTCACGTTCGGCTTCTAACAATGAAGCGGTGTCGGTTATCTGAGATAATAATTCCTCACAATGTGGCATTGAGTTGTCGAAATCTAGAGAAACGGGGCATGCAATAATTTTGCATTTGGAAAGATGTAAAGCTTGTGAGTGTTCTTCAATTTTTGTGTTAGAATCTGGTAAAGAGTTTGTAAGTTGTTTCTTAAAATATGCCTCGTAGGAAAGCTTAGTAAGATTATCTGTATTTATAGCATGAATTGGGATGCGAGACAGAGCGTCTGCATTTGAATTTAATTTTCCAGGTTTGTAAATAATCTCGTAATCGTATTCCTCAAGTTTGAGGCGCCAACGGACGAGTTTGGAACCAGGATCTTTGACGTTGAAGAGCCATACTAAGGGCCGATGATCTGTTACGATTTTGAATTTAGTGCCGTAGAGATATGGTCGGAAAGTTTTAACGGCGAATAAAATAGAAACTAACTCCTTTTCTGTGGTCGAGTAATTTCCTTCTTGTTTGTTTAAGGTTCTAGAAGCATAGGCTATTGGTTTGTCCTTGCCGACAGGGCCTTGAGATAGCACTGCGCCAACGGCGTAGTTGCTGGCGTCTGTGGTAACGATAAATGGTTGAGAAAAATCAGGGTATTGGAGAAGAGGAGCTGAGGTTAACTTTTCCTTCAGGAGGTTAAAAGCTTGGTCTTGTTCTATAGACCAATGAAAAGTGACATCCTTTTTGAGTAAAGATGTTAGAGGTTTTGTGATCTTGGAGAAATTGTCAATAAATCGGCGGTAATAACCAACGAGACCGAGGAATGACTTTACTTCTTTAGGATTTTTAGGAATTGGGAAATCACAGACTGATTTAATTTTTTCTGGGTTTGGAGAGACACCTTTATCCGTTATAATGTGACCTAGATAGGTGACTTCCTTTCTAAGGAATTCACATTTATCCGGTTGTAATTTGAGATTATAATCTCTGAAACGGTTGAATACCATTTTCAGTTTTTCACAATGTGATTTGAGATCTGCACTATAGATGATACAGTCATCTAAATAGACATAGCAATGTAAACCTTGAAGACCTGATAATACTGTGTTCATAAGACGTTGAAAAGTACTGGGAGCGTTCTTAAGTCCGAACGGCATCCTAGTGAATTCGTAGTGGCCTGCTGAACCATTTGTGTTGACTACAGTAAAGCCAGTTTTAGGTGCATCTGAAGGATTCAGCGGAATTTGATGGAAACCGGAGACTAAGTCCAGTGTGCTAAAATATTTGGAATGACCTAGTTGATCTAGGATATCTGTGATCAAGGGAATAGGATATACTTCGGATACAGTGACGTCATTGAGGCGGCGGTAGTCGATAACTATTCGCCATTTCTTTTTCCCGGATGCGTCCATTTTTTTGGGAACCACCCAAACGGGAGCATTCCATGGAGAGATAGACGGTTTAATAATTTTCTGTTGTAGCATTTTCTGGATTTGGGAATCGACTTCGTTTTTATGACATTCGGGAAAACGGTAAGATTTTACATTAATAGGAGAGCTATTACCCGTGTCAATAGAGTGTTGAATAGCGTTAGTATGAGTTAGAGTGTCTCCTTCGAGATAAAATATATCAGAGTATTCAGAACAGCACTCTAAGAGAACTTTTCTCTCCTCATCGTTAAGATGTGAGTGTCTTATAAGACTTAGAACACGATCGAGTCGATTTGATGAAGAATTAGAAACGTGGTTGACAATTTCGGGGGATTGAGACACTTGGCGTAGTTCAGAGAAGTCTATAGGAGTTAAATGAACCTTGAAGTCTTGGATTTCTATTTGAGATTCAGTGGTATTTAAAACAGAGACATTGACTTTATAATTAGGCTTCAAACTTACTATACAGTTTGCTATATATACACCTTCGGATATAGAGTGATCTAATATGAGTGCGTCTTTTAAATGACGTAACTCGAACTTGTCATTTGAGACAGTGCATTCAACAATAGCTTCGGAGCGAGCCGGTATTATATATCTAGGGCTCGAATAATGAATTGGTAAAGTGTAATTTGAGATAGTAAGGGATTTAGTATTATAATCGATATTAGTATGGAAAAAATGTAGAAAATCGGTACCTAAGATACCGTCTGATTCCAGATTCAGAGCGTCAGTTATGACGTGGAATTTAAAAGAAATGGTGTGGTCGTTTATAATAAGGTTAAGCACAACTGTTCCTAAAGTTTCGCTATAGGAATCCTTATCGTTTATGCCTTTGAGTTTTATAATTTCTTGAGACAATTGGGGCTCTGCTGGTAAACACGAGCGCTTAATAATGCTGACACTTGCGCCTGTGTCAACTAAGAAACAGAGAGGTTTTTTATTACATTCTATTTGTAAAAATGCATGAGGTAAGGACACCAACTTTTTCAGGGTGCTTGTTTCGAAGATCGGGACGTCTTTAAGAGGCAATGAGCTTTTGCTTGCGTTGCTTTGGGGGTCATTTTGAATGACTTTAGATTTTGTAAGACTCAGTTGATCCTTTGAAGGAAACTGAGATTTAAAGGATTTTGTAGTATAAGAGCTAGTATAAGAATTAGAATGAGATATAGTATTATTTGAGCAATCTTCTTTGGAATGCTTTGTATTCGATTTTGTAGGAATCAGTGAGGATTTAGGATATGATTCAGCGATATTTTGGCAGTCTTTTGGTGATTGCCGGGATATAAAAGATTTGGTATAAGATTCAGTGTGACTCGGACAGTCATGTAGCGATTGCCGAGATGTAAACGATTTGGGGGAATTAGTATAAAAGGATTTAGTAGTTCGAGTGCCATTTTGGATTGTTGATTTCGGCAGGCACGCATCCGAAATCAGTTTAAGTTTTTTGATTCAGGGACGTAACTATTCGTCACTTCATTTAAGGATTCTGAGTATTCATACATGTTGACATTAGCATTGTTACTATGAGAGGGACCTGACGGAGGGTGAGAGTTCATCCGACGCTGATTATTATTATATTGGCGCTTACGACATTCTGAGATAAGATGTCCTTTGTGTTTACAATAGGCACAGGTTTTGACGAAATTTGAGTCCTTTGATGAACTTTGACTTGTTCCTGCAGGATATTGAATGTTAGTGGGAGGAATGTGGAAAGATGATCTCTGTGTGAAATCGTGCTTTTTCTTAAAGCACTCTGAGAAACTATGATTGGTCTTCTTACATAAGGAACAAAATTTAGTTGGATGTTTTGGTTGAGTAATTTTTACAAGTTTGAAAATTTTTTCTTCTTCGACTGCTAGAGGAATTGCTTCATTAAGTGTCGAAGGGTTTCTGCAGCGGACAATATTAGAAATGTTAGGGTTAAGACCTAATTGGAATGAGCTTAAGGCGAGTTCTTCCATAGCTGCGATTTTGCCTAGAAGGAGATTACGATCAGTGCATGAATTTTGAATATCAGCTTGAAGTCGAGTTAGGCATGCTTCGAGTCTGATAGAATATTGTGTAACGCTTTCGGACTGGCCCTGTTTACAGTTTTGGAGATCAAGTAGCAGATGGGACGAGTGTTTTTTCTCGCCAAACGTGCTTTTTAAATATGATTTTAATTCATCCCAATTATTGAAATTTTTAAGGCTGCAGGCTAATTGTGCTTTGCCCTCAAGTTGGGAGATTATATATTTACATAAGATATTTTGCTGGTCGGGAACAGCTAAACTGATTGCGTTATCGCAGTTAGTTAGGAACGCGGCAAGAGTTTCCTGATTCCCGTCATAAGACCTTACGAATTTAGTGAGCACAGAGAGAGGCACTTTTACGTCCGAACTTTCTGACTTTAAACTCATTTTTGATTACTGAAACTGAGATATGGAGAGAAAAAAAAAAGGATTTAAATTTAAAATACAGTACGAAAATATACAATTTAGACAATTTACGCTTTTTATACAAAATTAATATAAACTACTTACAGGATAACGGCAAACATCACGATTTATTTTTCACAAAAAGGTTTTCACTTTGATGTCACTGCACTGAAAGTTAAATTAGGTCGATGCGTTTGCGACACGTGAAGGCTTTGAACTGTACGGAATGCGTCTCGTATTTCACGCGGCGACGATATCGAGTAGGTTTCTGAAGATATTGAAGAAATTGTATTTCGTAATTTTGAAGGCTTAAAATTTATTTCACTGATGTTTTTAAGTGAGTCCAGGATATTCGCGTTCTTCGTGTGAGATGCGGGCTCAGTCTGGCAGGCTGAGACTTATCGTCGATCTTGAGTAGAACCGGTGCTTAGTGGTTGTGATGCGGGCTCAACCCTGGGGGCGAGGCTTATCGTCGATCACGACTGCGATGACCTCAGGATTCTTTGGATGCTAAGGGTCCTCTTGCGTGAACCTTCTTAGCATCCCACTTCTGACACCAATTGTTAGGAGGTCCGCTTCGACAGTCTTTTGAAAAAAAAAACCACAAGAAATGTCCAACGAATTTAATTTGGAAATTCACACACACGGAACTTTTACTTCACGCGAATACAGTAGTTTCAGTGTTAACTATTCAATATGGAAATGTGGACTGCCTCGCCGCCTCGCGGATTGTTCGCTTTATATAAATTGAAATGCTGAAGCAGCGAATTAACACGTCATGTTAAAATTATTAATTTATAACAGAGCGATTGTTATTTTCAACGCGTTGTCTACCTACGCGCACCTACCTATATCATGCGACACGACAGGTCGAGATGGCAGTCGGAAAGGGAACGCCCCGTACACCCGCACAGTTCCCGCGCTAACGTGACGTGCGGGTGTGCGGGGCGTTCGCCCCCCCCCCCCCCCCCCGCCTCATACCCTGATTGCCATCTCAACCTGTCACGGACTAATAATCCAATGAATTATCAGTTCGTGTATTATCATTTCAAAAAGAGATTTGTCATAAATAGAGTAGGTATTAAAAATATTTTAAGAAGTTGATGTTATGTTTCACTAGCAAGAAAGGCAGTATTGTACGTAGACAGTTTTTTTATCTAAACAGTATACCTATGAGTGTTATCTACCAATAGCCGTCTTTTTTAATTTAAGAATTTTTACCAAAAATTAGTATCTAATAGTAAAAAGAAAAAAGATGAGAAGTAGACAGCGAAGCACTTATCTCTATAAGAGATCTCTACCAGAGGTTGTAAAGAAAGCAACCTACAGCAAAGTTAGAAGACCCATCTTCTTGGGACTTATGTAGTTAACATTACACATAAAATACATGATATTATTATATAATACTGTAGATGATGCCCGCGACTTCGTCCGCGTGGATTTAGGTTTATCTAAAATTCTGTGGGAACTCTTTGATTTTCCGGGATAAAAAGTAGCCTGTCTTTCGCCGGGATGTAAGATATCTTTGTACCAAATTTCGCCAAAATCGGCTGAACGGATGGGCCGTGAAAAGCTGGCAGACAGACAAACACCCTTTCGCATTTATAATATAGTATGAAAGTATGGATTTTATTATATTGCGACCAGACATACTTGCTTCTTCGTTCAAAGGTGCATGATCGAAGGTAAAACGTTAACTCGAAAAGCCTACAAAAACATGCTTGCCATCTTTAGAATCACATGTATAAACTTCCGATTTTGAAAAGGCATATCTGATTGAATCTCATTGTAGCGTATAAAAGTTGCTTCAAGTATGGAATTATCATAAGTAACAGGTAGTTTTTGTGCTGTGTGCAACGTTAACACACTATCGTATGAAGATACAGAACGGTTGCTCAAACGCATCAAATAAATACGCACGTTGTTGTACACTTCTATTACTTTTATTTATAAAATATATTACATTATTATTATTATTTTTAGTATGTAATGATCTCTTATATATTATAATCCTCATGATGATATGTATTTATAAGTTTTATAACATATATATACCATTAATATTCCTCAGTCACTAATTTTCCGTGCTTAACCGCATTAATGAAATAAAACAGGAAACCATGGTAAACATTAACTCGGACCCTACGATACAGGTCACTTCCTAGTGTAGGGTCCACTGGTAAAAGTTTATAAAATGTGCAAGCAAGTATAATATACCTACACCTAGTTACATATTATTATCACCACTTGTAATCTGTAATTGTAATTAATACTTATATGTACTTTAAAAAATTTAAATTTTAAAACAACTTTATTGTTAATAGATTTACAGAGAGTAAGAATACAGGATACACTTAAAAAACAAAGTACTTGTACCAATACTTTTGAGAAATAAACGATTTATTTATTTATTTATATTTATTTATGAAACATCGGCTCCTTGTAGAATAATGTACTTAATGCGGTAAAATAATAAATTATTGGCTTTATGCAGAGAAAGTCACAGGTTACAGCCGTTCAGCACGTTTTTACATATATAAATAACTTATACTTTGTAGTAAATTCTATATTAATCCGGTCGGCCTTAACCGGTTTATGAAAGAGCTATAAATGGGTATCATTAAAAATGCACGCGATTACAGTTTTGCCTACAGCGGGCGTCGGGGGCGGGTCCGGGCGGACGCTAAATTAGCGGTCTGCTGCTCTGTTGCTCTGTCGGTAACATACAGTATCGTTTCCTGAAACGACTTTATAATGGACTTAAGGACCTGCACATGACGGACGGATTATCCGCCGCAAAAATTAAGTACTCTTAGATCTGCATCAGACACCGCACACGATGGACTAATAAGTAGGTACGGCGGCGATTACCTAGTGGTTTACTACTACAGGGCGATTACCTAGTGGTTTTTTCTGGTGGGAGGCTTCGGCCGTGGCTACTTACCACCCTACCGGCAAAGCCGTGCCGCCAAGCGATTTAGCGTTCCGGTACGATGCCGTGTAGAAACCAAAGGGGTATGGGTTTAATAAAAACTGCCATACCCCTTCCAGGTTAGCCCGCTATCATCTTAGACTGCATCATCACTTACCATCAGGTGAGATTGCAGTCAAGGGCTAACTTGAATCTTAATTTAAAAAAAAACATTATATATCAATGACGTAGTAGACGAGTAGTCCATCGCTATATCCATCTATCGAAGATAATATAGTAGAAAAGATAGTCGATTCAATAATTATAAATAAAATTTTCAGTCGATGGAAGCCCAATATGTAAGAAGGCTTACATGAAACAAATTAATTAGTTTTGGGTTTGAAAGTTTGATCTCTAACCTTACTAACGCACCTAATAGGTAAAGATATTGTTATTATGACGTCATAATTAAGTACGGCAAAGAAAGCTTGGATTTTTCTCGTTCACTCTGCCTGTGTCTCAGAGTCAGCAAATATTTGTATTCTAAAAATAATAATGATTTTGCTTTTGTTTTAAACAATACGTTACTTTCGCCCTCTTAACTAAAGACACATAATATTATCCCTTACATATTAACTAACAACCGCGTCAAGTTTCCTTCACATTACGCTTAATTAAAATCGTAGTCAAGACTCCCGGCCTTTGAGCGACTGCGGCTTATACCCCGGGGTGTCGTACACCCTAAAGTTGAAACGTTAATTATTCACAAATAAAGGAAAAGTTGTATTTTCGACATAGTCTCGCTGAAAATCTCCTTACTGCTCGCTTCATAATAATATTAAACAATGAATTTAGATTACAAAATCTTGGTAGAACCTTTAATACTAAGTTAATATATAATATGTCAAACATTCTCATTGAAATCTGCATTTCGAACAAGTAGTAGTTAAGAAAATTATTATTATTAATGATAGATTTTATTTATGTACCTGAACTAGAACATTATATTGATTCTTGTTATATTTTGATTATGATAGGATGACTTTTTTGGTGTCTAATATATTTTCCCAAAGCTTTGTTTCAGGATTGGCTCCGATTTCGTTTTCTTTAGGCCTTAAATAACAAATATTAGCTACTTACTGTTTAATTTCAAGCCTCATTATTATACTCATTAGAACGCCTTGTTTCTTTCTTACTAATGAAATTAAAACAAGATTACTTTGGATTTTCCGGTTTACATGTTATTAAAATAAAGCCAAGACCGAAGCTTAGCGAGTATGTAACAGCTTTTTTTAACCCCAGTGCAAATGAGAAAATTTATCCAATTAGTACACGTAATTATCTAATTTTATTTAATCTGTAGCATGTAATGTTTCAGGAGCTAGTGACATGTTCATCATGTTTCTTAGTTGGTCTTATTAACACGTTTTTTTGTAAATTTTATTTATAATTTTTTTTTAACGTTCTCTGCTAACTGTACTTAGTAGTTAAGCAGTGTGTTGACTTCACGGAACAGAAAGAACAGTGGAAGTGCAATTCACCAAAATTACTATAGGAACCGCTGTCGCCAAACTCATACAAATATACCGATAGTCATATATTGCACTACAAAGAAACAAATCATTTGATTTGTCGTTTAAGTTTAGTCAAAACTAGCCTACGTCACAGATTTGGAAATAAACCCTGACGCTCTAGAAATAAGATTTATTTTGCTTTAGCGGAAGAACGTATTTACGAGCTATAGTCACACTCACGTCACACTAGATTCAATTGTCCAATTAATTCCGCTACTTGACCATAGATGGCGGTATTCTAAGTAGTAGCAATTATAAACTTAATTACTTTAAACATATGGTTGACATTTGCGTGATCGGTCGATTTTTTTTTCCTCCTCAGTTAAGGCTGCACCACGTAGCTCAATGAATTACCTATCGATATCGATAGATACTCGTTATTTTGTTCATTCGCAAAAATAAAATTAAAAAAGGTAATTATTGAATAAAAGTGCTGGTATGTATGCATGCCTTTTACAAGTATGCACAATAAATACTGCAACGTATGAAAATAGATAAATTTTATTTATTGCCCTTGAAATAAAACATATTTGTTAAGAAACTGGCGTTTCGAAAGTCTTATTTTTAATTTTAATAAATGGTGTATGCGAACATTTATGTATATATTTTTCGACTATTGCCTTCATCAAATCGGTAACGTGATTAGACGCAGGAATCTCCGAATCACTTTGTCTTTTTGAAGAACCTGGAGTGACCACATTTATCATTTTGTGGCTGAAACCAAAATTAAATTTTGAGAATAAATCCGTACTAATATTATAAATGCGAAAGTGTGTCTGTCTGTCTGTCTGTCTGCTAGCTTTTCACGGCTCAACCGATCAACCGTTTTTGATGAAATTTGGTACAGAGATAGCTTGCATCCCGGGAAAGGACATAGGAAGTTGAAAAGTTCCCACAGGATTTTTAAAAACCTAAATCCACGCGGACGAAGTCGCGGGCATCATCTAGTACCTATATAAAAATGAATAGGAGAAAAATTAATTAGTGTGTTTATGAATTAAATTTGATATTTAGTCAGTCAATCTTCATACAAAAATATAACTAAGAGGTGTGTTGTTTTGTATTATAATATCAAGTATTTTCAATACTTACTGAAAGTAATAAAATAAAACAAGGTTATTTGATTAAAAGACTTAACGATTTTCATTGATAGAGGCGCAGTAGGTTTCGTATATCTATATCCTTTATTTGATATTATAAAATCGACTTCTAAAAAAATGTTCAGAGCATATCATGCTTGATTTGGTTGGCATCCAATTAACTCTACCCGTTGCATCTATCCATTTCTCTTTGATGCTTGCATCTTTGGGAAACCTAAAAATATTTTAAATGAAGGTTAGAGGAACTACTGATGTCTATTTAGTGATCAATGCAACGTCTCACTCATTAATAAATTATAATTATTGCGTTACTATTTATTTATATCCTTGTATCGATATCAATCGATAAATTCAATATTCTACTTGGCCACATCACTATTTGAGTAGCGAACACGGAGCGAAGTACTTTCGGAATAGAATCAATCCAAAATAAACTTTATCTTAATTGTTTAAGGTTGATTTTGACTAACCGTTCTATTAAATATTAGTTAATTGAAATAAATTAAGATTTTATAGAAAACAATGAAAATCGTACTTACCGATGATACGAAACACCTCCATTTTTAAGATTTTTTCTCCTACTATCATTTTTACACTCCAAAACGGAACAGTAACATTGCTAGGGCAATATGAATTTGTCGCGAGACTACCAACTCCACGCGATGTTAGAACGCGACTGGGATCAGTTTTACGTAACTACGCTTAATTGTGGCACGCGTGCCACGCCTACTTAGCACTTCCACTGTTTTTTCTGTTCCGTGGTTGACTTATTTTGACATGAACATAGTTAACTGATACAAATCAGTAGGTAGGTATTGTAATAGATGAGAATCTCTAGATATGAAATTCTACTGATTATAATCTTGATATCTGTATATTAAAAAGTAATGTTTGTCTGTCTGTTCGAACATTGAGCAGAGGTTGTTAGCACTTGCGGGTAGTTTTCTGACAGTACGTACTATCAACGTATCTACAATATCTAAATATATAAAAGGAAAAGATGACTGACTGACTGATTTATCAATGCACAGCTCAAACTACTGGATGGATCGGGCTGAAATTTGGCATGCAGATACCTATTATGACGTAGGCATCCGCTAAGAAAGGATTTTTGAAAATTCATCCCCCGAGGGTGTGAAATAGGGGTTTGAAATTTGTTTAGTCCACGCGGACGAAGTCCCGAGCATAAGCTAGTTAATTAGTACTTACATATTGGTTTTTCCATTACCTACTAATATTTAATACAATATCGTACTTACCTACAGGATACTATTAATATTAGTGTATATTTTTTATGGAAATACCCAATTCCGATACTCGATAGACGTTATTTATGGTTTACCCTATGGCTAATGGGCATCCATTCATAGACAGCTTTATAGTTAAGACTTATTTAAAAAACGACTAAAACTTACAAGAAAAACGTCTATAGGTCACAGGTATTCTATTGCAACATGAGAATATACTGTAGGCGTGAGTAATCTTTGAACTTTATTAAGTTTTCGGTAAAGCGTATTTTATTATTAGTTATACGTCCACGTTAAGTCTTAACTCCTACGCAAACAATTGTAGTAATGATTATGATTTTACTATAGATTGATTCTATATCAACGGACTTTAATTAACAATTATATTATTATTAAGTACTTATTAGATAGTGTACAGATTTGGAAAAATTAATAAACTTAATAAATCACTCTTGCCTACTATTATTATATCAACATCGAAATGCCGACCCGCCCCGAATCGCTCGGAGGCAATTTCTGAAAATCCTTAGTGAGGGGTGCTGAGGGTCTACGTTATAGAGAGTACGACCTCCCTGGCGCAGTGCTTAAGCGCTGTGGTCTTATTAATGGGAGAAATTGAGAATGGTTTCGAATTTTTAATTTCATAAAAAAAACTATGCACTTCAATCTCAAATTACTATTGTTAGCTAATAGCTTGCGAGATATATTTACCAACGTTGACATTATATCAGTCAGTCAGTTTCTTCTTTTATAAACCGGCGATTCTTGTTTAACAAACGTCGTGACCACGTTGCGGCGATGCGAAAAGATTAAAAAGAGAAATATTCAGAAGGACAATATTCATATTATCAAAACAAACAAACCTTGAATGAAAAAGTTTACTATTCAGTAAAAAGACCGCGTTATGGATTCTCAAGAAAGTTATTATTTAAAAAATTAATGAGATCCTTTGACGATATTACTTCAAGGGCATAACTCATTCTGAGTTAGAAAATAGTCTGGAAACTATTAGCAATTTTATAAATAGCACAAGATGCGTACCATTTATAGTGTGGGTGCCATGCTTACCGGTTCTAAAGGAGGCTCTATTTATAGCTGGCAAACAGGACTTACTTGATACATTTCGTATACTCGCGATGTAGGTATTCAGTGGAATATTAAAATATCTACTTATTGATATAAACAATGAGTGCGAATTTTGTGAGTTTATGTATTACTAGATGATGCCCGCGACTTCGTCCGCGTGGATTTAGGTTTTCAAAATCCCGTGGGAACACTTTGATTTCCCGGGATAAAAAGCTATATCTTTCCCCGGGATGCAAGCTATCTCTGTACCAAAATTCATCAAAATCGGTTGAACGGGTGGGCCGTGAAAGGCTAGCAGACAGACAGACAGACACACTTTCGCATTTATAATATTAGTATGGATTGTGGAGGTTAACTAAAACTTGTTTGTTTGTATTTACACCAATAATTATTTCGCCATTATTGAAAGCTATAGCTATTTGCTTACGATAGGTAATTTTTCAACAGGAAGAAAAATCAGACCGCTGCGCTAGTTTCAATATATTTTGAATGCCACGATGTCAGGTTATACTCGTTTAACCTGAGGAAACTATTTTGATGTAAGTGCTATTTTGCAGTTAAATAAAAAGGTGACTTTATTATATCTAAAAGGAACAAGCTTCCTACGCGAACCTGAAACAGAGATTTGACGGTTGTACGTATAAAGGTCACTGGAATACAGCAAGTACCTTATATCATCAAAATACATAAAATTATGACTACCCTGTATTTTAGTTAACAACTCATATTTTATATGTACCTAACAAATTGGATCCATAATGATTTTTTGACTCTTTGATTTTTGCAATAGTGTCATATCAAAAGATATTATGGTAATAATAACTTCCATGTTCGCCCCCCAGTACCCTAGTTCAAGAACTGAAAGAGAGATGAATGTTGAACTAGAAGATAATAGAACGTGGAATGAAAATAACAGAATTTACTTATTTGTGTGTTATTCGATCTCTCATAAAAAGAAAACAGCTCAAGAGGATTTCCGGTGAAAATAAGGTAGAAATCCTTACTTATCACAAAATAAGGCACGGCCCCGAGAGTCTGTCAATCAATGAGAGACCCAATAAACAGTTTGCGGGGACAGCCATATATCGTGCGAGTGGGTCGGGACGGGGCCCTTATCTGTCATTGAGCGTTGGCTAATATTAATTCTTCACTCACGTGGACATAACGTCTGATACTTTTTTCTTAGTTATATTCGCTTTTTTTTAAATATTACAATAAAACTTAAAGCTAGCCTTATCTAATTAATTATTAATGATTGTACAAATGTTTGGCTTAAACTCTTCTCGCTTTGAGAGGTGACCCGTGTTCACCCATTCTTACAATATATCCAAACCAGCAGTCCATTTTTTTTTTTTTATTTATTTTGCTCGGATATGGTACATGTATATTATTTACATGGGGTAGGTAAAATGAGGTAGGTCTAGAAGTTTTAATTCTCCAATAATAATAATCTTTGGCTCTGATTTAGGTTTCAAAGCCCAAGAACCTTCAAGCAACGCAAACTTACACATTGAAAAAATTGGCAAGCAAAACTGTCTCTTGGTTGCGAAAGCTACTAACTACTTGGAACCATTAAACCTTCGGAGATATGACACACTATATTGACAGCCTTTATTTTAAACTAGCGTAAGCCCGCGACTTCGTCCGCGTGGACTACACAATTTCAAAATTTCAATTTTAAACCTCTTCCTTTCTTAGCGGATGTCTTCGTCATAATAGTTATCTGCATACCAAATTTCAGCCCGATCCGTCCAGTAGTTTGAACAGCTGTGCGTTGATAGATCAGTCAGTCAGTCAACCAACCAGCTTCTCCTTTTATGTATATAGTTGAGAGGATTTTCGGCAACAACGAAGTGGTAATGGTTAAATCCTTATTTATTACGTAACACTGTAAGTCCCAAGACATTGTCATTCAAATGTAGACCCTACCCACAGTTTTTGTGCCGGTCATCGTCCGGCGAACCGGAGGACCGAAACTTACATTGAGCGTCGCCTAATCCTATTTCCGCGCTCACGTGTTTGTAGCGTTAGGTCATACAAGGGACAATATATGCGACAAAAAGTATTATGTCGGCAGTAAAATTATATTTGGGTCCCACAGCGTCTCAGTGGGCGATGTCCACGGGACTCTAAAATTGTGTGTGTTGTGTGTGTGTGTTTTTGGAGGGCCTATTACCGTAGTAGTAGCTAGTGTGACGATCGCTAAACTTCTGATTGGCTCACTATTGGTCCAAATGCACAGCTGCATTGCTGCATTCTAATACCTTAAATTCAGCCATTCACAATAATTGAGATTTTAGCAAAACTTTCGTGAAAAAGAGGCTGTTGTGTACTTGTGTACGTACTCATTATAACGATTTTATGCCAAATGCCAATTCTGCAAGTTGCCCTAAGCGGCCAGGGCAGTAAGATTTTAGTTGAAAGTTTGGTAAAAATGCTTAAATGCCAACACTGGCAGGGCAGTCAGGTATAAGATGTTAATTGGCAACAATTTAAATTGCCTCTGTGATATCGTTGTAGGTATTGTTAAGGCAACTGAGACAATAATCATCCCTAATCTTACGTAGCTCTTTGTGCATTGTGCGTGGGCCGTCGAGTCGCGTCGCCCGTCCACCAAGTAGGCTTTTCCGACTGTGCGTCACAGCGCTTGACGATCATTGGTGTCATTGGTGTCACTAGTTCATTAACCTTCAGACTGATATGATAGCATTTTTTACCTTTATCTGGAGAATAGCGTCCGGAAAATAATAATCTTCTATACTCCCTATCCCGTGGGAATTTAGAAAAATCCGGTCTTATTTCTTATGAAGTGAATCTCATTGCAAAATTTCAGCTGTTTTCAGCTTGTACATATATTTAGACTAGCTAATGCCTGCGTCTTTCGTCTGCGTGGACTTAGGTTTTTGAAAATCCCGTGGGAACTCTTTGATTGTCCGGGGTAGGTAAACTTAACCCATGTCACTCTCCAGGTCTTTAATTATACCTTTGCAAAAAATCATGTCATAAATAGGTATATGGATAATAAAGAAGAATTACATCAATATGCAACAAAATGATTTCCTAACTTAAATTCGTCGCATAGCAACACAGAGAATTCAAGGTGGTGGTCTGTGCATAGCAATTAAGTACTCAAAGTTACAGGAAAATCAGATTCTGCGCTCGCCCACTTCATTTAAACTTCATGTTATACCGCCACACAGTCGTTTGTGCGACATTGTAGTTTTTCCGAGAACAGGGTTGTATACCGACAATTTAAGTTTCTCTTAGTATTTCTTATTCGTGTGCGTTCAGAGTTGTGGAAGGATCTGGAAGGAAGTCAGAAGTACATTAAGTATAATACGCGACAGGTCGAGATGGCAATCGGGATGGAGACGCCCCGCACAGCCTCCGCGCTAACCCGGTGCTGGATATAGCGCGGGTGTGCGGGTTGTCCCTCCGCCTCATACCCCGATGGCGATCTCGCTCTGTCGCGTACTATAAGGTATGTAGGCAGGTACATCCATCATACAGGAAAATTATTATGATCACCAGTTCTGGAAAACTCCATAAAGTACGCCGTCAATAACACAATATTATTTCCCGGAATAGGCCTACATGTACGGCGGGTTATCATTATCAGTGCCTATTATAGGTAGTTTATTTAAGGTGACGTTTGAACAAAGCGAATTTACATTTCATACATGATTATTTTTACTTTAATTACTGTCTGGCAGGGGATTGCCACGGTACTAAGTGTCTGGCAATGCATGACGTGATTTCTAAACACTATTTCTAAGAAAAAAAAATATACTTTGACGTTTTATTATCTGTTTTATCCCAAAGCCACCATGATCCAAACTTCATATGTAGTTGCTGATCGTACGTCCCTGTATTGGGCACAATACGCAGAGAAACTCAGCTTTTATAAAATAACGAAGGTCTGGCACGCGCTGGCTCTTAGTCCATTAGATGACATTTCGTGAACAACGCTAAATGTCAAAAACAAATGGTTACATTATAATTATTACCCTGGTTTGATACATGCTGAAATAAAATTACCTACGGACTTTTTAAAGCTTGCCACTTGTGAGCGTAATAATTTTCGCGCGGTTCAATTTAATGCAATGTGGCGGGCAAGTGAGGTGTGCGGCCCGAACTGATTCATACGAGTTATCATAACACGGCTTTGTTTTTAACATAATATTGTGTAAAGAGCGAATTGTGAAAACATACCATTGATTTTTACACATCACAGCGCATTCCTCATATTTAATTAATAATTGTAGGGATTTTAAACGTTACCGTAGTGCCGAAATGGTTTTTAACAGTTTCGGACCTGTTAATTCCACGCGTTTTATAAGTAGGTACGAATATCTATCCTATCCGTTTTTCTTTCAGCTAGCTATAATCAAAGTATTTAGGCAGGTTTTGTTAATGATTTTAATCCGATTTGGTAGATTCTTTTTAACACAACAAGAAGTCTCTATCAGAACAAAAAGTCTCAATTTGAATACAATTCTATTTTGAAACGAGAAGTGTTTTAAAATAACAGAAGCCTATAGGTCTGCTTTTTAAATCCATAACAGTTTTTATAAATTTACTTGTTCTAATTTTATATTTTTTACTAGCTGCCCCGGCGAACTTTGTACCGCCTAACAGTCGATTCTTTTTTAGGATTTTTTTTTAATTTTTCTCTCCGTAAGAACCATCCCCGTACTTCAAGGAGTATTATTTAGTATAAAGTATTAGCGAAATCGGTTCAGCTGTTCTCAAGATTTGCGATGAGCAATACATTCAGCGATTCATTTATATATATATATATATATATATATATATATATACATACGATATTCGAACATACGTTAATCTCTATTTCTATATATATATAGAAATAGAGATTAACGTATGTTCGAATAAATCTTAGTTTAAGATGACACGGGATTTGGGATTCTGATGAATTATTAAATAAACCCTCCTAATTACGTAGCTTTAAGGATATGTGGGATATGTACTACTTATATACATATGAGAGTATTTCTGCACAATGTGAAAGCCTTGTGACCTTTCGGCGGGTCGCTTATGCGAACCATGTCGAATTTACGTCTAGTTCTTATTACAAAGGTCCTTAGAGCTAAAATGCAACGCAAAATATCCTTCTTATACCCGTGCCTCGGCGTACGGTTAACCTCAGACGATGCATTAATAATGCCTTTTTATAAAACCACCGCAGCCTTCTAATCTAGACGGAATTTGTGCACATTCCGCAAAGTTTCGAGGATATAATAATTTTAGTTTGTTTTGTACAGGTTTCACTAGTTCGCTACCTACTGAAATAAACCACAATTTCACAAACGATATTGAAATCAAAGTAGCATGTGTAAAATTAAAGGTTTGGACAGACACAACGCGTGACGGGAAAATGTCCAATGCGGCTCCTAGAAGTTGATAAGATAGTGAATTGTTGATGTGGCGCTCTGATCTAAATCTAATAAATAAACTAAATAAACTAAATCAACTAAATGAACTAAATCATAATATAGTACGCGACAGGTTGGGATGGCAATCGGGGTATGAGCCGGGGGGACGCCGCGAACACCCGCACGACACCCGCGCTCGCTCGCACCGGGTAGACTCGGGGGATGTGCGGGACGTTTCCTCCCCTATTGCCATCTCGACCTGTCGCAGACTATACATGCGTTCAGTGACGTTCTATCGTCGCACGTCGCTGCTCTCAAGCTCTTTCTCTTCTTTTTCACGCGTTCTAGGTCTGGAGCTAGTCTGGACATATCCAGACTAGGTCCAGACCTTGAACGCGTGCAGTCGAAAATTCATTTCATCCATACTAATATGTTATATATTATACTAATATTATAAATTCGAAAATGTGTCTCTGTCTATCTGTCTGTCTGCTAGCTTTTCACGGGCCACGGGCCAACAGTTTAACCGATTTTGATGAAATTTGGTACAGATTTAGCTTACATTCCGGGGAAGGACATAAGCTTTTTATTCCGGAAAATCAAAGAGTTCCCACAGAATTTTTTAAAAGCTAAGTCCTCGCGGACGAAGTCGCAGGCATCATCTAGGTTCTTATTAAAATATTAACTAATTATTTTGTTTTTGTTTACAGGTAAGAGCATGTTATTCTACACTACTGAAAACTGAGTAAGTGACATAAGTTGTTTAGTAATCTTTTATTTAATCTTTGGTTTCATCGGATTCCTTATTTCTGATTGAATATATATCTGAGCTAGGCACCAAATTTGTGTGTGCTACTTCAGAATTTCAAAACTGAAAAATGCATCATGTTAGATGCGAGAGGTTTGACAATGGTTTTGAGGTCTCTATAACGCGTGATCTACTGATCGTGATCATAGTACCTAATAAAGCAATATCAGTCAGTCCTATCATTAATGTTTTGGGTAAAACAAGGTTGACGTTTACATTTTATAGGAACTATTTTGAATTCCCAGTAAGTACAAATTATTAATAATAAATAATAAATTATTATTAATAATAAGTAAATTATTAATATTAAGTTCTCTATTTATTTAGAAACTAGCTGATGCCTGCGATTTCGTCCGCGTGGAATTAGGTTTTGTAAAAATCCCGTGGGAACTTTTCGATTTTCCGGGATAAAAATAGCCTATGTCACTCTCTGGGTCTTTATATATACCTATGCAAAAAATCACGTTAATCCGTTACGACATGATTGCAAGACAAACTAACAAACACTTTCGCATTTATAATATGGGTAGTGACCGTCATTGCTTATTAAATAGGTATCAAATTCCAAAACCAATAGTTGTCATTGTTTTCCAAGGAGCTTATCACGGCACGTAATGATATGGCGACATTTCTGAGGATAATTCGTCGCCAATACCAGACTATCTTAGGCTGAGTCCACATTTGTATCGTTATGGCTAACCATTATCTCCGGCATGAAGGCCTGAATTGAATTGTATGACGATCGTTACGCGCCTATTAGACGATGGGTTCAGCTTCAGTCAATTCCGTCAATCATGAGTAATCAGCTAATGAACCATCGTTATCATCGCCAGATAGAGTAGACCCACAGATATTCTCGTAGAAAAAGTAGGCCCATAGTACGCTGGCCACGCTGGCCAAGTGCGGAGGATTGGCAAACGTCACACACCTTTGAGAACTTTAGAGAGAACTCTTAGACTTGCAGATTTTCTCACGTTTTCTTTCACCGTGAATTGATGGATGATTCTGGGTGAGATTTCTGAATATCTTTTCTTTGTGGGCGGGGCCTTTGTTCGTATTTTGGAGAAAAGCTACAAATGCAAATTCCAAGTTTATAAAGCCATCAGTTCGAGGTATACGTTTGATAATATTATGTCAGTCATTCAGTTTCTTTTTTTACACAACGAGATTCGTCACACAAATATCAGTCATCGCATTAGACGTAATGATTGTGGCAAAACTGACTGAAAAACTTTGCGTCTAATAGACGTCTGATCCGGCCTAACTAACAATCTTAATACAAATGTGGACACAGCCTACTATAGATTTATATAGATTTTATCGGTGGTGTAGTGACGTGACTCATAATGGCTTATCGACGCGCCACACCCTGTCTCTTACTAGGAAATAGTGATGTGCAGTATCGGTACACGACATTTTTAATCAACGCTTTATACAGCGCACTTTGTAGGTCAGCGCTAGGTGTAGTCAGCCTACGAAATAATATCAGGATTTAAATTGATAAATGTTGCTTTGCGGAAATACATGATACGGAAAGTTAATCATAAACAACTCAACTAGTGGCTGTATGTTGCAGGTTTCCGTCCAAAGTTAGCAAAATATTTATCAAAAATAACATTATATCGTGTCGATTCAATCACACTTAAAATATTGCCTAACCCATGTATTTCAATAATGTACTAGTAAAAAGTGTAACTATTATGCTTTTTTTAGAGTACTAACTAGCCGATATTTCAATCGCCAGTAAATAATCTTTAACTGAGAAATAAACACGTTTTGAAATTCATTAATTGAAGTCTATTTGGCAATCGAAAATTACCTCTTACCTATTCTACTTTCGATAATTTCCTTATTTTTTAAAAATGTTATGAAACAAAATTTTTGTTATATACGTGTTACAATAATCAGGACTCAGCTTTACATCAAAATTATTTCCATTGACTGAATCTAAAAATAGATCTCTCCTTTGAACCTGAAATAAACTTTGTAATAACCTTAATATAACAAAATTATCGTGCTGGTAACATTATTCTTCAGGAAGAAATATGTTAATTTTTTTATATATTTAGGTTAAGTAAACGTGTTCTTCTTTTAGTAAGTATTATTACATAATTTTAATTTAATTCCTAGTTATACGTAGGCGTCCAATAAACTAGGGCTTTACTTGTTGTAATTGAAATTGTATTTTTGGAATTAACTTACCTACTTATTGGGTATTCGGTATTTTTAACGTAGGAATCAATATTTTAGCAGATTTTCGGCGAATAAGGCCGATGCCAATATTTGATTTTTATGGATACCAACACGATTAAAAATAAATGTTTCTGTAAAACAGTATCAGAATTGTTTGTAAAATAAAATGAGGCACTAAATCATATTTTAAATGAATTAACCGTGACCGTCAAACAACTTGAGCTGAAGTGGCGTAGTGGGAGAAAGTTGTGACATCGTGGGAAAAAGGAGTCGACTGATTGACCATTCGCGTGTTCTCGCGCGGTACAAATCCTCTCACGCCTCCTTCGGCCTGCCAAGGAGACTTAAAAATCGACTACAGTACCCGGCAGGAAATATTGTACATCTACCTATAATATGAGGAAGAGTCTCTACTCTTCCTCATATTATAGAGGTAACAAAATGTTGCTACCTTCCTCTCCCCGCACGCACCGTATTGATGTCATCAAGACATCAATTTACCCTTTATTACTAAATTTAAATGGCTACTTTTAACGGATTCGTGAAGTTTTTTATGGTATACGTAACCTTTGATAAATAAATAAAAAATCGTTCTTTCTTTTCTTCTTTCGACGTCTGCATTCTGCACATGATGTAAGAAGACTTAACATTCCAACCTGGATCATGTTCCCAAAAGAAATCTTTAGGCACTTGACATTCGTGCTACGTTAAACGCGAGATGTTAGAATATTTGGGAGTGCCTAGTATTCCTGCTAGACAGGCACGCTCAACAGTGCCTAATTAAAAATGTACCTAAGTTACTGTGGTAGCTTGTAATAAAACATGCAAGTGACTTGATTAACCCCATTCTGAGAGGAGATCCGTTCTTTGTAGTGGGCGCGGTGGGCTCATCATGATGATCAATCATGATGACTCGATTAACCGGACGGTTGCAAACTTCTCGCATGCACTTGAAATATAAGATACTATATGAAATATCTGTCAGTCCGCACTCGGCCAGCGTGGCAGACTAGAATAGAATAGAATAGAATGTTTTTTTATTCATGTAAACTTTTTAAAAGTGCTTATGAATAGTCAGGTAGTTTTAATTTACCACTGGTTCGAAATGCCGTTCCTACCGAGAAGAATCAGCAAGAAACTCGGCGGTTGCTCTTTTTAATTTTTCAATTTACAATGTTATTATACCGTACTATACAAGCCATTGCAGCCCCGTGCATTACTGGAGCGAGTCAAATCCAAGCTTTTTTATCGTTTACATAGTCTGCGACTGTATAATATGCTTTTTTAGGAGCATACTTTTAACACATTTTTCAAACTTGTGTAGCAAGTCTAAAATTGCTTGTGGAATTTTATTATAAAATATTACACTCATTCCCACAAATGACTTTCCCACCTTCCAGAGGCGGAGCGCAGGAGTAGCTAGCTTATTTTTGTTTCTAGTTTGCCTTACATGGAGATCACACTGGAGATGACTGTGGCCTGAACCCTACTCATTATGACAAGAGGTCCGTGCTCTGTAGTGGGTCGGCGATGGGTTGTTCATGATGATGATGACGATGATGATGATGATGAAGATATGAAATATCCCGCCACTACGTCATGACTCATGTGATCCTCCTATGCTCACTTATAGTCCATCTCTATATCTAAACTAAATGGATATGACAGGTCTAAATGTTATGCTATCCCTGTCACAAATTTTTTTTTTTGGAAAAGGATAGACTTTTAAACAGATGTTTTAAAGTTTCGTTTAAGTGTTCTGATGCCCCCTTCTTCACAGAAAACAAATTAGGTACAAGTTTTTTTTTATCTTTTTGCGATGTACACATCGAAGTTTATTTTGACCAAACCGTCCGCGTCGCCTTTTCGAATATCAAGGAATTTTCAAACTTATTATGAAGCACGCAAAGCTTTCAGCAATTGCAAACATGTCACCTACATAGATTGACGAGGATATCGATAAATAAATAAGGTCGATTTTTTATGTCACAAGGGTGCGTTGTGTTTGTTTAATGCACCTGTGTACTCCGCTGTACAAATGAAATGGCCATGTTTGGTGTATGATAAAACCATTTTGATAAAACACGTAAACAAAATGTAGATCAGCACCTAAAGGCTATTTTACGGTGAAGCGTCAACATGCGACACTGCAGCTAGCTATACTTACTGTTAGATGGGTTTCTGATAGTGTAGACTTGGACACGTCTCTGACATTTTTCTAGGTGTTTATGCTTTGGGCGGATCTATAATGCACTCTCTGGTGGCGGTTAATAATGTGGAGATTTGTACAATATGTGGAATTCAAATAAGAGTATATAAAATCGTTTAAACTGAGTTTAACTTTTGCGTCTTCGAGTTTCGTAAGGAAAAAATAGACCACTACTTGGTATTTTCGCATTTAAACTATCGTTAGTTTTCCGAAACTTCCGGCACTCCGAACCAGTGGTAGTTGCATCCGACTATTCGAAAGTACTTGTAAAAGTTTATTTGAATAAAAAAGTTTTTTTTTGTGATTTCACTTGTTTAGTCAACGTAAGCCGCAATCATTCATATTTAGAACTACTTGATACTTTACAACATCTCGATAAGAAATGGCGGCCTCAAGACCGCTGTTCTGTTTGGCGGTCATCCATTTTAAACGTTAAACGGATAAGCCGTGAAGACAGATGTGACTCACAGCCACACTTTCGCATTTATAATATTAATATCGATTAAGTATGTATCATAAAGTCAGAAAAGAGGAAAGTAAAAGTTGTTGCGTATCAAAAAGTGCGTAGAAAAAGAAAATAAAGTATCTCTCCCTCGCCGGATGTAGAGTCCACGGAGCTCAACAGTGAACACCTGTTGTTGTTGGCGTATCGTTTTTTACGTAGCCCATGGTAAATATCCGTTTCATCCGGTTTTCCTTAATAGAGTAACGAAATGTTTAAAAAAAAGTATTTGACAAAAGTAGGCTCGAAAGCAGTACAGTAAGAAAGGTCAAGTCACAGGAAAGCTATATAGTACGCGACAGGTTGAGATGGCAATCGGGGTGGGGACGCCCCGCACACCCGCGCCTACCCAGTGCGGGATAGCACGGGTGACGTGGGAGTGTGCGGGGCGTCCCCCCGCCTCATACCCCGATTGCCATCTTAACGTGGCGTGGGGATGCCCTACACAGCCGCGCTAACCCAGTTCGGGATAACACGGGTGACGTGCGGGTTTGCGGGGCCTTATACCCCAACTCAACCTGTCGCGTACTATTGTCATGAAATAAATGAGACAATGGAGCTAATTGTGTTGTACGTAATCTCTTAACTAAATTGACAGGTCTTCTAGAAAGGAATAGCAATATTATTTAGAACTGTTCAATTACAATAGTCCTACTAATTACAACTAATTCGATTATATACAATGGTTAAATTTTAGCTGAATCCGTCCAGTAGTTTTTGCGTGAAAGAGTAACAAACATACACACATACACACAAACTTTCGCCTTTATAATATTAGTGTGATTTAATCATTTCCCGCAAATTTTCTGACGCACATCGCCCAAGTTCTCCAAAACTAATCATTATCACAAGTTGTTGTCAGCTTTATCAGTGATAATGGACTGGAATGTGGCGCCGAATGTATTCTTATCAATTACTATGGAAACTAGCTCAGTGAGTTCCGTTTGTCCCACGGAGATTTGGTTTGAGATTAGAGTGGACTTTTAAAACTTTTGACAATTATAATCAACATTTAAATCTTAGCCATATTCCATACCAATACAAATGCTAAAGTGTGTATGTCTGATCTGTTAACTTTTTACGGCTCAACCGCTAAACCGATCTCTGCTGCCACGAAGATAGCTTACATTCTGGAGACAGACATGAGGTATGTTTAACCGACTTCAAAAAATTAGGAAGTTCTCAATTCGTCGAAATCTTTTTTATCACTAAAAATTAAAGATTTCCCATTGGATTTAATACTAGGTAAGAGTGTAGAGTAGCCAAATAGATACTTCTTCTTGAGTTATGGTTTTAGTCGTTTTGTCCTCTCTGTCATCAACATATTGTTTTACAATATTATTTATTATCTCTGGGTTTTCCACAATACGGTACACGGACACGATAATAATGTAATTATTTAGATTTCATTGATAACGTACTGCAGACAGTGCAGAATTGCGCAAACTGCGAGCGATAAGGTTGCCATGGTGACGATCTGTGACGATGACCAACTAAGCAATTGTAGTCCCTAGGGTTATAGTAATTATGTACCTACCTAGTTATATATAGTGTCTTCCTCTCACTGTTATTATATAAAAATTTTCTTTTGAGGCTCGTTATATTATATCCTTGTTCAAAGAAGAGTTCTTTTCTAAAGTACCTACTTATGACTGAATTTGTTGAAAGGCATCTGTTACAAATGTTCACCTAATAAGATTTATTTTGATGATAAATATTGACTCTCCAATTTTGAGAGAACAAAATAAACATTTTCATTGTAAACAAAGTTTGATAGACATAATACGAATATCATTAAAAACAGGCGTTGATCTGCTCGTAATACGAATGAGGAAACGATTAACAATAACACCGGATCAATATGTAAATTCGTTAAATGAAATACGTCGTCAAAGGCCCGTTTCCCCGGCGACGAGATCTCGATTCGCTATTCATTATTACGAGTATATCGAAGCAGTATAACAATAGCCTGCATTTCTTGTATTACAATTACGACGCGACGCCGTACCGGCGTCGCGTCGTAATTGTAATACAAGAAATGGGATCGGATATACGATTTTCCATATCTCCTTAAATGTTATGGGCACCTAGTACTTCAAATTGAAATGTATTCTACAGCAGATTTTACTTATTATAATTTAAATTTCAGTGCGGCTGAGCTTACGATAGTATAATATCGAAAGCCTGGGCCGGCAGTACGTCGACACAATTGTACCTAGAATCCAGATTGAGTATCATTTACTCAGCACCTTAAAAATTATAGGTTCGTAGTAGGTAGCTTGAATGCAATACATTTTTTTTAAACTTCCTAACAATGTGGCTAATTCCTTTGTACACAATCTCTAAACTAAACTAAAATATCACGTCTAAATCTATTGCTATCCCTTTCATAATGTTGCTTGCGGAAAAGGAAAGCACTAGATTTAGACCTGTTAATTTAGTTTAGTTTAGAGATTGTGTACTAGAGAATCGGCCCCATTATTTGCATATGAACAACTAATTACTTTTCTTTTATATATTCAGACTAGCTTATGCTCGCGACTTCGTCCGCGTGGACTTCGAAAATTTCAAACCCCCTTAGGGTTGAATATTCAAAAATCCTTTCATCCGCTAAGAAAGGATTTCTGAAATCATATCTGCATGCTAAATTTCAGCCCGATCTGTCCAGTAGTTTGAGCTGTGCGTTGGCGTTGATAGCTCAGTCAGCTTTTCCTTTTAAATATTCAGATATACTGTAGTGGTACCTATAGGTATCTTCGAATTCACTAAATCAAAAAAACAAAAGAAGCAAAGCTATATCAGCTTGAAAGCAGCTGCCGAAACACCTGTCCCGATCGCCTTGTATCGTACGTTAAATGCATAACATTTTTCGATTCCTTCGACTTCCATTCTTTGTTCCTTGCATTTATCGACAAAGATAACAATGCACTTGTATTTATGTCCAATTTATGCATCAGATTAGTTTTATTTTTCTGAATAACTCAATATTAATGAAGCTCACGAAAGCTAAATGTTTTTTCGATCGGATGCCTGGTTAGTTTCTTTTTATATTCTGATAAGTTTTTATATGTCATTTCTTAATCTCATAAGCTTATTTAAATTCTTGGTAAAACAAACATTCATTAATCGGCTATAGCCGACTTCCAAAAATCAACTAAATGATACCTACATGCTAAAATAAAAAGCCCATTTCTATTTTCTTAACTATTGTATTATTTTTATTAAGAAGAATTATCTAAGTAACTGAATTTATAATACCATTGAGAAGGCCAAAATGTAGACAAATTAAAACTACGGCAAATCTGCATCTTCTAGGGTTCTCTTGATTCGATCAGGGACGAAAATAATAGCTAATAAATAATCTATCTCGAACACTCACTACTCACAATGTTATGTTCTAATACAAACAAAACATAACAGACGAATTTCCCATGTCGCCTTACAATTTAAGTGATGAATTTGTAGCGAACGTATTTATTTCTAACTACAAAGTTGTACAATACGACCCGGCTTCGCACGGGTGGAATTACTAAAAATCTTACGTTATTGCGCGACCCTACCTTAAGGGGTCTGCTTTATAGAGCAAACCTACATGACTACCTCAAGATTTCATATAACTTTCATCACCTATTTAACACTCTTGGGGGTGGAATTTCTAAAAATCCTGAAACACGTATTTCTTCATTTTTGAACAAAAGCTCTGATATTAGTTTTCATAGATATAACTTGAGAAATGACTGACTTTCATACAAACATTCATCCTCTATTTAATCCTTTGAGGGGTGAAATTTCCGAGCACCTGTCTCATAAATAGAACCTACTGTCAAAACAAGTCTTTTTATACATTTACAGATTACAAAATAATTTAACCGGTAGGTTATTATCATGTACAGGCGTCAGTCACACATAATTATTATAGCTAAGCAAAAGAGGCTATTTTTTTTAAATCGCCTCCCGCTCTTAAATTACGACTTGCCATTCGCGATCCGCGCCACCCCGGGGAAATTACGTGCCACCAAGCAATAGCATTACTAGTCCACTGCAACTAATAAATGTAATTAATTTCGTATCTCTACCAAACAATAAAAGTTCTTTCACTCGGGGACGAAAAGATCCATCGTGCTGCACGGCCGTTTAATTTTGTTCTAACTGCGACTAAATTTACCTATTGTTTGGGTAATTGATTCATGAGATCGGTGATGTTCACTAAAAGATTGTAAGTTTGTAAGATTGTAAGGAATACTCTTCCTAGATCAGTGTTTCCTGTCAATTATAATCCGAGTATCTTTAAAACAAGAGTGAATAGGCACCTTCTAGGCAAACGCGTCCCATCTTAGGCCACATCGTCACTTCCCATCAGGTGTGATCGTGGAAAAGCGTGCGCTTATAACGAATTAAAAAAAAAAGTTTTCTATTGATCTGTGATAGAAATTATAAGTTGTGCTGCGTACTTATGGTTTTTGACGCATTACTAGTCCACTGTATCTACCCATCGCCGGCTCACTACAGACCACGGGTCTCCTCTCAAAGTGAAGGGTACTAGCAACTCATACCTAAATGTAGTTAGCATTAGGTACATAATTTTGTATCTCTACTATGCCAAACAATAAAATTTCTTTCACTCGGGCGAAAAGATCCGTTATTCATCGTGTCATAATGGGCGTTTAATTTCAGTCCAACTACGACTATATTTATTGTTCGGCTAATTGATTCATGAGATCGGAAAATATGATAAATTTTCACTGTTGTAGAACGATAGGTTTTTTATTGATCTGTTATAGAAAGGAAAAATTGTCACTGTTAATTTCGTTTGTAAATAAATCTTGGACTGGCCAACAACTTTATAGTGATACAAATACATACATTACCCAATGCCCAAAAATCCGTTTTCAAAGTTCTTGTTACAAAAACTGCTCTAGACGAACTGAACTGCCTAAAAAAAGGGTAAAATGCATTGTTTAACAAAATAATGGCGTACTTGAATCGATTCGCTTACGGAATTGTAAAAGGAGACCTCCACAGTCATAGGCGGAGGGACACCTGTCTAGGGAAACAGGTTCCCCGCCGACCGTGTGAATGGACGTGATGGATCTTCTCATACACCGAAACTGGTTTTTTATTACAGACAGAGCCATTCCGTTTGTTTCAAAATATTGTTTTATGTTTTCAATAACCGTCAATACCCGCCCCTGGCTACTCAGTTAATTGGTAATGCCCGCTAAAGTTAATTTCGCTTACATAGTAGTGATATTAGGTACTGATGGTACTGATGATGTCCGCGTCCGCGTGGAAGTTATTGAAAGATCCCTCAGGAATCGTTCAATGTTCGTAAATAAAAAGTACCTAACCTATATCCGTCTATCTCTGTACCAAATAGCTGATGATACTCACAACTTCGTCCGTCCACGTGGATTTAGGTTTTTGAAAAATCCCATGGGGGAACTCCTTGATTTAACGAGACAAAAAGTAACCTCATGTAAAGTTCGTCCCCGGAATGCCAGCAAACGTCAAAATCGGTTAAACAGCTAAGCCGTGAAAATGTAGCAGACAGCTTGTTAGACAGACACACTGCATTTATAACATTAGTATGGATTAGTAGGTAAGTAGTGATTTTATGATTCTTGCGTACACAAGATTGATAGAATTGTAGATGTCTTTTAATAGACTCTACCACTAGTTACTGTTTAAATGTAACACTAAACAAATATTACAAATATACAAACAAATATCACTATCAATACTTGCCAGATAAATGATTATTTTATCAGTAATAAAATATCTTACAAAACTTCCCTGTTTGAAACTATAAAAATTATAATATTTAATATTATGATAGTTAAAATTATCTACACGTAGATTCTTGTATCAATATAAAAAATAATATACTTATGTAAGCAGACGGAATCACGGAAGCACGTCTTTACCTAAAATAAAAACACTTATCTTCAAAGGATATAACGATTGTATTTAGATAAGGATTACTTTACAAGAGTTATAAATTTTAAATAAATGTTTACGTGTAGGTACACAAGTTATTAATTTTATATAAATAGCAATTGATATTATATATACGTACGTTACCAAATCGAAAAAAAAATATTTTTCTGGCTAAGCATCGTAGTGTGGGTAATTCGTAGTCAACGAGGTCTATAGACTGATAACGGGCCCCCCGCCATTGAAGAATGCTCTTAGGTGTCGTTTTACCCAAAGGTGCGTAACCACCGCGCTACTATCTATATTCTATGCAGTCTGCCGCTACGCACATGCCGAGTACAAGCCTACGAGTTTACTGCACTTTTTAAAATACCTATGAATGTATGAAATGTTTGTCTATCTGAAGTTTTACAATATCTTTGTTCGTAGTGGGTATACATTCTTCTCAGCATGTGTTTATTCACAGTAGTCTTCACAGCAAATAATTTTACTGATTTCCAATATTGCATGGAGAGGGAAGCTGAACCATAAAGTGGCAATTTTTAATGCACAAGTTGCCGGAAATTTCTAGTCTTAATATAAATGGCGCTAAGAGGAGCTTTTGTTTACTCTTCGATTGCTTTTCACCAGCGAGATAAATTTACATGAGACTTTTCAATTAAAAAACTCGATTTTTAGGGTTCCGTACCTCAAAAGGAAAAACGGAACCTTTATAGGATCACTTTGTTGTGTCTGTCTGTCGGTCTGTCAAGAAACCTACAGGGTACTTCCCGTTGACCTAGAATCATGAAATTTGGCAGGTAGGTAAGTCTTATAGCAGACATTCGGGGAAAAATCTGAAAATCGTGAATTTGTGGATACATCACACAAAAAAAAATTAAATTGTGGTCATGAACAAATATTGCTATTTTCAACTTTCAACATAAGATTATTATACCAAGTGGTGTATCATATGATAGGGCTTTACTTGAACATTCTAAAACAGATTTTTATTTATTTTTAGGCATAAAAGTTTTTGATTTATCGTGCAAAATGTCGATAAAATACGATTTTGCTATGGAACCCTCAGTGCGCGAGTCTGACTCGCACTTGGCCGGTTTTTTATATCTCGCTGCGGCTTGAAATATGTTTTCAATTTTCTTAGCTTTAATGCATCCTCTATCCTGTTTCCTACTGTGCTCGTTGTGTTTCTAGTGAGTTATTTCCTGTGTTCTTTTTATAGTAACTTAACTTCTAACATTTCGTTGTACCTTGTCCTAGGCCCGTTGTCTAGAAATTATTATTAACATGTTAATTTAATAAAGTGTAATTATGCCGTCAACTTGGTAATGTGCATTTTAAGCAATTATATCAAAGGAAAACATCGTGAGGAAACCTGCATGCCTGAGAGATCTCTATAATGTTCTTAAAGATGTGCGAAGTCTTCCAATCCACAATTTTCCAGCGTGGTAGACTATGGTCTAACCTCTATGGTCTCATTCGGAAAACTAATGAGCCGGCGCGGCGATGGGTTGAGATGACGGTTATTTCTTCTCCTTAGTTGGTATCTTTGAGTTCTATTTTTATCATAGAATAGGTACTTGCTCCGTCTCTATCAATCGTTCTGGACATACGCGTGAGCCTGACGAATCACATATTATTTAAGCTTACGTGCAAGAAAACCTTTTGTTTTGCCTAGTGAGGTACTTTTTAAACGACATTTTATTTTTTAAATCAATTCATTTCTACATTATAATAATAATATGTATGTAAATTCATTTAATAGTTTCTGTTAAATTCGCAATTTTTGACATAAAACCTACCCAGCCCATTATTACGAGAAAATCAAAAGCGTAATAAATCGAGCCCCATAATAAATGGTTAGTGCAGCATTAACGAAAGAAATTGCCTCAGTTACATAGAATTGATAGTAGTAACAAACACGAAATCGTTTTCAGGCAAGGTGCAGCAAGAACGCATGAGTCACAATAGCGGGTCATACCTGTAAAACCTGACTTGTCAAATCTAACCTGGAAACGATCTAAGTTTCCAATAAACTGATTAAAAGGCAACGTAAAAAAGGGTTTATTAAAATAAATTGAATTAATAATATTACTAAAGTATTACTAGCTGATCCGCCTAGGGTCTAGCTAGTAATATTATTAATTTGTGTGTGTGTGCGCGTGTGAGTGTGTGTCTGTGTGTATGTGTGTGTACGCACAGACTACACAGGCAACGTAGATATTGGCGCAGAGTTTACACACGGACGAGCGTACTTCAAAAAATCGCGACCTGTTACCAAGGTTGCTAGATACATGCAAAATCACAAGTTTTTAGACACACGGCGTGATTAAGTTGTACATTGTGAGCTGGTTGTGAGTCAATCAGCTTATAACTTTATATGTCTGCCTCGTAGTGGTTACGATGTTCGACTGCGGATGCCGAGTTCTGGACTCGATTCTCGGGGTGGAACTTCTGTGAATTGTCATCGTTACCAACAATAGACTAACTTGTCATTATCGTCGTAAAGTTATCAGTGTTAGCAGTAGGTTCCATCTGTCGTCATGAAATCGAGGCCGGCAGTCGGTCGGGTGGCCTTTGTAATGCACCGAGTGCAATAACAAACGATACCTACTTTATTGCGCGAGGCGTAAAATGCACGTGTAGGTAGGGCTACCTCACCAATCATCTAGCACAGCAAGTTTTCGCCGCCCAACATACAATCTTTTCAAAAATTCTAGAAAGATTTGTCTGGAGGATTGAATAATAATTTATTTATCCAAGTGCATTTTTGTAAACATTCGATACTCGAATTGCAAGAAAAACTACATGATGCTTTAAATTGAAGGGATTGGGTCTTAATTCGGTGGGAGGATATGAGGAAAGAAGTAACTTGGTAGAGTCCTGACAGTGTGTCGTAAGAGAAACCTAGAGAAGGTTGGCCTAAGTGAAATATATTTGAAATAGATTTAGAAGCCAACGTTGGCCTACGTGAAATATATTTGAAACTAGATGATGCCCGCGACTTCGTCTGCGTGGATTTAGGTTTTTTTGAAATCCCGTGGGAACTCTTCAATTTTCCAGGATAAAAAGTAGCCTATGTCTTTCCCCGGGATATAAGCTAAGTCTGTACCAAATTTCGTCAAAATCGGTTGAACGGTTCGTGCCGTGAAAAGCTAGCAAACAGGCAGACACACTTTCGCATTTATAATATTAGTATGGATTGGATAGTATGGATAAATCAAGAAGTCATAAGGTAATTTGGTTACTAATAGAATAGGTACCAGTTTCAAGTTACACCTTTATTGTCTTGTTTAGGTGCATCTACGAAGAGCAAGGCATTCAGTTCTTTCAAGCCTTTTCCCACGCGAGATTTGAGTGAAGCGCGATTTTTGTCTTCCGTGATATCGCTGCACCAAAACTTTATTTTGCTGCTAATGCGTCTCCAGGCTGTTAAAACCTCATTTTCCCATCATTATGAGTTACTATATGTATGTCTATTGTGCTAAAAGATATGTCTAAGACAAATAAATCTAGCTGACACATTACGCGTACTCTTTTCATACATCTCTCTCTCTCTCCGGTCGTTCCTTCATTGCTGAATGAAGATCGTGGTCCTGGCAAACTTCCCTCGAATGGACTATCTGTTTCCACCGGCTTCTGTTGGTGGCCATTTTCACTATGTGATAAAATCCACACCTGCTGGATCCCTTTAACTGGTCTGACCATCTAGTTGGTGAGGTACCTCATACACTCATACATTATATACACTGATATAAATTCATATTCATTATTTACACTAAATCCTTTGAAACATGGCAAAGCAAATTTCCAAAAGTTTATGTGATTATGCTAACCCTATTTACATCAAACTACCTATTGTTGGGAATACCCAGACCGGCGCCAAACCATGGCGTGACTTTGTTAGTCAATCATACACGAAAGTTATTGTTTTGCTTGTAAAATTAACCCACTGTAAGTTTTTAATAATAAACGAGGTGACGAATAAAACATGTTATTCGCTTATGCTAATTAATAAATTTGACTGTTGCGGTTGATATAACGATGAATTAAAATATTAATGACCAGTGAATTTGAGTATGAATGATGTGTATTTTTAAGTATTTGCTCTTTTCGAAGCAAATGTGGAGGCAGTTGTAAGCATTTACATATTTATTCAAAGATTCTTTTTACGTACAAAAAACAATAATACATATTTTAAACAAAAGGATGAAAGCATTCTATTACCTGAGCGTAATACAATAAAAATCTGGCAAAGTTACGATAAGTAATATTCTTTGACAAACATTCTTAATCTTATTGGAAACATTTCAATGCGAATTTGTTCACTATCAGTATCACTAAACTTATACTTAGGACTAGGAAAACTTGTATGGATCCGAAGGAAGGCTACGGTGCTCGTTACGTTCCCGTTCCGTACGGTGCCCCTAGTTCGGCTGCTAAAGCACTCCTTCAGAAGTTCAGACCTATACTTAAGAAGTCTCAACAATCAACATGTAAAAAACTTTTTGTTCAATTTATTACTATATGTATAGACCTATATACAATCTTCAGGACAACACCACAAAGTAACTAGCACTAATAGTCTCTGAGATTAACCGAGGATGGACGGACGGACAGACGGACGGACATGGCGAAACTATAAGGGTTCCTTGTTTACTACGGAACCCTAAAAATGGTATGTTATTACCTTAGATACTGTGAGTACACTCTTGTCGAAACTATCTAACTATAAATTGTGTCATTTGCTAGTACGGCTTCGTCTTAAGCCGTGACCGAACTGAAACCGAACTGACGTGAACTCTAACTCCATAGTCCTGAGGCAATAAAAACATTGTTTTAGCTAAGCAGTAGTATACTTTACTCACAAACCACTACGTTACTGAACCTGAGGTAATGAAGAGAGCGCCCAAAAGTCCACACGGACGAAATTGATTTATCATCATTATCATGATCAACCCATTGCCGGTTCACTTCAGACTTCAGAGCACGAATCTCCTCTCAGAGTGAGAAGGGCCTGGCCATAGTCTACCACTCTGGCCAAGTGCGGATTGGCAAACTTCACACGCCTTTAAGAACATTATGGATAACTCTCAGCCCTCAGGCATGCAAGTTTTCTCACGACGTTTTCCTTCACTGTTAAAGCAATTGATATTTAATTACTTAAAACGCACATAACTCCGAAAAGTTAGAGGTGCGTGCCCGGGATAGAACCTCTGACCTCTAATTAGGAGGCGGACGTCCTAACTACTAGGCTATCAAAACTTAGAAATTGATTACAAAACGACAGTCGCCAATCAAACTGTTGCACTCGCTACTAAGTACACAAATCAGGCACTACAACCTGCCGCAACTGTTTGTACTTTATTTACGCCATTGCCCTCAAAGACCTAATAATTTAATCAAAAACACGACCGCTTCGTGGAACCACGGAACCGCCGGCTTTGATTGCTTGGAGACAATTCTGATTGGTCGCTCTGTATTCCTTATGTTAACAGCGTTAACACGTAGCAAAACATATTCAATTCGATTATACATTAAGCGAATCGGTTGGGGGTCAAAAGACTCTATACCTACTTCATATTATTAACGAATGGAAATATTATGTATACTTCTTTAAGAAAAACTACTTTGTCTAGACGCGATTTAGTTTTGGATATTGACATAATATTTAAAATACAGCAAAATAAGCATTTTAAAATTGTAGTAGTTTACTATTATGTTTATGTATTCGAGATTCCGTTCGTGATCGAATCTATTTTTTTTTCTATTTTTGCAATATTATCTAATTGAAACTAATGATCCGCCTCTGGCTTCGCTTTTTTTTCTGAGTGTTCCTTTCGTAGTGGTAGTCGTTTATTTACGTCAAAAATATTTCATGTGTCTAAACCCAGCTCTTTAAGCTGTCTATCGATATGCCAGTCAGTTAGTGTTTCCTTAGGTATATGGTAGTTAAAATATACATGTTCTAATAAATTAGAACAATCAGAATAACGGTCTAGATATCATTATTGTCATTTAAATATTTTCATCAGTGACGGTCAAAATAATCACTGAAAATAGTTTAATAGAAATAAGAAATATTAAATATTAAGCCTGATTAAGACCACTGCCCCTATTTACCTATTCTACTTGAAGGATCGCAAAGTTACCCAGGGCCCGTACGTCACAAGACCCTCAAGGGTCATCAAACGTTTGATATAGTAACTATATATTTCACCGCATTTCTGTCGACGAGTGTGTAATGTGTACCATCCCTTAAGGTGCGCTTACACGAGCAATGGAAATTACTCAATTCGATCACTTCAATCACGACCACATGAAGCCATTTACTGCAATTCCTACTTGAAATCAGCAATGTTGCTCCTTTTAGCGCCACATCGTGTTGAGGGAGTTAGAGTAACGTAGATCAATTTAGAACAAATAGGTACACTAGCAATTTAGTTCAATAGGAGTCACTGGCAATGGATAAGGTTTTACTGGCAGCGGCATGTACCTAGTTATTTTATTATCATGAGTTTAAAACGGAAAAAAGAAGATGAATAGACAGATTTACGTGCGAACATTTCTACAAAAACGAAAGCCAACTTTATTGTGTGATGTGTCATTTCGTGACAATTCGTTTCGACAACATTGAGCAATATGGAATATATAGAGCAATTAGAAATAGTATTATTGCCGAACCAACTGCCGCATTTTATTTAAATTGCTGCAGATTGCTATAATAATTGCTTCAGATGGATCCATTACGTGTTACCGTGTTTTTAATTGCTTAAAAAATTGCCCATGTAAGCGCACCTTTAGGCTATCGCTATCGGGTTTCGAGTACCACACTGAGGCTTCAGCCTGCACGACAAAGCGGGTTCAATTAAACGTGATATGCTTTGAATAGTTTGTACAATGGCATAGGAAAGCGCTTTCTAATTCATTAATAATTCGGGCCTGCATTCTGCAAAACTTCGGCCTCTCCTTGAGTGATTCATTTTATTGCGCACATCGGATGCTGTGGGTGTAGTTTTCAGGATTCCGTGGAAGGGCGCTATCAGGACCCTATTACTAAGCCTCCGCTGTCCGTCCGTTTGTCAGCGGGAAGTATTAGCAGAGTGAACTGCGGTACATATTAGCCAATCGGATTTATTGAGAACGTCACACTTTAGCTGTCATTTTCCCTCAATCGACATCCTAGAGGCCTTCCGCGGTCCGCCGTAGTTCGTAGTTTGATAGCTAATAGCTATAGCACGTATAACGCATGCAGGTCCACCTCTGATTGGCTAACATTTTCTCAGTTCTCTAAAATGCTCACTTGCAGCAGGAATACCATAAATTATTCAGCTAATCACAACAATTGCGAAAGAAGCCCTACCTTTTTATATAGTACCTACTAGCTGCCCCGGCGAACTTCGTACCGCCTAACAGTCGAATCTTTTTCGTGATTTTTTTAAATTGTTCTCTTCGTAAGAACCATCCTCGTACTTCAAGGAATATTATAAAAAAAGAATAAGCGAAATCGGTTCAGCTGTTCTCGAGATTTGCGATCAGCAACTCAAGAGATTAGTAGGTAGGTATGACATAAAACGGAGAAGAAAATAGGGCTAGCGAAATCCTTCTAAGGTCTTGGAAATGCCTTTGTCTTGTAATTGTGATTGGTTAGGAAGGAATATAATTTATTAAAATGGATACTAGTAAATTATGCCTATACTGACAAATACACCTTCGGAACATACAGAGAGAGACCTATATAAATCACGAGTACCTAGATTTAGAAAGTCTCCGACAAAATGTGACGCAAGAAAAGCGTCCGTGGGCGTAAGGTAAACACTCGTCTGGGCCTAAATTGTATTCAATTGTCAGTTGATACCATTCATGTCTTCATTCACGAAACTTCCAGTAAACACAGATCATTTTACAGACTTTCTTTGAAAACAAATATAGGTAGGTACGGTACGGTATTATCATTCATAGAAGACTCCATGAAAATTTAAATTTTGTAAGAAGGATTAGCTGACCCGCCCCGACTTTAGTGAAATGGAATTTGAGCGAATCCTTTCTTAGCTTTATATAGAAAATCTACAAGCAAAATTTTATGTTTCTACCTTACAGGTTGTTGATGTCAGTTAGTCAGTCAATTTATTTTCTATAAACGTGTGATAAATGAATATGGCATAACTCAGTAGGTAAATATTGTTTGAGTTTTTCACGGCTACGCTCAAAGATTTTCACTTTAATAAATTAGTATTTACTACCTTGTCTAAAGAAGTTTCACTTCAATAAAGCATTGATGTCGTGGAAAGACTACAAGGATAATAGTCCTACGAAATACGCTCGTGTCCGCCGGTTGAGCACTCGCCTTTGATCCAAAATGTCCCCATTTATCACATTGACACATAAGTATTTAAGCAAGATTTGCTTCAGCGAAGGGTATTTATAAGGTAGAAGGAAACTAACCTAATTGTCCTGTTGAAGAATGAAACATTTTGTTGAAGTTTTTCCCATTGCATTTACTTACTTAATTATTTAATTTTCCATAATCTGCTTTCAAGGTTAAGTCCAAATCATGTACTTAATTAGGAAAATTAAAGGCGAAGTTAATTAATGTGGAAAAATGTGCGCAAAATTTTTCCTGGGCAATTTATGGCTCTCCCCGAATATTTCGATATAATATATTAATAGCAGAACTCCGCGTGCGCTTTTCTTGCGCACGGAATTATGCTAGATTTGTTCTTGGCCTAAATTAGAAAAAAATGCTTTTTATCATAGGAAAATCGGAACGGATTGCGGAGCACCAAAGGTCGTCCGATTCCGTTGAATAAACCCTAGTCTCCAATTCAAATTGCCCATTTCATGAAAGGGTACTTTAGTAGCCTTATACTCTGGAGCATATAGGTTATAATATATTTAATATGAATATATATTCATAGGTGGCTCTTGCAAAATCAGTTAGGAAAATGTAAAAATAGGAGTGTGTTCATTTGATAAACACAATTCTTTGACCCTAATTGGGTTAAAGGGTTTCTTCTTATTGCTCTAGTGTTAAATTTTGGTGTGAAAATTTTTCCAGTTGTGCCTCTACGCTTTTCCTATTGATAATACATTTAATATCTGTGCAAATCAGATATTAAAATGTGAGGAGAAAAAATGCTATCCATCGCATAAAGTTCGGGGTGGAGTGTGGCGCGGCTAAGGGCGTCTGTGTCCATTGGGTAAACAGTAAACACTTGTCTCCGACTCAAATTGCCCTCACTTGTCATGCCAAGGGTACCTTCGCGTGACATACAAAAATTCCTTATTACTTAGTACAATTAACGGCAAAGAAATGTCGTTTGAATAGCGAAATAAGACATTTTTACTTTTCAAGTTTTGTTACTAAGGACAACGATATTCCGTTTTAGTGATTGATTTATTCAATACAAAGGAGCAGAGTTTCGACCAGAAGACCTTGTGAATGTTTAAAAAAAATAGATTTTAATACTTACTTCTATCTGTAAAATTAGTTCTTAAAACACATGACTTAGAAGTCATGACTTAGTATGAATTACAAATGAAGAGCGTCTGTGTTATTAGCTCGATGGTCTATTCAAGGAATATCTTGGCTAATTTACCGTGTTTGTGCAAAGTTGAAAATTATTTCGCATAAATTTTAACTTCTTATTTGTCCTAACAAGTTCCAAATAACCGGTTAAACTTTGACTCCTCAGTATTTGATTAGAATTGATATTATTCTAAACTTTTAAAGTCTAACCCATATAATTAGCAAGTGAGTATTTTGTACTCTAGATTGTATCTACGTATAAACGTTTGATTCTATAGACTTGTACAGTTTTAAATCTAGTGAACGCTTACCAAGCCCGTTATTCTGAAGTTATTTTGTTTTGTATTTACAAACAGAAATTAAAAACACCCCGTTGGCTTTAACTGTCGCTAAGGTTTTTAATGTTACTTAAAGTAGACAGATACATGAGTGGTGTAGTTTTTTGTCGTACACGGATAAATATGGTGTGGTGTCGTTAAACCGCTGCGTCCTTGACTAGGGCGGGTCGTTGACGTGCAGGCGGTCAGTCCCGCTCCCCACAAATGCACATAGGGTGTCCATTGCCTTGGAAATAAACAAAATATCGGGAGTATTGACTTGTGACCGTTCTTTCCAACTTTTTTAGATAGCTTTAGAGCTTAACAGCTTTAGAGTGCACGCACACCATGCTATTTTATCTAAGACCGTTTTTTATCCTACAATGTGCTTAATTCTGGTGTACACAATCTTCTTTAAATATATAAAAGAAAAATCTGACTGACTGATGTATCAACGCACAGCTTTAACTACTGGACCGATAGGGCTGAAAGGCATTCAGACAGCTATAATGAAGTTGCATCCGCTAAGAAAGGATTTTTGAAAATTGAACTCCTAAGGGCTAAAATAGAGGATTGCAATTTATGTCGTCCACGCGGAAGAAGTCGCGGGTATAAGACTAAAATGACAAGTGACTAAATATATTGCTATCCTTTTCATAATGCTTACTCTGGATAAAGAAAATACTAGAATTAGACCTATCAATTTGTCAAACAGGTGGCCTAATTAGAATATCCAAACCACTTAAAACAGACATGCTTTGTACATTGTCCGTAGAAAAGGCAAATAGTTGGTAAGCATAAGCGCACGCGACCGATTGGACCCTTCTGATCGCGACGTCCATACCTCCGACACGCGCCTTTACTTGAAGGGTGAATGTGAATTTCATTGTCTGTTGGCATTTTAATCTTTTTCGTATAGTGATAAACTCTATTTTCCCTACCAACAAAAGGCTTAAACAGAAGGCAGGATGCCACACTACGCGCGCGTACACGTGTACGATTTGTTTAGAATAGAATAGATTTTTATTGAAATAAACTTTTACAAGTGCTTTTGAATCGTCAATAGAATTTATCATTGGTTCGGAATGCCATTCCTACCAAGAACCACCAAGAAACTGCTTATCGCAAGGAAATGTATGCACATAAAGTCGTCCCTGCGGCGCTGCATTTGAATTTTGAACACCTTTTTAGTGCCTTTGCACAGGACGACATTTTCACGCCTAGTTTACGAGACCACGTTGACCTTGCTGCATAGATAAATAAAAGTTTATTTAGCTCACAAAACAATACAAGGAAAAAAAATATAGAAGTTGTTTATAACTACAAAATTAAAACTAAACAAAACTACGAGCTAGAAAATACTAAAAACAAATATCATGTCTTGTGTGAGCTAAAGGGGCTACTGCCTCTACATAATGCTGCAGTATTTGACTACTGCAGCGCTGATTTTCAGGCAGAGCCGCATGCAGCTGCACGTGAAAATGTCACCGTACCGCGTACGCAGACTTTGTCCGCCCTCTAAATAATTCAGCTTGGTAGGTTTTAGTATTAAAGTTAGCTCCTTATAAATCCTACCTCATTTCCTTGCGAAGCCTATTTATTTAACAAAACAGCCTTGAAATATTTATCTCATTCAACATTTCGTAAAAACATTTGTTTAGTTTAATCTCCTTAGGAGGAAACTCCTTGCTGAAATACGACGGGCAGAGATTGACCGTGCAGAGATGTAATTAAATGATAAACAAATAAAAGAGACCGATGTCATTAGCATCGGGGACGGCGCACACCACACGTGGACCGAGAGCTGGCGGGAAATTTGAAAGAGGTTTTTGATTTATTGACTAGCCGAATTAGAATTTATCAAAATCCTTTCATTGTGGGGTCTCTTCGTTATAGAGAGAACCTACGTGCCAAATTTCAAGTGTCTAGTTCCTGTGGTTTATTTTTTTAGTAAAGTAAACCGTGTAAAAACCAAAGGGGTATGGGTTTAATAAAAACTGCCATACCCCTTCCAGGTTAGCCCGCTATCATCTTAGACTGCATTATCACTTACCACCAGGTGAGATTGCAGTCAAGGGCTAACTTGTATCTGAATAAAATAAAAAAAAAAACCCTTTACTCATCTAGTGATAAGTGATGATGGAATCTAAGATGGTAGCGGACTAACCTAGTAGCGGTATGTCAGTTAATTAAACTCATCCAAAATAGGTAAATAGGTACAATTTAAGATTTTTTACAACAGCAGCTGTTGTATTTAACATGCTGTATTATTTTAATGACGGTTAACGGTTGAAATTCAGAAAACCAAACATAGCGATAGCGACGTTGTTAATAAGTGTATTATTGTCAACAAGGACCATGCATTTTTTTACAAATAACAACCTTGCTAACATATCGGTAGAGGACATAAAGTAGGTGGCTTTTAGGTTAGCCTAACGTTACCTCATGAACTTAACCATTAACAGAGCTGACTGGCTAAGAGATTTCATACAATCTAAGAACTACACCAAATAAATTACTACCTTCAGCTGAGGAGACTAGAGTGTAGAAGAAACATTGCAAACTTTTATGAAGCTCGTCTCTCTTGCCACTAGTTCTCCAACTATCAGGATAGACAGCGATTTTCCGCTATGAACTTTATCCCAGAGGAAATTAACTTCTTATGTTTCACGCCTCTCTTCGGAGACAATTCAATCCTGCCCAACACAAAATTGATTGTTTTTTGTCACATTCACACCAATAATTGCCCGTTTGCAATTTTCGGTCATCTACTTCGATGGCCCTAAGAGATTTTTTATCTGTAAAGCTAGAGCGGCTGTTAGGAAAGTTTTACATAATTATATCGCGGTGACAGCCTAGTGTTTAAGACTTTGGCTGACCTTCTATTCGGAGAGTCCGGGATTTATTTACGTTTTAAGAAATAAAATATCAGAAGGAAACTCTTGGCGAAATCTGCAATCTGCATGCCTGAGACTTCTCCATAATGTTCTCAAATTTATGTGAAGTCTGCCGATCCACACTTGACCAACGTAATGGCCAGACCCTTCTCATTCTCAGAGGAGATCCGTGCTAAGTTGGCCGGCCGGCCAACTTAGTTGAAATGATGATGATGATGATGCATTAAGTTTGTTGCAATTTTGATGTCTAAGTCTGACCGAAAGATAATATTTGTCTCTACTGACTGACTGTCGAAAGCGTTCGAACGTTAACATTACCACTACTAACGATTATCTAGTGATGGCTAGCCCCACTAAAATTGTTAACACTAGGCGGGTAATCCTAAACACGTGCTAACTAAATAATTTCTCGAGTCCCGGTAGTTGAAACACTAAATAAGTGTCAATATTACGGTTAGCAAGTAAGTTAAAAGTACGTATTTACCAGTCGTTCTTTTTTCAGTAAAATGGTTCTAGACCAGCTTTTACTCTATCTATCAAATAATATCGCTAGGTTTACTGATCCAATGTTTTGTCCTGTCTGCCACAAAACGTTTAAATATCTTTGTTCCGGCATCTTCGGCAATAGACTTGTAAATCAAAAGATGCAACGTCATCGTCTGCCGGGTTGTTTTTTAGACCGATGCCCCACATCTTTATAACGGTCAGATTAATTTGCTTGCGTTTTTTGTCCAATTCCAAGCAATTCGATCGTCCATACCGACGCGGTTGAGAAAGTGAAACAAAAACTAAAATTGAACGCCCACTTGCTTGATTTGAAATTTGAATGCTTCTATAAAGGCACGAAGTGTATAAAAATAATATGTTTCTTTATTAAAAAACAGCTTAATGTTTTTAATCATGTTTTAAACAACAAGTTTCCCAACCCTGGCCACGACAAACTAGTGTGCTCTCTTCTTAAAAAAATTATTGAATGCTACTAATATGAGATGTATTTGCACTAGGTACCTACTACACTATTTTGGAACATTTACGTTTCCAGACATACCTCTATTTGAAATTGAATCTGACCATAGAAATTTCTATTTGAAACTGATCATAGAAAACGTCTAACATTCAATTTGCAGATTCAAATTAGATCTTTGGACCTATGTTATTTATTTGTAAAATATCAGAATAACTGTTACCGAATCGATTCTACCAGCCCTTCTGTCACCAGATGAGGCTATTAATCGCGGATTTATATTATTTTAACTGCATTAAATCGTTGAACTTTTCCTCGTGCGTAAAAGTCCATATTTTCCACCCGGGGTTTTTGAGTTTAACCTAATGTTCGTTGTAGAACGTGTAACAGTGTAATCGCTCAATGTTTAGGGGGGGGGGGGGGGGGGTATATTCGCGGTAGGTACTTAATTGCGCCCCGCCGCGCCGCACCTAGCCGCCTAACCATAGAAATACTCGAGCTAATATCGCCACTTCGACACATTTGACACTTACCTACTTTGGTACGTCAAACAACAATTCAACCCCTTCCAAACAATTTATGCAACCCTAGTGAAATTTCTGTGAGTGGGTACTTGTAACAAAACCAAAGGAACATTGCCACTTTGATTTTCCCACTGATTTTATAAAGATTTGGAGCTCACAATATTAGATCCTAAATTAAACTTTTTCTTTGTTGAGCTAATGTACACCTCTTATACTAAGTGCTTGTTCCTTCTCATTTCTCAGAATTAACGTTGTAATAAGTAAATATATTCTTTTAACTTTTCGGTGGAAAAATTTCTAATTCAAAATTAAATTTTCTCGGAACTCATGGTTTATGAAGGTTAACAGACTAACGAACTTGATATTTGATTTTAAGCGTATGTTTTGAGAAACCCGTGAGAAACGACCTCTAAGAGCATCTTTAAGTACGAGCTCAATTACAATTTATCCAGATCACAGATAGATAGGTAATCAGTCGTAAAGGTTTCTAGAAATGAACGCTTCCATTATACGATAGCTTTTGTGTCAGTCTATTCCGTAAATCATGATTGATGGACCAGATAACTATCCATCGCATTAGACTGTAGATTAATATCTGTTGATCACACCCATGGACTTGGAGTAGCTAGACACCGCAGGTTGTCCAGGTGTACCCAAAAGAGCCAAGCACCTATTTTATATTTATTCCTCGGACAATACTATCATTTCTCATTCCAAATACGAGCAATCGATCCTCTCTCATGTCGAAGTCGAAGTTGGCGCTCACGCGTGGCGATTGGAACTTGTGATTGCACGTTGTGATCATCACAATGACTCGCATGACGTCATTTTAGGTAGGAAAAAATAGGCACGGTTGGTTTCCGTACTATTTAATGAACATACGGCTTCTAGCTATTCCAAGTCCGTGATCACAACAACAGTGACTTGGTAAAACAGACACCAAAATCTATTGTCTAATGGACGCCTTAGTGAGACAGGACCACAGTATAAACAGAGACACAGTAGTCCGTAAATGACAAACAACGACCCTTCAACATAGGGCCCTAACTACGTAGGCCAGTTCGTCCCGCACTTATCGCACGATTGCTCTGTCTAGACTTTGTCGAACCTCTGATGTAATATACTCTGGACGTTACAGTAGTTCAAAGTGATTGAGAAACATTAGACGGGGCTGTGGTTTGCCGCGGTGCCGTCGCGTCAACTAGACGCCAGGGATCCGATTGGACTGCGTCTACCCGATACTCTAATTGTGTCAATTTTTAATACGGTCTGTCTATTGTTTTGTGTTGTATATAGGTTGTATAATTATGTTTAGGAGTTAGGTAGGTATGTTAGAAAATTTTATGTATAATTGATGAAGGCAAGATATAAAGTTTTAGGTTGGTTCTAAAGTACCAGTACCTACCAATCGAATATTTACCTTTTAATTTTGGCAAGTAGATATAATAGTTCAGAAGTGCAATTCGCAGTGTTTATTTAGAACATTTCTGAGTAAAAAATATCACCTAAGAATAGAATTTAATTGGAAAGTAACTCTGTTTGTCACCTTTGCTACCTTTCTCTGTTTGTTTGCTACCTTTTCACAGATCAACCGCTGAACCGGTCTTGGCTAAATTCAGCACAAAGATAGCATAGCATTGCATCCTGTAAACAAACATAAGATACTTTTTATCCCAGAAAATCAAAAAGTTCCCGCCCTTTCAAAAGGGACGGGAAGTCGTTTGAAGGGACTTTTAAAACCTTAATCCACGCGGACGAAGTTACAGGCGTCCGCAAGTAAGTAAAATAAAATTGATATTTCTGAATAGGGTAAACTAGCAAATTATAAAATGGAAAATAGATGTCACGGATAAGTATTTGGAACAATTAATAGAATACGTAAATGGACATAAATATGCTCGATCAGATAGTAAGTATATCTTGAATACTTTCAAGGCAAGAATGAATATAAAGGCATCTTCTAAGCTAGCGCGCTCCAACATGGACCTCATCATTGCTCTGTTTCTCAGGCATGATTGTCGTCAAGCGCAACTAGCGCGAGCCTATCTCACAATCAAAAATATAAAAAGTCGTCTGTTGGTAGTAGCTACAGAATACGGTTGCCTGTACATGCGGAAAAGGTCAGTCAACCGTATGTGTGTTTTGAATAACATGGAATCGAAGGGTAGAAAGTATTTCGGCAGTTATTTTCGGTATGCGTATCCGAAAAGGCCGTTACAAGTTGGAAACATACAGCAGGGATTACGCGCGTCGCATTAGCATATAATAGTGTTATTTGCATTCGGTTACTTTGGCTTATATATTTTGCGCCCGCTTATTTTTCAGAAATCCAACTCGATTGCTGCAGCGTACCTGCCTAATTTATGCAAAATACGGCACATGATTGGACTACTGTCGGCCGTTTTTAGGGTTCCGTACCCGAAGGGTGCCAATGGGATCCAATTACTAAGCCTCCGCTGTCCGTCCGTCCGTCCTTCCGTCTGTCTATCTGTCTGTCAGCGTATCTCATGAACCGTATAGGTAGATAGTTGACATTTTTAAACAGTGTGTAGGTATTCCTATTGCCGCTATGATAAGAGGCAAATTAAAAACAAATTAAAAATGTATTATTTCTTGTACGGAACCCTTCGTGTGCGAGTCCAACTCGTACTTGATAGGTTTTTTCTACCTATTTTTAGTACAGTCATAATTTTATGTCTTAAGTTGATGAATAATGTTGTCCTTGTACCAGTTTAAGTAGTTTCGTGTTTACTTTTTAACGTTCCTTGTCGTTTTCGAATTGTTGGTAATTTTCCTATGTACTTATTACCATATTATTTTTATTACCTAACTACCTGACTGAGGCATTGCACTGAAATTAAAATTATTTCTTGAAACCTATAGGAACAGCGAACGAAGACAACGGAAAAATATTAACTGCATCATAATCATTATCTATGTACATAATATTATGAAAGGATAAACTGACTGACATATATCAATCAAGATTTTTCACTGGTCACGCTCATCTCTGATGCACTACAAAATACACTTCCGCACACAAAAGAAAAGCTTTCTATAATGGACGTTGAACGTAAAGCAAGTTGGGTTCTCATTGCTCACTCTATGGCTGAGATCTATAGAGCGCACTTTGACTTTGCTTAGACTTTAGATTGAGTCAAAACGAGACAGATTTATGTGAGAGATATGTACATACCTCTGTCTCGTTTCAAGTCTATCGTAAGTCTAAGCAAAGTCAGAGTGCGCTCTATAGATCTGACCCTATATGCGGTGTGGAATAATCGGAAGAACTCCTGTGGTGTTCGCTTAGTGCGCTCGGGAAAGAATTTCAATAAGTTGTTTTCATTTGCAAATTGCGCGCCCCGACGTCACCTAATGGAATAGGAATCTGAGGGCCGCGTGCCGACCGCCCGCAAAGATGCTTATTGGATTATAAAGAGCTTCTTTTATGGATTCACACTTGACGATTTTAACGGCTCATTAGAAATAGGTTCCTACTTGCACGTTGCCAATCATGACATAAGAGTACCTATAGTCGCTAACTAAGGTCGTGTGGCTTAGTTGTGACAACTCGCAAATCAATCGATTGCGATTGTTTGACCATACGGAAATCAAAGTCACTAGACTCCTTTAAAACTGCAGTGAAGAATCATTATCTTACAAATTGAAGACGACAATCATATTTGTTTCTCCTTAAGTACGATTATAGAGTATATATTAGTCTATTTTATTAGTATATTGGTATTATACATATTATTTAATACATGTATTAGTGGTTTATGTATTAGTATGTATGTATGTATAGTTATTTGAATGTATGTTTATTAGTATATTACACACCACCTGCAGTCTAATTTTCCTTATACTTTCCAATCTTTAAGGTTGCCTGGTAGAGATCGCTAATTAGCGATAAGGCCGCCTTTTGTATCTTCCTTCTGTCTGTGTTTTTTATTCTTTAATGTATTCCTTCTTGTGGTTGTGCAAATAAAGTGTATTTATTATTATTATTCTTAAACGACGTTAAACGAAGACGGTAATTGGATGGGAGACGACTTAAAATGCTCTCCAAGGCACGTAGAAAACGAAAAGGTTAAATTTCAACCTTCAAAGTTGATTACACACCCACTTATCGGCATGGGTCAACGTTGCTTAACCAGCGTTATCAACTGATTATAACATGCACTATCACATCTAGCTCACACGTTTCTGGAAAGATAAATGGATAAAGTTCAATATTCTGCCAAATGACAAATGTGTACGGTCACTTCATATACTAAAATTCTGGTCATTTTATTATTTCCGCAAAGGTTGCCTAGAAGAGATTGCTTTAGCAATAAGGCCGCCTTTGCACCCTCTTGTATAGTTTCTTCTGTAGCTTATATTGTTTCTCTGTATGTACCTATATATTTGTGTGTGCAATAAATTATTCCGAACTAGCTTATGCTCGCGACTTCGTCCGCGTGGGCTACACAAATTTCAAACCCCTATTCGAATTTTCAAAAATCCTTTCTTAGCGGATGCCTACGTCATAAAAGCTATCTGCATGCCAAATTTCAGCCCGATCCGTCCAGTAGTTTGAGCTGTGCGTTGATAGATCAGTCAGTCAGTCAGTCACCATTTCCTTTTATATATTTAAGAAGAAGATAAATAAAATAAAATTCGTAATAATGAACAAAAGCTAGTTGTATGTAGCTTAGGTACATTATAATAATATACCTACTATAAGTCTCGGGCGCCATCAACGGCCGATAAAGAAGTAGGTGCACGCGGTGGCCGTTGAAAAATGCCAGTGACATTATTACCATCTCGGGGATACATTGGTATGCCGCGAGCGGGCGCCCCGAATGCCATTACTCATTTATTCATCGCCCGCACGTACTTTATGCTGAAACTTGCTGTAATATAACCGCGATAAACACGCTCGGCTTTGTATCGCACAAGCTTGTTCGGATCTCGCGTCTTCGTCCACGATACACCAATAGAGTCATCTACCGACTACCGAGCTACGGGTCCAGAGTACGTAGACTTACAGAGGTGGTCGAGCTAGTAATACTGCCAGATTGAACTAGAGTGAGGGAACTCTCGGGTTTGATTCTGAATCGACGATATGTTATGGTGACGTAAAATCAAAGAAAAATAAGGCTACTTTAGGGTTACTTTCGTCAAATGTACAGTAGCCGGCAAGAAATATTGTATAGCGACCTTTAGAACGAGACTTCGCTTCGGCTTCCTAGAGCGTTGTGTCTGTCACTCATACCTGGGTGACGTTTTGTCGGTCTCAACGACGGAGACAACGCTCTACAAAACCGCTATCTCTTTCTAAAGGCCGATGTAAAACATTTTCTGCCGGCTACTGACGCCTGCCAGTGACGTCGAAGCATCGACGTTTTGTTAGAAGTTCCCTAACTATCGTGAACTGTGTTACTGCTAAATGTAATAAATATCTCTTTTAAGGGTGTCTCACACACCTGTTATATTACCTACGTAATCTGACTGGACCGAATAGTGACATGGGGAGCTTTCTGTTCAACTCATAATACCTAATCAGCATTGAAAAACAAAATCCTTCCACAAACACATTATGGTACAAAACAAAATTGTACAACCTAAAACAACGTACTGGCATTTACATTATGCCACTTCAAAAAGATGTAATTTTACGCAAATTTAATTAGCAAAAATATAATTTAAACGCGCACCTAACCTAACGCCCATTCCACATTGCCACGGAATTTTAATCAGCGCGCTTTGCAAAACGGAAAATACCCGCGGTACCAACTCACGGTTATGGTAACGCGCGTTTACAACCCGCGCTAATATAATGTTAGCGCTAGATCAGACTGGGCCCATATCGCCGTAGTTTGGACATTTAGAGTGTGACAATTGCAACCATCTCTGGGCACTGACTGGCCGACACTAGAGTGAGAACTTTTGATCCTGAATACATAATAGATATGTCAAATATTAGGCTATGGTGACGTAAAATCAAAGAAAAATAGGGCTATCTTAGGACTACCTAGACTAACTACTAATATTTGACGCCGTCCAGTGACGTCGACGCCTCGACGTTTTGTTAGAAGTTCCCTAACTGTTATGAACTGCCGACACTCCTCATGACTGAAATGCATTGTTCGCAAAAGTAGTTGTCAAAAATCGTTGGTGTTGGTAACCAACGATCTCTACGTAGTAATACCACAACATAATGTCATTTCGAATAGAAATGTTTGCGTACTGCAACTCGTTTTTGCTTACTCTATATGTCCATGTCTAACTTTTTGACAAAGTTCATACAACATAGTTTTCTTCAAATAGCCCTTTTCTATAGGCGCTAATTCAGTTCAATGTTGGTTACTATAAGACGAAAAGTCCCCAGTGTAGCCCTTGGCTTACCGTTGCCATGGTAACGAGTAACGAGCGATTATAATGTTAATGTGTAACGGTGAACCGCGCAAAGAACGCGGAAGCGAATTTTCCAATAAACCGAGCAATAAACGTATTCGTGACCGCTGCGGGTTTATTATGCCTTCTCTTGCATTCCTCTTTCCCGCTCGCAGGGTCGCCCAACTAACAAAGATTATAACGTTATATTAGTTACAGAAAGGTCACAGCGGCTAAAGTTACCGTCAAGATAATTTTTAATACATTCTTAGTCTGTTTCATCACTTACTTATACACGAAGGGTTTTGTACCATCCTACAAGAAATAACACTTTTTTATTTTCATGGGGGCCATTTTGAAAATTTTACTATTTGTGGTTATAGCGGCAATAGACGCATAGACGGACATAGACTAGACAATAGACGGACGGGCAGTGGAGGCTTAATAATAGTGTCCCGTTGGCACCCTTCGGGTACGGAACCCTAAAAAGTAGTTGAACACGGTTAACAGCCATAAATAATAATAATTGAATACTTAGATCAACCGTGATGAATCACTGATCATATCCTGAGTACATACATTAATACTGCATTCTCGCAATTAGCATCTATAAGGAAAAAAATGTATGAATAACAATGCAATCTTGTTGCCGAGAAACAACTTTTCTAAAGACCTCTCAAGCTATTAGCACAACCTTGCGTTCGCAGAATCCAACTAAGATCTTAACCATATAGCCGGGGAGCACGTGGGATTTGTGGTTGTACTTTCTGCATTATTCTGCACTTTAATCTGCATTCCGAACCGGTGGTAGAGTCTAGACTTATCATAAGTGACACCATGATGTCCTGTGTGAAATGAAATTAATTAATTTCATTACTTAATAAAATTATATAGTGATCTAAAAGTTTTTATTTTATTATTTTTTATTCAGATAAAAGGTGATACCTCAATGCGATCTTACCTGATGGTAAGTGATGATGCAGTCTCAGATGGAAGCGGTCTACGCGGCATCGTACTGGAACACTAAATCTCTTGGCGGTGAAGCCTTGTCGTTGGGGTGGTAACTAGCCACGGCCCACGAGAGACAATTTTGAAATTATAAATTCCCAGACCACTCTTGCTGGGAATCGAAGCCGGGATCTCCCACTTATAAATATACCTAATATATATTAATATAAAATGTTAGTTGATTCGCTATATGTAGGAGTCATTCAAATATTCCCACCAGTTGCTCTTCGACCAATAGGTATTAAGATTAAAACGTAATCCGTTGGTTTGCAATAGAATAATTTAAGATTTCCTGGTTGCCAGCTTATCACAATAGATCCGTCAGTTCCGTCCCATATAACTGTTAAATCATTTCCCTTCAATCACTATTGTCCGGTGTACGTCCTAACTAGCTACACATGACTCAACCGATATGTGGGCAGCCTCACGCGATATTACTTCAATTAGTTTATTTATTTATTTATTCATTCATTATAGGCATTTTTATGTTATATTTGTATTTTATTATTATATTTATATTTATTATTTTATTTATTATAGGAAAAAAGTTACTCTTGATAGGTATCATTCTATAATCTTTATATCAAGATTTTTTATAATGTAGGTATCAGATGATAAAGGAACAAAAACTCACCATACGTCTACATAATTATATATTTTTTTCATCAAAAATAAATTATACAGCCAGACCAGTAAGTAGTTCATTGTCATATCTTAGTATCAAGTTTTTACTCTTGACCTAATTACCTTTGTTTATTTTACGATAAATCAGCTCTAAGTTTATGTTATAGTAAATAATTAATTAGATTGGTAAGCAGGCACTTAATTTAATCTTAATTACGATCCATGTTGTAAAAATGAACTTAACTCCTTTATTTAGCTCTCCATTTTGCAAGTTAAACGCAATATTTACAAACGTTTAATTCGAGATTATTTTATTCGCGTCGGAAAGTCGGATTGAATTGAAACGTTTCGCAGCGAAGCTATTAGTTCCCACACGAAAAATTGCCGACGTATTTGGGTGAGACATACATTGTCCGCTTGTTTTCCAGTCATCCACCCGATGCATTTATTTATGCCGTTTGCGGTGGACGGCTGCCCCGAAACGGGACGGAGGCGGCCAGAAATAGCCACGGTGCAGTCACACGACAATTGACTCGTGGAGCCGCCTGTGAAAGGGTAAAGGCCGTGCTACACATGAATGTTAGCTTGTATTAAATTTTGAAAGGATATTGATTTTATTGACGTGTCCGAGCTATAAAACATGGATTTACGAAATATTCTTTATTTTACACCAGCAAGAGAATAAATTCACAACTATCTAAATATCTAAATATTGTTATACTAGCTGACGCGCGTGACTTCATACGCGTGGATTTAGGTTTTTAAGAATCCTGCGGGAACTCCTTGATTTACCGGTATAAAAGTATATCCATATAACAACATATAACATATAACAAAATCACGTCGATCCGTTGCTCCGTTGCGACTTGATTGAAGGACAAACCAACAAACTATTAAACCAACAAACAAACTAACAAAGAAACACACTTTCACATTTATAATATGGGTACTGATAAAAGGAAAAGCAAACTGATTGGCATATTAAAGTATAGTTTAAATTGCTAGATTTAGATACTTGTGATTTCACATGTAGGTTTAGTCCCCACTTTCTACTAAGAAAGGATTTTCAGTAATTCGGCTTGGCCGTCACCTAATAATGAATAATAACATACAACGTTGCACTATCTGTCCAGACATGGCATGTCTCTTAATATGTTATATGTATCTAATAACACTAGACCAGATAGGTGTTTGTATTCTTTTGTAGCATTTTGATTAGCCCACTGAAGAGAACAAGTTTTTTTTCTGTGCGGCCGTCAAGAAACGTTTGGACGTATTTTATTGTTTGATACAGGAATTTTTATCATTTTGAAGAGGCCTGTAGGTATCTACTTGGCCTTCTAGAGTCCAGAGTAAGTGTATCTCCGGCTTAATGCTCTTTGTGTCGTCGCTTTTGGTTCGTGTGTTGATTTTATTAATTTATTATTGTGACTCAGTCTTTTCCGCGTTGATGTCACTTTCGATTGAATTATTGGCAAAGAATACAAGTATAAAATTAGCTTTAGGGATTGTTCTTTATCGAGATAGCTTTCTTATACGAACTTCGCCCTTTTACATGGTAATACTCCCATATTACCAATATAGCATAGATAAGTTTTTATTCAAATAAACTTTTACAAAGTGCTTTCGAATGGCAAATTGAATCTACCAGTTTTTCGGAATACTATCCTAATGTCAAATAAAAATACCCTTTTGAGGGCCTACTCGAATAGTAAAACCAGAGTTACTAAATTGTAGCAAAACTATAAATCGTCAGAGTTTGCAGCTCTATAAAGAGCCTTAATAGCTCAACGGTTCGAGGCGGACTGAAATCCGAAATATTCAAGCTCTATCCGTGGCAATATTGTGATACCTAGTACCTACTCCTAGAACAAATTTTAGGTTCGATTCCCATTAGCATAGAGTTGAAGCGACAATCTAAATATGTATAACATATTGACCTCTATCTATTCAATAGAAGAAAAAAAATCCCCTCTTATTTTTTTAAAGTAAAGTTACCTTTAAGTAAAGAGAATTGGCATCTTCTAGGCAAGCGCGCTCTATCTTAGACTGCATCATCTCTTGCCAGCAAGACTGATTGCAGCCAAGCACCAGTCTATAAATTAAAATGAAAAAGTATTCTGTCCAATGTGTGAGTCTTTGCATCGTTTTTTTCTCGATAGAAAGTGTGGAGACAGAAGTTTAAAAATATGTATGAGGTGTGTATTCAAGGCGCAAATATGAACGCCACGTCAAATGATTGCAATGACAATTCCACCATTCGACGCGACAACGACAGTCGCGTGACATCCACAACAAGTGCTAATCGTCGCCCGCTCGCGATCGTTACGGTGCCGCGTCGAACTTGTATCGAGTGCCTCGGGATTTCACTTCAGCATCTGTACCCTTATATAGTTTCCGCATTATGTCAATTTCCGGGACTCAAGCTACTGCTGTACTTACCACATATATAAATGACCAGTTAAACGGATGGACCTTTAAGAATCCCGTGGGGTCTCTTTGATTTTCTGGGATAACAAGTAGTTTATGTCAAAGTATTTCATTACAATCGGTTAAACTGTTAGGCCGTGAAAATTAGCAGACAGACATACGTCTGTATGTCTGTCTGCTACTTTTCACTTTCGTATTTATGATATTATCATTAGTATGGATGTCAGAGTAATATAGATTTAAAGAGCTGAAAGCAAACCCGACGCATTAAGCAAGGGAGTAAAGGTCCATTTTGCTGTGACGTTTTAGTGTTTCGGCAGTCGATCAATGTTGTCGAGATTTGCAAACGCGTACTAAGGGTAGGTAGTAGATACTGATTTGAGCCGATGCAACTTTCGCTCAGGCACGATCTCGTCCGCGCGGCTCTGGCTGCATTTCTTTTTATCTTCGGTAACATTGTTCGCGTTTCAAACGTTTTGTGTTTTTTTCTCCCGTTTTATCGGCGATAGACGGGTGCTTTTAGCGGTGTGCCGCACCGTTGCAGTGATGTAGAAATTTTATTGTGCTTTACCGAGTAGGTTTCTATTTCTCGAGTTCGTACCTAATACACACGCGTTGACTTGTCTTGCTAACGCGGTAGGTAGGTAAAAACCAAAAAACATAAGATCAATAGAACATCAATTTAATGTTTAATTTTAGGTAGGTAGATAAGTTTAAGTCAACTTAAAATGTTACTCAATTCACGCTTGTTGCGTTGAGATAAATCTGTAATTTTATATTCATATAGCAAAACTCTGGTGTGATATGTCACGTTGGTTTACCTGAAAATTTACACATAAGCCCCAGGAGCTATTTTTGCGCCGCACCGTCGCGGAATCATTCTACAAGACTGTAATAATCAAATTTATTGCAAGCAGTAAGTAGACTGGCTTCCGTGTTTCCTGCCACTTATAACCTTAATACCTTCAAGGCAAGAGTAATAGGCATCGTCTAGGCAAGCGCGCTCCAACCTAGACCTCATCATTGCTTTTTATTAAGCATGATTGTTGTCAAGCGCAATACTATCTTGCAATAAAAAATTGTATTATACCTGTCATTATTTACCCATGTAATGAAGCCAACGTATCAAAAGTTAACTAAATGTTAGATAGCAACAGTTAATAAAATTCAATGTGTCGTCATTGGTTAAATGTCGAATCAGTTTGTCAGCCCAGACGGTTGGCCAATCGGCCCAGAATGCAGTGTCGTCTGCCCTGAATTGGGACGCGGCACTCGATTCGCCAATACTTGCCGAACTGACCGGACGCGAATGCCGAAGTACAAATAATAGAGCTTGCACTGAAATTCCACTACTACCTACTTCTTCTTGTATCAAACGTGTACAGAGTTTATTCGTGCTCTATTCATGTTGCATTAATTTCACCCATTTATTACCAAAAGTTAGACCGACCGCTTAACATGCTTTCCGAGGCACGAAAGGAAGATAAATCCAAGTTCAGACCTCCAAGATCGGTTACCCATGCAGTTGCAACTTGAGCCAACCCTACTTTATCTTGATATGCGCTGTCGAAAGGTTGACTAGGCCTTAGGTGCCGTCGCTCGTATATTCCTGTACTTTCACTATAGGCCTATAGGCATATTATAGAAAAATATAAGGCTTTCTTTCCACTTTAGAATAGTGGAAACCAGCTTTATGCTTTCTCCTGTTACCATTATAAGAATGGTAATAAGTTTGTTTAACATACAAGTACTAAAATGATTAAACTCATTATCTTTGAATAGAATCTCGCTGAAACCATTGTTCGTATCGCAATAAAGTGCAATGAAACGTATGGGCTAAATGTGTAATCCATTGTTTTTGTAGCAGCCAATATCCAGCCAGTTATCGTATGGTAATGACTTAGAAAATCACAATATTGCTTGTGAAGAGCTTCACGGCTCATTTGTGCTTCGCCGCTACGCTACTTGCTAACTTACCAGTTGGGGTCCATTCACACTGGCAGAGTTGAGGCGAATGGAAGAAACAATCAAAAATTTTACATAGCATATTGAGCACAAAGTACCGAACGTAGTTTGAAGGATTAGCAAGTCGAAGAGGCAGTGGGTAGTTCATATCTGCTGATGGAGCAGACATGTTCTGGAGAGGAGACTGCGTAGTAAGCGCAGAGCAGGACAACCACCAGCCTGCTGAACCTTCGATCTGAAGAAGATAACGGCACGCGGGTGGATGGGGATGGCAGAAGATCGTGTTTGCTGGCGCACTCTCGAAAAGGCCTATGTTCAATAGTGAACTCATATTGGGCTTTGGCTGATGAATTGGCTCAATATTTAATAAACAATGCACTATGCAGCCACGGAGAAAAAAAAAGACTTTCTTTTCATCGTTTTTGCACATTACGTTGCGCTTATAGAGGTCAAAATGCTTTGTACAATTTTAAATTGCGTTTCTTCTCTTTGTCAGTGTGAATTGACCCTTACCAGTGCAGGGGTGCATAACGATGCAATTGGGATTAGGTGATCGGGATCGGCTTCAAATCTTTGAATCGATGTAATTTTATTAAGTTTTGCTTTCTAGCTAATTTAGCTTTCTCAACTTACTAGGCTTAGTGTTTAAATATTTTTTTAAATATTTTGTTTCGCCTGATAAACATGTTCTTCAATCGATCGCCCTATTTTGAATTCATCGATAATATTTCACGATTGACATCACAATTGCAGCGATAGGCGGTTCGATACGCGATGTAAAAACGTTGCGCAATGTAGAGCAAAATTTATTTATAGACTAGATGCATTCCACCTGGTGTGGGCCGATGTTTAAAAGCTCTCAAAAGAATCATAATAATATCTTCCACTACTAGTTTTTTTGTTTATTTTCTTCGTGTGTAGGTAATACACTACTAACAAAATATCGAATTGTGGAGAAATGATAGAACAAAATTATAAAAACAAAAATAAATTAAATTGTGCGTACAATGATAACTATTAAAAAAAAACAGATTGTAAGGAATACATAAGTATTTGAGATTACCAAAAAAGATGACGTCCTGTCTTCCTAGATATCGCTCAGAACATGAAAGCATAACTTCAGGAAATCTTAATGAAAAGAACTGGCAAAAGATCTTCAGAACAGATAAACTTAGCATCTCTTGTTTTTGTAGGTTATTGACTTTATGTAATATGTCGATGATGTATTTTATTCCACCTTGGGAATTGGGATAGGACTGCCGCAGTAGTTTCCCTTGTCCTTCTGTCTTGTCCATTGGCGTGCACGAGATCACGAGTTTCTCTCTTTTAAGGTATGCCTCCGTGGACCTTCTCCAAGTGTTTAGTAAATAAAATAATAGATAAATGTAGAGTGATAGGTAATATAGATGTTTATTCCAATGCTGGATACTTACGGACCTTTATCTATAGGTATCTACTTATATCATAAAGAGGTCAAGTTCAAGTTTGTTTGTTTATAGAAAGTAATCTCTGGATCTACTGAACCGTTTTTGAGAATTCCTTCACTAGTAGAAAGCTACGTTATTCTTGAGTGACATAGGCTATTACATATTTCTACGTAAATTGTAATAAACAACCCGTGCGAAGCGGGGGTGGGTCGCTAGTATATTATAATTAACTGGTTACAGAATACAGATGTGGGATGGCAGTCACGCTAAGTTGTCTGATTAATATGATATTTTTCCCGCAATCTGCGAGGCGAATGATAATTTATAACGTGTTTACGTACACAAACAGAATCCGTCCCCGCGGAAGTGGGAGGGCTGCCCTACGCCTGGGGCCCTCGGCGGACGAGCGAGGCCCTAGGGTCTGTTCACATTGGTGACGCGACTCAAAGAAACGCACAGTTTTTGATTTCTAGACATTGTAGAACAATAATTGAATAAGAGTAGAACTTTTCAAAATCCTTTCTTAGTGGGGTTCCATATTAGAGAGTCGTCATGCAAAATTCCAAGTTTCTAGACCCAGCTAGCGGTTTTAGCTGGACGTTGATATTAGTCCGCTTCTCATTAATTTATACTCATATGTAAAGAAACTGAAAGATTTTTTATTCAATTAAAATTTTACAAGTGCTTTTAAATCGTCAACTGAATCCACCATTAGAAGACTATTCAATACAATTTTTGGTGGGTTAGTACAGTACCGTTACTGATCTAGATCCGGTAACATAGAGACGCCGCGCAGTCCAGTATGACACCGCTTATAGTGCTTGCTAGAGTGATTTTCACTACAGGCAAACATTCACTCTTGTGAATCCTCTTTTAGTGCGAGGAAATAAATATACCTAGTATCCCCCCGTCTCATACCCCGATTGCCGTCTCGACCTGTCGTGGACTATAATGATATTAATTTCCAAACAGCCCTTTCGGCCGCTTAGTTTATCAAGCAAATTTTTACATTCAGCACCCCCCTAACTAGGTACTAATGTAACTTGGGGAATATTGGCTCCGGGGTCGCAGTGTAAATACACGCTAATTATTCGTTAGCGACACTGATTTGTGATTACTGATATTTAATCCATACTAATATTATAAATACGAAAGTGTGTCTGTCTGTCTGTCTGTCTGCTAGCTTGTCACGGCTCAACCGTTTAACCGATTTTAACGAAATTTAGTACAGAGATAGTTTGCATCCCGGGGAAGGACATAGGCTACTTTTTATCCCGAAATATTGAAGAGTTCCCACAGGATTTTCAAAAACCTAAATCCATTCGGACGAAGTCGCGGGTATCATCTAGTATTATAATATTTAAACTAAGTAGCAAAAATAACACTACTATAATCTAAACGATTATAATTATTTCCACTATTTATTACAATTCGACAGTGTTTCGCTACATTCCTTTCCGGCTTCCGCGTTTCCCGTGGCCTACAAAGTACAATAAATTAGCGTTGGCGTAAAAACACTCTGATACTGAACCTGCGCAGTGGGCGATTTATCGATTAATTTGGTGATTTGCGTTGCGCGTGGATGTCTACTCCGCCACGCTATTGGCCTATGTTAGTCCACCTTTCGCTCCTAAGGAAAATACAGTACTTAAGTGCCCATACGCAGACTCCACCATGTCGTTAAGAGCTCTTTTTACCTGCCGCTAACAATATGTTTAAAATAAAACGAGTGAGTAGGGCATCCTTTTGGTATAATTAGGCTAGTGAGTTTCAAGTCCCAACCAAAATGTCATCACTTTCCACAGCGCTCGCCTATTAAAAACCACTCGTTATGTATGCTGTTTTGCTATCTATCATCAAGAAGTAGGTCTTCAAACAAAAAGCCAAAACATACAAATCACAAGCGATATTTTGAAAGGTATGCTCAGAAAAAGGTCAAAATAAGCAGAAAAGCACAGCGAAAGCAGTGTTCGCGCGTGTCGTTCGACAGTAACCGTGCTATGACAAGCACTCGTTCCAATTTGATGGCCCCGCCGAATCGCCGCGACCACTCCATACATAGTACACCCCGCTTAGTACAAGTTTACACATCTCGATCAATGTTGATAAACCGGCCTCGCTCAGGTGAAATAATTATATATGGGTATAAGCCAATGTCACAATTTCAGAGCTAACTTTAAGTTTGTGTGCCTACCAATAAAACAATCACCTTTAGCACAACTTTTAGGCCTATTTTACTTTCTTACTTTATAGTCTTTCGATATTCTATCTACATTGTCGAGATTGCGAAGTAGTACTAAGGGTACAGTTCGCTAGATAAATACACACCGGTGCCGGTATATCTCGTGAAATATGGCCGTGTCCCGACTGTATGGAAGGGAGGATTAATCAGCCTAACTACCCAATACGGAAAACCCTCAAGTTGTCCATAATTTGATCATTATAAATTGTTATAGATTACGTTTTGTTTGCCCAGTTTTTCCTCTAAATCCTTACTTCCGTACTAATTTGTGAATGCGAAAGTGATGTTCTTCTTTCAGACTGTCTATTTCTATACATTTCTAGCGGATACCCAGCGTATGCTACCACGCTCTAAAATAAAAACAACTCTAAAACAATGTTTGCATTATTGCCTTTCTAATGAAACCAGTTTCAAATTCTATAACGGACAAGCAACGGTAGAAACATTTTTTGTGGTAAACTTACTTGTCAATACGACTTTTACTTTATCTGTGTAATTTGTTTTCTTTTTGGGTTTTATTTTAGTTTTCACATCATTTAGAACATTTTACGTGAACGATTATCTACATAAGCCAACCCTTGCGAAGTCGAGTGGCGTTTCCCAACGGATAGCGACTTGGACAAGCATCGCTGCGTTTCCTATGATTTGCTAAATAATAAATATTTACAGTTCATTAAGTTTTCTTAGGTGAAGGAAAACATTATGAGGAGATACTTGCGCATAACGGAAGAAATTCTGCGAATTCCGCCTTCGTCCGTTAACCATCATTGGATCTACGAGCTACGAGTTCGAACTAAAAGCCCTAAAGCTAGTGGGAATGTTGAAGTAGGTACTTGATAAAAGCTGTAAAGTTAGTTAAGTCTACTTTGCCTGTGTATGTTAACCTGTTTAATTTTCCGGCACCTAATAAGTGGCAATCAAGATTGAAGTTAATTTCTGAAACGTGCCAAAAATATACTAAGAAGTTAAAATTTCACAGTTAAGCCTTTTCATATCCAGATGATGTTTTTAGTATCCGTAGGTATGTTCGGATGAAAAAGCAGAGCCCCTGTAGGAATACTCGTGCGTCTGTCTGTCTATCTGTCTGTCTGTCACAGCCAAGTTGCTCCGAATCTACTGGACAGATTAAGTTGAGGTATGTGTCTTAAGAGCTCCTTCGGGAAAATCAAAAAGCTCCTACGGGTTTTTTTAAAGTCTAAATCCATGCGGGTGATGTCGCGGGCATCAGCTAGTTTGAAAATAAAATTGAAATTATAGTTCAAGTACCTACTAAAGTTAGTTCAAGTCAAGTATCTAATGTATATCGGAAAAACGGTCTTGTTATTATTTTTTAAAAGGGCAGAACCGTTGATCTCACGTGGATCACCAGTTCTGCCGTCACTATCCGTAATAGAAGCCCAGAGAAAAACTACTCAAAAACTATTCCGAACACCTAAAACTTATTTAATTGTAAGCTGCTATCAATTTGACCCTAACCCGTTCGTATGACATCGCTACCAGCGAATCTAAAAGAAACAACTAAAGAAACTAAAACTGATTTGAAAAGGTAGGTAGGTAGATTTATTAAACACCGAAGGTAGTTCACAAAACCACCCAATCACATCACAATTTTAATTTGTTAAGAAAACCGAACGATGGTAGATGTAGGTAGTAAATTAATTTAACACTGAAGGTAATTTACAAAACATTACGATTATAATTACTCAAGTCTTCCAAACACCGGACTAAGATCGTTTCGATCGATCGTCGATCGTTCATTTGATTTAAATTTTGCTTTATTATTTTTCCTTGAGATATCCGGAACCATGGATTCCGGATCTCTCTTACGGAACAAATAATTGTAAGGAAACACTAGTTCCTGCGATAACTTTACTACCTACCCGCTTAGAATTCTGGGTATAATTTACTACTGGATTTTGCACACAAATACCAACATTTTTAGCGTTATGATTTTATTATAGAACCGTTAAATGAATCTACCACTGGTTCGGAATGCCTTTCCTACCGAGAAGAACCAGCAAGAAACTCAGCGGTTGCTCTTTTCAAATATTCGATTTACAATATTATTGTCATGAATGCAAGCAACCGCAATCTCGAGCAATACTAGATTTTCACAATGATTTTATCACGATCACAATAATGAGTTAACGAAACATTGTGATTTTGGCTTCAATGATTATAGTTACTCACTGAGATTAATCACAATTCAAAATCACTGAGCAAACACTCTTTAAATCTAATTTATTTTCACAATCACTTTATTACGACAATAAATAGTCAAAGGAAACATTGCTTTTGATTTTAGCTTCAAGGATTGCGGCAACTCACATTAAACACAACTCAAAACTACTTTGTAAGTAACTATTTCGAGCTAATAAGACCTAGCCAACACAGAGTCGTCTATTTTCTATTTTGGCACTAAAATTGGGCAGAGTTTTCTCCTACTAGCCTTCCCTAGCGCGAGGCGAAAAATTAATCCTAAATTCTCACTGATCGAAACGCGTCCAAGCAAACAACGTCCCACCATTTTCTCGCTTTGCGTGACGACCGTCATACTCAGCTCCCATTGGCCGGACCGCATTGCACGCGTTTCGATTGGCTCTTGTTTGGATAGTAACAAACAATTTGAATGCTTATTTAGTAACAAATAAGTAAACTAAGCTTAGAACGGATCTAAACAGCTTCTTAAATTATCTCAATATTTTAACATTGATTCTCCAGCAATCTGAACAGCAAAACATTTACACAAAAACAAATAGGAAACAAAACGAGTACCTACTTACTTCAAAGCATACAAAGATTCGTTTAGAAACAAGTAAAATATTAGTTTATAAATAACTTAAATTGTAGAATTTGATCAGTAACAATTGATTTATAAAAAAGATAAGTTTATTGAAAGCCGGTGAAGTCTCCGCGGCGACATGTACATAGAAGAATCATACTTTCAGTTTTTATCAAGTAACCTCCCAAAATTTCCCACTAGCTCTGGGATCATAAGCTCAATATACCTACCCGCCTGGAGAGTTGAGGCCAACGGCCCGTGGCAGCTAAGACGTTAACGCTTCGATTTCTCACTACTCATAAACTAATATTATTATTTATTGATTTTTTATTATATGATGACACGACATTGTGTTTTTAGTAATTTTTTACTGGTATTTTACGTAGGTTCTTACATTATGTTATTCATTTTTTTTTTTTTTAATGATCTTTCGGTTGAATCTAATGTTCTTTATAGACCAAGATCCCAACAGTGCTAGATCTGTCTTATTTTCTGAGTAACAAAATGTGTGCGATAGAGTAGTGTTTGTACATTTTAGTGTCAGTCACCTCATACTCTGGACCTTTCAATTGTGTCTGGCAGATGTTTTGTTTTGACTCGCTCCGGCTTTGCTCAGGTGAAATTGATAGAACTCCTTTTTTAGTGGATATATGTTATATGATAGAGAACACCAACAAGCAAAATCGTTCGGAAGAATCCTAGGCGCGGTTTGAGATGTACGTCGATAACGGTATCTCAGTTTATCCTTTTAATTGTATAGATATCTCTATATATAAAAATGAATCGCTAAATGTATTGCTGATCGCAAATCTCGAGAACAGCTAAACCGATTTCGATAATTCTTTTTTATAATATTCCTTGAAGTACGAGGATGGTTCTTACGGAGAGAAAAATTTAATTCAACCTCCCCCTCAATTTTCTAACTCCACCCGAGCGAAGCCGGTTAGGCGGTTCAGCTAGTTTATTATAATTATATAAATTCTAGATGATATCTCGCGACTTCGATTTAGGTGTTTAAAAATCCTGTAAGAACTCTTTCATTTCCCAGGATAAAAAGTAGCCTATGCCTTTCACCGGGATGTAAGCTAACTCCGTACCAAATTTCATCAACTAGCAGGCAGACAGACAGACACACTTTCGCATAATAATATTAGTATGGATGTAAATATTTCGGTAACAGTAAAATCATGAATTTTCGTTAAAAAAAATGTATTGAGACTTGAGAGCTTCGAACCCGTCAATAAATCACGTTAGATAAATTGGGCAATCCATAAGATAATGGTGCACGCACCGCAAACACGTGCGGCCTCATTGAATCTTATAGAGCGGTTTATGGCGGTTATCCATGTTCTATGTAACGCTGCTTGGCTACAATACACATAGGTGTCTGCTACATCAATATTGTGGATATAACATGAATCTCTTTACCAATATAATAATTAAATTTTACATATCGCAGTACCTATAGCCCGCGACAGGTTAAGATGGCAATCGGGGTATGAGGCGGGGGGACGCCCCACATCACCCACGCTCGCCCGCACCGGATTAGCGCGGGGGCTGTGCTGGTGTGCGGGGCAGTGCGGGGCGTTCCCTCCCCGATTTGCCATTTCAACCTGTCGCGTACTGTAGTACCTACTGATTCATATTTTTAGGTTTTGTTTTAATTACGTCCTACTGTTTTACTTCAGGCTATTTCTAAAGAATATCATTAAAATTATAATAAAATTTTTATTATTTCGAGAATCACGTTAAAATTAGAACTTTATTTTTTGTAAAAATCTTAGGTCAATACTTACTTAGTTACTAAAATAATTACAATATCAAAATAAAAATAGGTATAAGTCCCGCAAATTGCTAATGCGTGTGGCCGCCATTTTAGTGACGTCAGCAGTACTAGACTGAAGTTTCGAGCTGATGGTATATTTTTATTTCGGCTGACGTCAAAATGACGTCATCTTGATGTTAATGAGACATGGTTCCAGCGCAATAGCAATTTGCGGGACTTATATCGAGAACCTCGGTCGAGAGAGGTCTTTTGATAACACTATTATACTAAGACGTCCTCGGTTCGACAATAATCATAAAACTACTAACAACCTACCTATTACAATATCTTAATAGTAGAGAAAACAACCCAGGTGCAACAGCCGTTTAGGGTGCCTACGTATTGATTGATGAAATTAATCGTCTCGGATTTAGGAATATTTCACCAATTAAAAGCAATACATACCCCACGAAGTTCGATTTGAACTAGCCATGCGTTTCATACGATTAGTCTTAACAAAGCTGTTATGTGAGAGAGCCCTCCATTCCATCGCTATGAACGGGTGTAACTATGCCTACCTACTTGCCTATCGTTGTTTATTTTTTATTATGTATTCAATATTGTATAGTATTTACATGACCAAATTAGTCGGGAATGCACCGGCGAAAAACGAGACAAGTAACAACCAAGATATAGTACGCGACAGGTTGAAATGGCAATCGGGGAGGAACCGCTCCGCACACCCGCACAGCTCCCGCGCTAACCCAGTGTGGGCGAGGCATTCCCCCGCCTCATACCCCGATTGCCATTTCAACCTGTCGCGGACTATACATTTACACTTTTACAAAACAAACAACCCTAATTAATTATTTTCGCTTGGCTCGTGCGTGTAAAGCCCTGGTCAAACACAACAAGTGACGACACCAGCATGGCAGGACGACACACTAAACGCGTATTTTCATCAAACGGTTCGGCAGTAGCTTTTAGTGATTTGTAATACGAGATACTGTATGAAGCACCGCGGCTTCTTCATACAGTTTTTTATATTAGATCTTCTAGAAGCTGTTTTGTACTCAAGCGTTGTTGTCGTACCTCGTTGTACGTGACCAAGGCTTAAGTCTAAAGTATCAACACATTAATTGCAGTTTTAACTTGCTGGGCGTTAACCTTAAATTATCCCATAGGCGCACAAAATGATTCCCTACAGAGAAATAGAGAGTACTAGGTACTAATACAATTGCCCAAATATGGGCCCTTAAAACTGCACTTAATTAGATTAAACTTTTAGCTAATTAATTATAACTTAATGAATGATATATAGTTATATGATACGTACAAGTACTATACTGAGTAACTGGAACCTCTAATAAACCCTCCTACAAGCAATTCGACATAGACTATTTTCCTGCATTTACCTGTTACGTAAAAAGTAATACGCATTCTTACCGAGGTAAAATGTCTTTAAGAAGTGTGTAATTGATTGTAACTCGTGGTTTATGAGCTGTAATGTTTGCCGACGCGAAAGAATTACTACTTTAGCTGATTGTTTTCTATTTCTGTTTTGTTTCCATCTTAACCTCTCTCTTTTTGTAGGAATTACTTTGTACTCGTGCCTGTGGATGTTGCCGCTTGTACATCAAACACATTTGCTAAAAGCTTAGTGAACAAAGTTGCTAATTGTAATTGATAATTTGCTACATACTTATGCAAGTTTTATTTATTAATTTTAAAATTGCGCTCGAATTTGTCTTGAACTCTCTCATAGTAAGTGACACGTATATTGCGCAAGCGCACCCGCCACCATAAGCTCAAGTTAATGTAATCATGCACTACTTTAGTTTTCGATCCTACTTCTGATGTCAGAATCTAGAATAACTTTAGTTTCATTCTTAGATTAAGTAGGCACATCATTTAATAATTATTGAATTTACTAAAGATAATTTTACTCGTTTACATCGTATGAACCACATTTAATATGTACATGAATATTAGTTTAAGCAAATTACCCCAAATCATTAAAGTGAAATAATAATTCCCGAATAACATTTGCGCACCCATGAATCGCCGCTCCAATAATAATTATTCTTCTATAGATACTTGAGCAAAATTAATGATGGAAAAATGAAAATTCCTTTCTTCCCTTTCTACCCCAGGGCCCAAAAGACTTAACCGCAGCGAAATCGGCTACGTCACATTGACGTCATTATACGGTGCGTCAAAACACGATGTTGACGACCCCGATGACTTGCATGATCCGCCCCGCGATCTCGTATCGATCCTTCCCACAGGCCACTAACCCAAGATACCAAAACAATTCTAAAGTGGGCTCTACACTCGCGGCGCGAACGGCCGCGAAAGCCCGCGACAACTGCGAATCACGAGTGTAGATGTTGTTCACGCCTTCGCGTTCTCGCTTCGCGCCTTTCCCCGATCAGTGTCGGTTTTTTGGTCCGCGACAAAGGGTTTGCGGCGCGCGAACGTGAACTCACGCAGAAATCACGTCGTCGTCCATAGTAACGAACAAGACTGTGAAGATTTGCGAGTGTGGAGGGACACAGTTCACGCGTGGATCGCGGCGTACATTCACAGCGTGAAATAACGGCGCGAATTCACGTGTGAGTGTAGAGCCGGCTGAAGCCTACCATCGCAGTTATAGGGGCGTGTTGTCCGACAATTTGTAGACCATATAATTATGAAAAACTACGCTTGGCTGCAAATATAAGTAGCAGCTTTACCTACTGTTAGGATGATCTGTAGCAGTAGTGAAGCTACCTCACTAGATGACGACCATAAGTCTAGGCCTGGCCTTCGATAACAGCAGAGTAAATCAAACAGTTCTATTCGTGTCGTACATCGATTCTTTTTATAGTTTAAACCTCCACTAAAAAAAAAATTGAAAAATTCTAACGGGGTCTTCAATAAACGCAAGGTTATGCTAGTTTATCTTAAAATCTATATCGTGTCACTACGGTGTATTAAGATTTAAGACAAAGCAAACGATTCTCCATAGATTTTAATGAAGTAGATTTTAAAGAACATTTTAATGAGTATAGTCATTTCCTATTTTCCCGATTGCTATCACAGGTCGAGATAGCAATCGGGGTGTGGACGCCCCGCAAACCCGCACAGTCCCCGCGTCAACATGGTGCGGGTGACGTGCGGGTGTGCGGGGCGTCCTCCCGCCACATACCCCGATTCCCATCTCGACCTGTCGCGTACCATATAGCACAGAATAATATAATAGTACCTACTAACCATAGTTTGGCAATTATTTTACTGAACCGATGAACCTATAAACACAAGTGTGTGTACACACAGACATAATGCTAAACACTTTACCATCTCATAGCCGGGTAGCAAGTCTTTAGTCTGATCTTGTACTAATAAACGCTTTCTTTGTTCCAGGTGAGCTTTCGACAGTTATACGAGGTCTCCTTTTCACATTCCGCTGCAATACGGTAAGGCCTTTGCCGATGGCTCAACAGATTTACACTAATAAGGTGGCGTCAGATTTCGTAGCTCGGATTGTATTGAAGTCGTTTATTTAGTCTTTGTATTGGTGTTTATTTTTTTAATGTCTTATGTTTGTATTTACTGTTTGTTTTATTCATGTACCTTGATGGGTATGACCGCCATTATTAATGTGGATTGTTTCGAGAAATTTGGTTATTTTTTCACGCTATCTATCTATTCAAATAGAGGGATAGGCTAATTTTCACTTCCAAAAGCTACTGCTTTTCAGCATATTATTCTTGAAAGATGATATTGAGCAAGCTGAAAAAAGAATTCTAAATTGTCATGATTATTACAACTTATTTTAAGTACTTATAGAGACCCGAATTTTCATTGTATGTTATGTGGTAAAGTTATCCTTATCAGAGATTATTATGCAAATTCGAATACAATTGTGACGGTTTAGTGAGACAGCTTGACTAAGACATTGGGGCTAATTCTATTTTACCCCATTTCTAAACTTGATATACTTGATTGAACTAAATTGATAGGTCTAAATAAGTGCTATCCTTCTCCGCAGGGGGAATTGTAAAAAGAATAGCAATAGACTTAGACCTACCATTTTAATTTAGAGATTGTATACAACAGAATTAGCCACATTCTAGCGTTGAGACATTCTTATGAAGACAGAGATCATTATAATTTAGTTGATATTATCAAGTTATAGTGAGACACAGTTATTATTATTATATTACATAGTTAATATAGATTATCATCAAAAAATCGTCCGCAATCATAATCGGTAACCAGGTGATAAATTATTATAAATGTAGATGTTACCGGTGCTAAATGTGCTGCGCTATTGGTAATTAATCATGTCAGTCTTGTTACCTGTCCAAACTATAAACAAAAAGTCCGTCGGTAATCGTTTAGAACTAACCGAGACGTAAATATTTGGTAAGGCGTTATGGCGGTATGGTATTGGTATTGGTTTTTTTTACCGTAATACAGTTAATGTCTGGTAAAATGAGTTCTGGACGAAGTAATGTGCTTACGCATGGGTACTGTATTCCCAAGACCGCTGGAAATGAAAGGTTGATGACAGGTATGGCCGCAATTACACCTGTAAGTTTTACTTACGTTAAGAGCTTACGAAATTGATTGACAACAAAACTGAGGTAAATGTACTTATAACTGTTTACATCTTACAGCCCTTTCACGCGGCGTCCAGTTTTTTGCAGGATCCCGTTTTCTGCAGGATCCCGTTTGATGGCGAATGTGTTTGTATGCTAGCGAGCATCCCGCATGCGGGATGAAACGGGATCCTGCAAAAAACTGGACGCCGTGTGAAAGGGGCATTACGTGAGTAAATCTTACAGGTGTATCCGCGGTCTATGGAAATCAAAATATTTTGCCGCTCATGGGGCTTTGTTAAAGAGCGCCCTGCTCACTAGGGATGCGAGACTGCGAAGAAGCAAGTCTATTCTGGCGTCCGCAAACATCCTGAGAGCGATCACGCACTCATCCGATCCGAATCCGTGAAAATACGGATATAAAACATATATATATACGTCCGCGTGGATCTAAGTTTATTAAAAATCCCGTGAGAACTCTTTGATTTTTCAGCATAAAAAGTAGCGTACGACCGTCTTCGGGATGCAAGCTATCTCTGTATCTTTCGTCAAAATCGGTTTATCGGATGAGCTGTAAAAAAGTAGCAGACACACATAGGCACACAATTTCGCATATATAATTCTAGATGATGCTCGCGACTGCGCCCGCGTGGAGTTTGGTTAAATCCTGTGGGAACGCTTTGATTTTCCGGGATAAAAAGTAGCCTATGTCCTTCACCGGGATGCAAGCTATCTCGATGTATCAAAATTCGTCAAAATCTGTTGAACGGATGGGTCGTGAAAAGCTAGCATACAGACAGACAGACAAACAATTCAATTCAAATTTCTTTATTGCGAATATGGGTAAACAGTGCAGATATTACAAAACAAAAAGGTACAGCCAAATTCTGTCTATTAGCATGCAATATGTTATGACTTATGATATACCGAACAACGTGTACATAGTTTTGATAAAATTAGTCAAATTAAATACTTAGTCACAAAAAAATACAAATTTAAATGATAATGTTACAAATGTCAAAAATTAAAATAAAACTACAATTTCTCTACAAGGTAATCATTAATCGAGTAATATGTCTTTTCTAACAATAGTTTTTTCAATTTTATCTTAAATAAAGGAAGTTCTCGCAACAACAACAGGAAGGAACAATATTATTAGTATTAAGTTAAAGAACGGACGAAAGCTCTAAAACGCCGGTCGCTAATTAAAAAGTGACACCCCAATCCAAAATCTCACACTGCCACACCTTAGGCTGCCACAGTTTCAGCTGGTGTATTTTGGCCGAGCACGTGGCATTGCGTGGCGCGGGTGTAATGGGCCGCGCGGGTGAATATTTCAGTTCACCGGTCAAGGAACTGTTACACCGCCGCGCCGACGAGATTGATGGCCTAATATCGCGATGAGCTCGCCCGGATATCGACGAATGTGCATTAATATAATACATTTAATTTTATATCCATGAAGGTATATTGCGCGATTATTTATTCAATCCACTTGTAACTAATCCTGCATGCAGGCGTTTGTTTGTACCATTATCTTTTATTTATAGGATACCTACACTTTTTTAACATCGATAAATTGGATTTGAACGATTAAGTACCGATTTCACCAAAATCGAGTGACGTTTAACCGAGGAATAAATTGGGCGTAATGACTGTTTTCGTATAGAAAACCCACCAAAACATTAATTTTTCATTTTAAAAGTCAAAACTTGGTTAGAACAAAATTAAATTGTGTAGTGCGTGTTTTGTACCTAATGTGTATTTTTTTGTACGCAAGCGTATATTTAATAGTAGATGATACCCGCGACTTCGTCCGCGTGGATTTAGACTTTTTTAAATCCCGTGGGAACTCTTTGGTTTTCCGGGATAAAAAGTAGCCGTCCTTTCCTGGTAATTATGCAAGCTATCTCTGTACCAAATTTCGCCAAAATCGGTTGAACGGATGCACTGTGAAAGGCTAGCAGAGAGACAGACAGACTGACAGAAGCACTTTCTCATTTATAATATGAGTATGTATTTTTATACGTCATATTTGCTCCAAGCTAGACCAGTAAGAATTCCAGGTGATTCGTGTGCGTCGTTTATTTATTTATGTGGTAGTTATATTTTCAACGTGCCTAACGGTTAAGCTTTTCATATTTATGTGCATCTATGTTTATATTATGTTTTTATCGATTCAACCGGCAAGAATAGCGATTAATTCAATGACATCGTGATATGACCAAATTGAATCTTTTCAAAGTCTCGAAAGTATCGAGACTTGAATAAGTCTCGAATAAGGAAAACAAGAGGAGATTAATGAAAGCAATTGGGAGATAAGAAGTTGTTATTTAAATACGGAAGTAGGCACTCGCGGTGCCGACTGCCGAAATTGTAAAAATCTGTACCGTTGCCGTTTTCCATATAACGCACCGACCATGCAGCGGTGATCACTTTCATTTTATAATGACTTAAAAGTCCGTTGACTTGTTCCGCCTGTACGAATACAGTTTCATATCAAAATGCACTTTATTTTTTGTGCAAAAAGTAATAATCATCACACTTAAAAATAATATTATAAAGGCGAAAGTTTTTATGTGTAAGTATGTTTGTTACTCTTTCACGCAAGTAAAACTGGGCGGATTTGGCTGAAATTTGGAATGGAAGTAGTTTATACCCAGTTTATGTCAGATTAACACCTAGGCTACTTTTTATCCTGGAAAATCAAAGAGCTCCCACGGGATTTTGAAAAACGGGATTTTAAATCCATGCGCACGAAATAGCGGGTTCAACACGTGAGAAGCTTCTTTTTAAGCCACAAAGAGATGTTCCGCTTTGTCTGTCTGTGTGTCTGTCTATGTCGTATTAACAGTCAAGTGATTTAAATGCGGCTTTTTTATTCGCGAACTGGTTTCATGAGATGGTTCTTATTTTAAGTGAAGAAGAAAAGAAGTGTGATATCTAGGTACTTAGTAGATTAAAGATTTAAGAATTTTAAGTTATCTCATCAAAAGTTTCATTATGAAAAGTTTGAACGATTTTCTTATATAAAATTCCCAAAATAAGCAGTTCAACGATCTCATGATGCAGTTATTCCTCATTATGGTGATTGCATTATACTAATAGTTAAATCAAAGAGTGTCCAATCAGTAAAAACGCAGAGCTACATCATAGGTATAAAATCGACGGCGGCGGCCAATACCGTAATGCGAGACTCGGACGCGCGCCCCGACTCGCCCCGTGTTATCGCGCGCCCGATCTGTTTGATACACCGGACGCCGCAACGCCACGTTAAGCTTGTGGCACACTAAACATTCGTCATAGATAAGAGAAGTACTCTAATCTGTGGCTTAGGTATTATTACAACAGGCTGCTTGTACATATGATCACTGGTTATCTATTAGTATTATTATCCGTTATTTGGAAACTCTGAAATTCTCGTCAGATATTATAAAAACAAGTGGTGTTCTTGACTTCGTCTTGGTTTTTCTCGTGTCACTAGAATATAGTCTCTCTCTCTCTCCGGTTGTTCCTTCATTGCTGAAGATCGTGGTCCTGGCAAACTGCCCTCGAATGAATTATCTGTTTCCATCGGCTTATGTCGGTGGCCATTTTCACAAAGTGATAAAATCCACACCTGCTGGACTCCTTTAGCTGGTCGGACCACCTAGTTGGTGAGCGGCCTCTTGGTCTTTTGCCCTCAGTGTTGCCCCGAAGCTTGAGGGTAATTATTCGTTCGCTAACTGGTTTGTATCCGATCACACATTTATCCAGCTGCTGTGGTACAATAGAATATAGTAAGTTATGACATATTAAGTGCTGTGTGACAGCCAAAATCTGCACAGAAAGAAACTCATATCATATGAGTTTCTTTCTTTCGATATGAGTCATATGTACAAATACTTAAATGCAAAAGTGTGTATCTGCTACTAGGTACTATCTGCTACCTTTTCACGGTCCATCTGCCTAACCGATTTTGACGGAATTTGGTGCAGATATACTTGTGTTCCGTACTTTTGGTATTTTATTAGCCTAGCACAAAACAGTTCCCCTTTTCCAAATTTTTACTACATTTCATTATTACAATCGGTCGGGGTTTACCAATGTGGCCGCTTATCAAAAGTGGCAACACTACAGTGCTGTCAACTGTCAGTCGAAGTTGACACACATACCGCGAACGCTCCGCGCGAACCGTGACGCAAAAAAACAAGCCTAACGGCTATCGCCGACAAAGCCGAAATTATAGACGCGAAATTCATCAAACTTGGACCAGAGCATCAACCCTGAATCCTTACCAGTGCATCTTGGGGGCCCCCATCATCGGAGCGCGTTCCCGGATCCGGTAAGTGACTGCATTACAAACACTGACCGTCCATTAGCTTTTCTTCTAAACATAGATTCGAGCCGGATATACCGCATTATATCTGGTCATTTTGTGTTATTTCGCGTTCTATAACTGTTTTATGCTAGTTTGATTAAATTAAATCTCATTTTAGTCAAATTTCTTCATTTTCAAGCGCGGCTCCTACCGCCAGAAATCGAACTTTTAAATCGAGATTGTAGGCATGTTGCGTGTTATTTTTCGATAATACCGGTGTCTCATCCTCATGACTACCAATACTTCGTAATTATACATAGTTTAAAGCGTTTTAGTGTATATTTCGATATTTCATTTCAACAATTTTTATAAAAGAAATAAAGCGGTAGTTACAAAAAAAAAAAAAAAACGTACGCTCGGAGCCACAGCGTTGCGCGCTGGCGAGGTAAATAAGGCTAGTTACACACTACTCTCATTATTCGTATTACGTACGGACAATATAATTTCGTAATTGGTATTTCGTACCAATTGCATATTTAGCGGTCTAGGTATTACGTACCGAACCCCAACATCAGCAAATCTTGTATTTTTTTGCACTGGACACACAAATTTAAACATAACGTATTAGGTAAATAGTTTTAAAATATTAAGAAGACCTTTTTATACTCACAACATTTACCACTTATACAACCTTTTCACATACAGTTTATTTATTTATTATACTTATACATTCACTCAGATACAATGGAGATTGAACAATTAATTTTTGAACGTGATCTTGCCCTAAATAGTTTGCAACGTCTTGCAGATTGCTCGAATAATCTATCCGAGTTTCGAGTACGAGTTAAGGAATTAAATTCTATCAAAAAAACTTTCTTTCAAGTGCAAACTAAAATCGAAAAACTATCGGCAAAGGAACAAAACTTTACAAAAGAAGAACATTTAGCGATACGTAATCAATTCGATTCCTTATACTATCACATTCAAGTAACATTGGACGCTATGAAGGAGACACGTAGACAAAGCGTCGCCTGTGTGTCACCGCCCTGTGGTCACGATGCGCATGCGCACTGCAGCCGACTTCAAACTGCGCAGTCACACATTAGACTACCTAGACTTTCATTACACACCTTCGACGGAAAATTAACTGAATGGAATGCTTTCTATGACTTATTCAAATCTCTTGTACACAATAACGAAACTTTAACGGACGTGGAACGATTTCGTTATTTATTATTGTCTCTAAAGGATGAACCTTTTAATTTAATCAAATCTATCCCAGTCACTGAGTCGAATTATGCAAATGCTCTGCAGGCGTTATGCCACCGATATGAAAACAAAAGGATTCTTGCAACGAAACACTTTGATAACATATTTGACGTTGAACCGGTAAACGAAAATAATTTACAACCAAGCTTGCGTCACTTACTTAATACATATCTAGAAAATGTAACTGCTCTAAATTCATTGGAATTTCCAGTCTCAGAGTGGAGTTTTATACTTTTAAATATTTTATTTCGTAAAATAACTCCTGATATACGAAGACGTTTTGAACTATCATTACGGTCATCAAGTGAGATACCGCCAGTGAGCGAATTACTTGACTTTCTCGAGAAAGAGTTATCGGCATCGGAGGTAATGTCTTCGTCCGCACGCTCCACCATCACTACCGCGAGCCGTGCGTCGGCTCCCACTGCTGACTCGGCTGACGGCTCATCCCGCACGCCTGTTATGTCGATGTCAAGTCACGCGCAAGCTGCACAGTGTGCTTTAACTCGTGCTGAATCGATTTCTAACGCATCAAATACGCCACGCTCCTTAGATTCATATTACAATAGCATTTTGCATCCTCAACGAAATATGGGTGTCTATACAACTGTCACTTCGTATAAAATCAAATGCGCTTATTGCAAAGATAGTTCACATCCTTTAAATAAGTGTCTTAACTTCCAAAAACTTAAGTTAGATGAACGGCAAGAATTTGTAACTCAAAATAAAATATGTAGGAATTGTTTATTGGAACATGAAACTGACAGGTGTACCTCGCGTCACAACTGCCACTACTGCTCATTACGTCATCATTCTACAATTTGTGAAAATCGAAAAACTGTTCATAATCAAAACGTCACACTGACACCACGGACATCAAAACCTTCGGCTTTCCCTGAGCTACACTCAGGTGCAAAAACTTCATCGCCCACTTCATTACATGGAGCTACAGGGCCTTCAAACAACAAAAACTGTACAGTTTTACTAACTACTGCTATTGTCAACGTTCGGTCCTCGGATAACGGGTCTAATCCGCCGTGCCGGGTGCGTGCCCTTGTCGACCAAGGATCTACGACCACACTCATTTCTGAGTCATGCGTCGAACGTCTTGGCTTGAAGCGGTACCCTATGCAAGATTGTACCAATATCACGGGATTAGGTGACAACAAAGAACAACTAACCAGTTACACGTTGTGCGAGGTTACGCCCCACAACCAAACAGAACCAAAATTATACGTCGAAGCTCTGATATTGCCGAAATTAACTAATTACATCCCCAGTGTGCCGCATTCGTTTGAACACATTTCGCACCTCAAGGGTCTTTCATTAGCGGATCCAGAACTACGTTCTGCGCGTCCCGTGGAACTCTTGCTTGGTTCAGATTATACTGACAGCATACTGCTTCATGACAACATCAAGGGTCCACCGGGTACCCCGGTGGCCATAAACAGCATCTTCGGTTACCTCCTAAACGGTAAAATATTACATGCGGCCCCGAGTTCAAAACCTAATTTTAGCGTTCGGCAACCTAAAGTACAAAATTCTAGACCAGTACAGACTCCAATCAGCACACCTAAAGTTGAGCTCAACGAGAAACCTACAATTTCTCTTCCGTTGAAGGGCAGTATTGCAGTTTCTGCGCCTCGTTTAACAAAAGCGTTAATATCTCGACCTTTTGTAAACGACGCCGGACTCTGCAGGGCCGGCGGTGTCAACCATTCTGATGTGCCTTATGATGCCAAGCAGCACGCTCATCGTAAGACACGTACAAAATATATAAAACGTTCGAAACCAGGTGGTGTTTTCGTATGCAAGTTACAGAAAGCAATCTATTCCCGACCAGCCTCCGATTTACACACACACACAAACAAGGCAGTCGGGCACTACCACTGTCTTTCATTATTGCAACACAACGTCTTTCACCAACACCTGACCGATTACATCATTCATTTCAATGCTCTTCATACGTCTCATTGCGCAGAAGTATACACAGCAGTCCTAGATCACCAGCTCGCCGCCGCCGCAGCTGATGTGGCGCCTAGCGCGCGTGCTACTGCACCCCAGCGCCTCCATAACCCGCTCATCAAGCGACGACGTAAGGTCTGCTTATTGCTTGTTATGTAAACATGTCGCATCTATTACATTTCATAATTTTAGTTTAAGCTACTTAGTTTAGGTATTCTCTTTTTTTTTCTTTTAATAAAATAATCCTGAATTATTTTATGGCCGGCGGTATGTTCCGTACTTTTGGTATTTTATTAGCCTAGCACAAAACAGTTCCCCTTTTCCAAATTTTTACTACATTTCATTATTACAATCGGTCGGGGTTTACCAATGTGGCCGCTTATCAAAAGTGGCAACACTACAGTGCTGTCAACTGTCAGTCGAAGTTGACACACATACCGCGAACGCTCCGCGCGAACCGTGACGCAAAAAAACAAGCCTAACGGCTATCGCCGACAAAGCCGAAATTATAGACGCGAAATTCATCAAACTTGGACCAGAGCATCAACCCTGAATCCTTACCAGTGCATCTTGGGGGCCCCCATCATCGGAGCGCGTTCCCGGATCCGGTAAGTGACTGCATTACAAACACTGACCGTCCATTAGCTTTTCTTCTAAACAACTTGCATATAACTTGCATCCCGAGGATGAACATAACCTTAAAAAAAATGTTTTTTAAAAAAATGAACCCACACGGGTGAAGATGCGGGAATTAGCTAGTAGGTATGTTATATTTGGGAGATGCATGCTCAGTTTGTTATCGAATTGAAAGTTCCATTGTGTAGATTCCGAAAATCTTAATATTTTTTTAGATAGGTACCTACCTCCATGAAAATATGACCCAGTCCCCCACGGATTTTTTTTAATTATAGAGGATAGTCAGGGTGCATCGAAATTTTGACTTCCATGGTAGTAATCGATTCAGCTATCAATAATTTATTATTGTTGTAGTAGAATATAATAGTTTTAATATCATACTTCGATGTGTTGTACAACATAACATTTTAGTTCCTAGTATTAATAGGGTAGGCAAACAGTGGGCACCGCTATATTCTCGCGTTTAGTGTGCCCAAGACTTTATCCTCGCTGTGCATATGTAAGTAGTACGTACTACGTACAGTCGCTAATCGCACCCCCTCATCAAATACGCCGCTATAATAAACAAACAAAACATATGGCTTTCGAATTTATTTGCGGCTTTTGACAACATTACAATGTACAACTCGGATATAAGGGTTGCGTTTTGTGCAATTGAACTTTTGAAGGGTTTCCTTTTTACTTTAATATGTAGCAGAAGGCATAACGTAAGCGGAGTGCTTCTTTTACCTTTCAACCTTTTTTGCGAGCGTAGCACCTAAAAACATTGAAGGTAAAGCTATAATAATCGACGCGACTTTTCTAGAATAATAGGTAATTTTTTAGTCTAAAGTGTAAACTTTATACCATACTTTACACACGGAGTTGTTACTTCTGTCCATCTTTTTAAAATATTTCCGTGATTAGTTGATAACTCATCGTGGACGAAAGTTTAATATCTTACTGTGACTAAGGTAGTGATTCGTATCATTACAAAGTTTACGATAATGACATTTGTGACAATGCATAAAACCGCAATCGGTACTGATCAGAATGCGTTATGATTTTTATTTCTGTATCATAGTCATTTGAAAATGTCTTGTAACAAAGTGACGGGTAAAAGCGATGAGGTAGGGAAGGGGGTAAGACAACAAGAGTGCGTGTGCGCCTTCGGCGTCGAAACGCTCCAGTTGTTTCAGCCTGACCACAGCTGTCGGCTTGGAGAGATTCGTTATGGGTGTGTTTACTTCCTCAGGTTTGATGACCTGTCGCCTTGTGTTCTTACTTACATAAATTGGGTTTTCACTCATGTTTTTTGCTACAGTTTTCTAAAAGCCTTCAGCAATGTTTGGTTCTTAGAAAATTGTATTTGTCTGGTTCGCTTTGTTTTACTCTTTTTTTATAGAATTATCGCGTAACCTCGCCAAAGCCTCGCCATGATATGATCTGTAGTTAGGACGCTCAACTTGTGATACGCTGATAATATGATCGATGATCTGATACGACCCAAGAGATCGGATACGCAAATTTTTGTGAAAAAATCGCAGTGTAGCGTCTGTAATACAGACCGCTACACCGATCATTGACACGAATGAAGGGACGGATGAACGGGCTTAATACGTTATACCATCGTATCGATCAGTCCAAATATTATATCATCGCGTCAAAACGTGAGAAACGCGTGTTGATGCGATGATACGTGATCGGCGAAAAGATCAGCCCAACAAATGTTGTTGGTTGACAGTTAACACATCTCTTTGATGAATATTTTCTAATTTTAAAACGAAATAGTTTTTGTTACGTGATCGTGTGGAAATTACTCTTGTCCACAGTGGCAGATTGAGCTAGAGTGCGAACTCTCGGTTTAATCCTGATTTGACGATATACATGTCTCAAATATTAGGCCATGGTGACGTAAAATCAAAGAAAAATAGGGCTACTTCAGGGCTACCTGCGTCAAATGTACTAACATTTGATGCCTGCCAGTGACGTCGAAGCCTCTACATTTTGTTAGAAGTTCCCTAACTGTCGTGAACTGTGACAGTTATGTAATGTCCTTTCATCTTTATTAACCACGGAAAGGAAACGTAATTTGCTTATGTAGAATTAAATGATGCCCGTGACTTCGTCCGCGTGGATTTAGGTTTTTAAAAATCCCGTGGAAACTCTTTGATTTTCGTGGATAAAAAGTAGCCTATGTCCTGCCGCGGGATGCAAGCTATATCTGTACCAAATTTCGTCAAAATCGGTTGAACGGATGGCCCGTGAAAGGCTAGTAGACAGACCGACAGACACACTTTCGCGTGTATAATATTAGTATGGATTGTAGATTGTCTGATTTACAAACATTTCCTTAAGTGCCATCTTGTTTTATTTATATTTTCGTATCTCTATCTGTAATGTTTAAAGGGTTATTCCGTTTTTATTCCAAAAATAAATGGTAAAAGCGGTTCAAAAATAGCAGGTAGTTTATAAGAAAGTTTCGCGAATGCACTTTGTGCGCGACAAACCCCGCAGCTCACAATCGTTAGTCTAGTTTGCTAACAGTTAACGCGTCGCGACCAACTTGCGACCCCTTTGCACTTTTTCGGTGTGGAACGTGGAGCACCAGTGGAAAGTTCTCAAACGTTTTCAATTGTATCTACGTCGCGTCGCGTCGTCGCCCCAAGTACGGCACCGGCACGTTAGCGCCATTTATATTCACCTGAGTTTTCCAGTGGTTTTGTTCGTTTTTAATAATATTGATGTCAAAAGCGTTTTAAGGTCTGAAATTTGAAATGTTACTGGAAAATTGATAATTTTTTATTAGTTACGAAATTGCAATGCAAAATTCTTGCTTTAACGGTGAACGAAAACATCGTGAGGAAAGCTGCATGCCTGAGTTTTCTCCATAATGTTCTCAAAGGTGTGTCTGCTAATCCGCATTTGGCCAGCGTAGTGGACTATGGCCTAAACCCTTATTTTTACGGGAGCAATCCCATGCTCAGAAGTGGATATAGGTAGAAATGATAATGATAGAATGACTCTTGAATGAAATGAATCTTAAATTTTGCGCTTGAAATACAGTCAATACTAATAATAAGGACATAATATTATATTCTGACGCAGTCTTCCAATCCAGCCGAAAATCAGTATTTTATTTTGCCTTTGAATTTGGAAGTTAAGAAGCTGCTTTTAAAATTTAAAGGTCCATTTCGTACCCGAAGCACCATCTTGACAGCGACAGTTGGCAAAAGGCCATCCTCCAAAGCTACAGAAGCTACCTTTGACATTAAGAAGTCGGACTTTGTCCGGGGGTCATAAATGTGGGCGACCTTGCAGGTAGGTATATTCTCGTCGGCCGCGTTTGCTATTTCGGAACGTTGACATCGATCCGAGGAAAATTGGAGCAGCATCTTTGGCACCTGCGGTGCACCAAAATGCGGCTGGCAAATGCTAGATTGATCTAGCTGAAACTATTCGCAACTCCATAGTAAACCAATGAATTTTGATACAACGCGATACAATGCAATGGCGTACGGGCGTATTTAACTAAGCTGCTTGCCACGAGAAAAAAAACTGATATTACCAATATGAAAAGTTTTAAAATCGAACATATTATTGAAAGTAATAGGATAGTACAGAAAAGCATTAAGATTCTTATTTCAATATGAAAAATGTACATATGGTTGCGAGTTAGTGTTTAAGGACACGTTGAACCAAGTTTGATTAGAATAAATCATGAAGCTAAATTTATAAAAGGAAAAGCTGACTGACTGACTGATCTATCTATGAACAGCTCAAACTATTGAATTGATCAGGCTGTTCAGCATGCAGCAGCTAAATATGATGTAGAAATCCGCTAAGATTTTATTAGGGGTTTGAAATTTGTGTAATCTACACGGTTGAAGTCGCGGGCATAAGCTAGTAAATATACAAAAGTATGCGAGCTATTTATTTGGCAAACACAAGACAGAAGATGTAAATATATTTAAGTACGTTTTCGTGGATTTAGGTAATAATGAAGAATGCCCGTCGATAGCAATTTTCCTCATGCTCGTGCTTACCGTGGCGATGTTATTAATTAAACTACGTCAACGTCTGTCTAACCCAGACGAATACGTAAATCGTGACGTAATCACACGACCAATATAACACAGCAATACAAACACGTTTGCTTTGTTTAATCTCGTAATAGTGTTTGTACGAAAATCTGCAAAAATGCAAAAAATGAGTTTTTAGACGAAATATTATTAGTTCTGAAAATTTAGAAGCTCTTGGCCATAACAGTTTAATAAAGACATTTATTTATTTATTTCCACACAAAAAAAAAACAATTAAAATATTGGTTTCTTCGTGCTCGTAAGCGCTTGGGAGCTAATACATACTTCTCCATTGTCTTTCTTTGGGTTGGTGTGCCACATTTTGAAGTTCCTGGTACTCGTTATTCTAGGGATTATTGTCGCCCTTATTAAAATAGGACAGAACGTTTTTCTTCTTATATCATTAGGCTAAAAGCCTAGCGACCCAAAAATTCTATGATTTCTCAGTAGTGCCCTAAAGCTTTGAGCACATGTACCGCCCGGTGTTTCCACTTAGCGCGTTATTTACGATCCAGTTCGAGTATCGACCTCTCGGATAAGATTGTATCAGATTTGCAAATTTCACTCGCCACGATTGCGTCGCGCCGCGTCGCTCAAGGTGACCGGTGCGTTGACATTGAAACGCCTTTATCAGATCAGGCGGCGCGGAATCGCGAATTGTGTTTATTACTGGGTCGGTTGCCGACTCGGCGGGGACGTGCTTACGTCTTAATAGAATTAGCTGATATACCCACCTAGTAACGGCCGTGACATTTTCTTGGGTAATCGCTACCTAAATTTTTGTTTCTTAAGGTTTCTTTTAAGTAAGGGAACGATTAATACGATAGTGTTTCTATGCCCGTCTATTTAATGAACTTTGGAATTTAGCGTGGTTGTTTGTTTTCCTATAGTGACAGGGAAAATTGTTACCATGTGTTTCTTATCATAGTCGCCAATCGGGTTATCAAATTAGCATTGCAAATGTAGGCAGGTAGGTACATCTTGTATTACAAGAGTCCAATTTACGTTAAGATAAATAAAAACCACTAACTAACAGCTGTAGGTAAGTACTAATAAGAAAAGAGATTACAAGATATTGATAACCAAATCGGCATTAATCCTATAAAAAATTGGTACAGTTATTTTACGATTATTATAATAAACGTTTCAAAACTCTTTGTGGGATCTCGATGGCTAATTTGAAGTTTTATCCGCGAATAATTTATGTTACTGTGATACAACCAAGATACCATCTAGAATTACTCATAATATTTAGCAGCGTTTTGATGGTATGTATCTGCTAATTGGATTAAAAGTAACAGCCTGTCATAAACGGATTTGGAATAGTAGGCACGGCATTCGCCGATTAACAATGACCTCTATGTAGTACCTACTAAGCACTAGACGAGTCATTTCGAACAAAAAAAATTGCGGACTGCAACCTCGTTATTGCTTGCAATTTGATGTCCAGGTTACTTTTGACAGTGTTATAGTTTGAAATAACTCTTCTATAAGTAGGTAGGTGCTAATTTAGTTCAGAGTAGGCTAAACAATACGAACTTCTAGGAAGAAGTGTTAAGTATGTACGGAATAGAAATCTAAATATATAAAAGGAAAAGGTGACTGACTGACTGATCAATCAACGCCCAGCTCAAACTACTGGACGGATCGGGCTGAAATTTGGCATGCAGATAGCTATTATAACGCAGGTATCCGCTAAGAAAAGATTTTTGAAAATTTAACCCCTAAGGGGGTGAAATACGGGTTTGAAATTTGTATAGTTCACGCGGACGAAGTCGCGAGCATAAGCTAGTGCTATATAAAACGTAAGTGGCGAGGGCAAGCATGGCAACAAAACATCGTCACACTCAAGTCATTAATCCGGTTCACTGCGAGTGCTGCGAATATTTATTTTCCTCTTGTCACCAGGTGTTAGTCTTGGATGGCGAACGTATTTCATTGAATTTATTCATGACACATCTAAGGAAATCGTTAGGCACCCGCTATTATGTGTGAAAACTTGAAAAGCTCCTCTCCTCAGACATTTCGTTGTTGTACGGAGCAAAATTGAGAGGAGGAATTCTTGATTTTGTATCGAATTAAACAACGATATCCAATTTTTGTTGATCTTATCACCCAAACGTTGTTTGTGAGTTAATCTTTTGTTAGTTTATTTATATATTGTTTTTAATATTGACATCCATGTACTACATCTACATCTAGGTACTAAATAATATTTAAATACAATTTTGTTATGTTCTATACAATTATGGGATCAGATGGTTTCAACTTCCTAACATCTAAGTTTTATCACAATAAATTGATAGTTACATTTGGAGTTCTTAAGTTTTACTATGTAACAACTATGAATAGGAATATGTTTGATTATGCCTGTAGAAATATTTTAGAACAGATATATTTTTTATTCAAATAAACTTTTACAAGTACTTATTAAATACATTAGGATTGAGATGATTTCATTCTTAATTTTGTCATTTCAAAGACATTATTATCGTCATCCTATTTGTCATATGTAACCACTAGCTGCGTAGCGTAGATTTAGGTTTTTAAAGATCCCGTATAGCCTATGTCACTCAGGAATAATGTAGCTTTCTACTGGTGAAAGAATTTTTAAAATTGGTTCAGTAGTTCCAAATATTACCCCCTACAAACAAACTTAACGACATTACCTCTTTATATAATAAGTAGTATAGATTACCCCCTACAAACAAACTTAACGACATTACCTCTTTATATAATAGTATAGATATATATTGACCTAGCACTGGATAATGACTTGATTTAGGCTTCGTCTTGGATAGATTCATTGACTGTTACCGTCATTGCATCATTGGAAGCCAATGGCCTGATAGCTACTTCAGTTCTCACTGTCGAAGTTCAATTTATTCTCAGAATCTTGACATCAATTATGATTTCTCAAGATGATAATGGGTTTTTTATTCTTTGTTTAAAAGTTTTTGCTTGCTCTAGCTGCTCGAATTATTCTTCAGTGCTCGCGTTATCAATTTATTATATTTTGTCATTTATACCAGATACCTTATAACTTCTTCATTATGTTAAACTAGCTGTCTTTTTCTGTGGATAAAAATATTTCATGCAAACCGTGTCGTGACAATTACAAACACAATAAGAAAAAAAAAGAATTAACCAATTTGTTGCAGTCGTTCGGAAGTTATGAAGTTATGCGCGTGTACATACATTTCGGCGATTTATTTTTATTTATATGTACTTAGATTTTACTGATTTTATATATTGTATTGATTGATAGTTAATACAGTACACTAGTCAAAATATTTGAAAAATCCCTAAAATCCCTAATGAAAACCATAAAGCAATTCAGTTTAATCGTGAAATCATCTAATGTTTCATTTGTAATTTTTAAAATAAGTACATTAATGTTTTATATACCTAGATCAGAAACGGAGGTAAAGTGGACAAACAAACTGCGAACAAGGGGAACAATTTGTAAATACCTTGTACCGCCTTAGTGGTATCACGATTATCGGTACGTCGCTGGTACAGGCAGGGGCCGTGATTGGGTGCAGTGAAGAACTCTATTAAAACTGCGATCGGTATCTCGCTCCTGTCACGTGTACCGCAAGCCCGCCGGCTAGCCGAATCGCGGTTCGATTTCGTGTTATACCTATATCTTTTCTTAGTAGTAATCTCATTCTCTGCAGCAACAAACTATTTTGTTATATTAACATGATTGAAATTTTCATATTCATGCGCGTTCTTATTTATTACCACTCATTTACTATTACTCAGAATCATCATCATATCAGCCTGCTTGTCAATGGCACTAGATGCAGTTAGCTGGTTGCCACAGCTTGCTGGGTCTTATCACTATCAACGTATCTTTTTGACCCATTTCTCTCTTTCGCTTCTCTGTAGCTCAGTTAGATTAATTCTGTCGCAAACTGTGGCGACTTTTAAGTGGGATTGGTTAGAATTACAGACTAGTCAGGGTGGGATTAACCTGTTGGATATTAAAGAATTAAGAATATCACTATTTACCTACTTACACTAGCAGAAAAGTGACCTTCCCTAAATAAATGCCTGCCCCACACCAGGCACTGTTCTTTATCCTAGTTTGACTCGAGAACCAGCCAGCCATCCTTAAATAAACAAGTTACCGGCGCGGCGCTGCGTTACTTGATAGTATTGAATCAAAATTATCACAATTTGAATACATTTAAAATATCGGACTAATATTAAGCAATTAATATTCGTCTCTAACCAAAATTTGTTCATCGTTGAGCCAAGTTAAAAGATTAGTTTCGCTCGTAATGTAGTTTGCGTCATTCCGCTTTATTACACGCAAAATGAGTGGAACCTACCTACCTGAATATACAGGGTGCTATTTTGGAAATGGTCAGTGAGGCGATAGGCTAGACTTTGAGAATTTTGCTTTAAGCACCCATATACCCAGTCGATATAGAAAAAACTGTATTTAAAATGAATTATGAATTAACAAAGATTTTTGAATAAAATCAATCAGAGTCGTCAATCTTTTTTCCTTAAGCTCTATGCAGGCCGTTCTAACTCGGGCTCTCAGGCTGCGGATTCGGTTGGCAGTTGCCATGAAGTATTTCGGTTTTGGTGACTGCATCGCGTCGCCAGATACGCTGTGACTGGTTCCTATTTTCGCGCGCAGGCTCTACTAGGTGAAACGCTTGCATAACAGTGTGGTGTATTCAGCTCCACACAGTAGTCAGTGTACATACCGTATCAAAACTGCTATTTTGCTGTTGGCTTACGCCCTCAATAAGAACTGGCCGAAGTGGTTGTCTTCGTCAACATTCTTCGAAGAACGCCGGACGGGTCGGCAGGCAGAGGAAATAATGAAACTTATACGTCGCGCGCCGCACAAACCCGCGATCGACTATCGATAGAGGCAATTTGCCGAATAAATGACTCGGTAATAATTGGCCACTCGCTCGATTTAGGCGTTTGGGTCATTGATATACTTACCTAATACCTAAGACGCTCGTATACCTGCAATAATACGAGAGTGTCGGAGGTTAAGTGCTAGATTTAAATACCACAATTTTATTGAGACGTTTCGCAACGAAAATTGGTAAAAGTATTCTAGCTTCCATTCTGCAGACGGATATCTCTCTGAGAGTTCTGATGGGATTTTCAATAAACCTAAATCCATGCCGACGAAGTCGAAAATCAAGCAAGCATAGAAGTTAGGAAACAAAGACAACGAGATAATATGTCCCAGCTCCCAGATTGGTACAATCAATGTCTAATCTATGGTTTCGGTACGAATAACCCATTGTTTAGGCTTGTAGCGGTCAAGATTATGATTTGCTTCTGCTTTCACGGTGGTCTACGTGTAGCGTAGATGGGCTACTTTCGTCTCGCTCCAGAAGCCTTATTAATTCTTTTTATCAACAACTTATTTTTCATGCGATAGCGTTAGCGAAGAATAATGATTTCGGAAATACTGTAGTGTACTGTAAGTGACCTTCTAAAAGTAAAATGATTCTTCGTAATGAATCCTATAATAAGAAAGCAACTCGTTTTTTAAGATAAGATATCTAATCGCTTTCGCAATGAAAATTGAATTCCGTTTAATCTGAGCCGTTTGAAATTAAATTCTCTCTATCGGCGCATCGCTCAAATGCTTGCAGCGCCGCCTCCTGCACCCTCGCCATTGTTGTGCACCCACCGATGCACCCTGGACATTATTGTACTCGACTGCGTTTGCAGTTTTCTTTAATATGCAAATGTGAGAAATTGTACGTCTGATTGGAAGGTTTTCAAAGTTACAGTAATTTCTTTTTTAAAGTAAAAATACACTTCTATAAATATAAATACACTTATTTTGAATAAAATATTTGAATTTTGAATTTTGAAGTGAAGAAATCGGATGATGTTAGTTAAACCTTCATTCGAATCTAATGAGTTACTTAATTCAAATAGAGAAATTTGCCAGTTCAAATACTGATTGAATCAGATCCCTGCAATGCATGAAATAAGGGAAGTACCTCTTTAACATAAAGCTGAAAAGCTGGCTTTTAGTAGGTAGTTTTATATCATATACAAGAAGTTCTTAGTTCGAAATACACTTTGAATAACAACTAAACGAGAGATCGTCGGTGCTCAACTATTTCCACCAAAGATTCCGAGCTCCGAATTCTCTGAATAGCTGCATGCGTTGCTGTCAAATAAGCGAGGGGTGTCGGCGTAATAGCTTTAATGTTCCCTTAAGACGATACTGTGTGGAACTATTAGCTACATACAATATTGAAATATTTGTGTTTCTAGTCACTTTCTCTAACGTCTTTAACGCTTTTACCCATATCAGGCAGATCAGTATATCAAAACAGTCTAGTTTCCTAAGTTAAATATTAGTATAGATATTTTGTGTTCTGACTGATTTCATCTTAATAATTATTGGTCTATGCGTGATGCAAAATATTTAGCATGACTTTAAATAAAGAATAAAATTAATTGATCTGTTTTAGGTAGGTATTAGGTATAAGTGTCTAATGAGTGGATCCTTTACGCTGAAAGAGGTAAATACCGTGTTCTCAAAAACTTTATAATAACATAGTGAGCACCGGCAAAACCGAGTCTTATAATTGCACGAATGTTTATAATGATCTCTCATGAGTAGGTACCTACTCTCACTCAATATCGCAAATGATTCATGAATGCGACACTCAATAATCGCAAATGATTCATTACATGGAAACATTCAATTGGCGCTTTCATCTCGCGGTGTTTTATCTCATTTTTGCCAATTTAATACAGACACCCGCGGAATGCGGATCGGTTGCGATTTCCGGAAAAATCTCCCTGTCAACGACCGCGCCCGATATAGTGCGGGTCCGTTAGCCGAGTGATCGAGCTGGACTCCTGCCACCGGCGCCGGCTAATTATACACATGCATACGATATACGGGCACGGGCGGTAATCGCGCCGAGGGACACCATTGTCTGTATCCTACACTGTTGATAGGTCACTATACCATATTTTTGCCAGGCTTAGCTTGTAATCTGTAACCTTTTCTCCGGCCAACATTGTCAAACATCGTTTGATATCATAAGGATGTTCTCCCAATTAAGAAGTTATTTCTGTTACAAATGAACATCGTCCCACACGCCACATTCCCACGAGATTAATTGGAGGGAAAAAAATATTACTCTGTGGGAGACGATGAGTAATTGCTTGTGAATGTAAACATATGATTTGAATAGCGCGATTTCTCAAGAAAACGTAAATTCTCGCTCGATTACATAGTTTACTCTGCAAAAAGCGCGATTATCTGGATGAGTACCAATGAAAGAAAACACGACGACAGATGTTTTGTTTTTAGTTTTGTGGACTCGTCCCAGATATTTCTGGGCGGGCGGATTACTAGCAGTTGACGCGCGACGTGTTCCCCGCCAGAGGCATCTGGGTCCCGCGTCAGTTGACCAAAACATCGAGGCCAAATGTCCATTCACGAAGATATTAGATATATTAGTCTTTATTTTATAGGTGTAGTTGAGATAACGTGCCAGTCGCGTCCACGCAGTCGATTATTACGGACAAGTACATTACTAGAGTACATCTCGTCCACCTATTTGTTTATTCCATTTTCACTTTGAGCACGCGCGAATCGGGGAGTCGCGTAAACAGATGTCACAAAAGTGTTGAGCAGATAATTGCTAGTACAGCACGGGTTTTGTTGGATAGGTGTGTTAGTTTGGTGTTAGGAGCGTTGGATAAGTGTTGTGGTGGAGTCCAGTGACCGGCCAGCCGTGCGTGAAGCCGGGATGGTGCGCAAGGGGGAGTCCACTGGCGCCCTCTTCAGGACTCTGGCCGACACGCTTCGATGGCGTTCCGTCCGCGCCCTCGCAATGGTATGTTCTGCGTTAGTTACTGTCAAATCGACTTACACCTTTCATTGCGGTTTCGACCGCTCTGGGGGTTTCTTTATATATATATATATATATATATATATATATATATATATATATATATATATATATATATATAAACTAGATCTTTTTATTGTTCGCTAATACCTACTATTTTATAAAACAGCGTGAAACCTATAGAACAATGAAATAATTAAAATAAAATAATAAATAAATAAAACATAGGTAATAGTTTGTGTTATTATAGCAGAAGTTGACACTTAACGCTTAATTTTATGTCCACGTGTAGAATCATTCTAGAATCACAATAGCAACATATTTCAATGCATTTGAGTAGTTCAATATATTATTTGCTTCAAATGATTCAAGCTAATACCTAATTGTACTGTTAGTTAGGCAGTTCTCCGACCACTGTCGATTAGCGAGAAACGATAGTCGCCCCTCATACATTAATTATTTATTAATCCCTGGGCAAACTGTGCGAGTGTTTTGAACACCAAGAGAGTGTCGCTGAGCGAGTTTCTCTTTGATAGCTTTTGTCGCTGCGACAAACTAGCGGAGAGAGAGTTCTCGCCGGCGGCAACTCAAGCGTAATCTCCCAACGTGACTGACTTCAAGTCCGGTCGTCAATACGTACGCTGGTCTAGAGAATATTCTCTAGGAGCTACTTATATCAAAAAACCTATAGGCAACCTATCGGCGTAGTTTTTTTTTTTATTTTTTTTTATTCAGATACAAGTTAGCCCTTGACTGCAATCTCACCTGGTGGTAAGTGATGATGCAGTCTAAGATGATAGCGGGCTAACCTGGAAGGGGTATGGCAGTTTTTATTAAACCCATACCCCTTACAAGCCTTCTGTAGACCAGCGTCAGTGTTGGTATTGATTGGTGTTGGCATTGATTCTCGGACGATATGTCAAATATTAAGCTATGGTGATATAAAATCAAAGAAAAATAGGGCTACTGTAGGGCTACCTGCATCAAATGTACTAACATTTGACCCCTGCCAGTGACGTCGAAGCCTCGACGTTTTGTTAGACGTTCCCTAACTGTCGTGAACTGTGATAGTACAGTACCTACCTGGGTAGGATGAGACTGGTGCAATTGTAATCTTTGGTAGTACACGTAGTTCCGTGAGCAAATTCATGATGCATTAGCCGACCGTTTAAGATTTATAGTCTCTGTCTGAAGGAATAAGTCACGTGCGAACACGAAGGAGATAAAACCTGCGGAGCTACATTGTTTGCTACACCGAATAGATTCAAAAGGATAGTAGAACGGCTATTGGAAACATTTTCTTTAATCTCATTTAGTTCAAGTTGCCACGCTGTTCGTACATTTCAGGATGAACCATACCCAATAAATTACAGATTACTAGCAAATAAAACTATCACTTAAAACTGATCAATTCGGTCTCAACTATTTATTACCTATTCCAATTAATGTATTTCAATTTACTCCCGCTTCTAAAACTAAACATAACACAAGTGTGAAAATGGAAAAGCGGTATAAAATACATATTATTCAGTAGAGTACTGAAAATTCGGCTTAGAGTAGGTACTGCAAAATCGCCTTTGCTTGTTTTGCGTGCATGTTTGATCTGCATAATGCATAAGCACGTGCTAAACGCTGCTCATATTCGTAGCAAGTGAAAAATTGAGTGTCATCATAAGGCGCTGATTGAATAACTACATTCAATCAAATTATTATTTATAGACCTGATATTATTACGGAACTTCTTTGGTGCATTTGATGTGGTCACTAAATAATGCAGTGCAATGGTACAAGGAAAGCCAAGTCCCCTCTGTCGCCAATAAAACGTGAACATCTCCGTCCACTACAATGCCCGTGGATTCTCTACGCCCGGTTAATTCAATGGAGTGACGTAAAGTACGGTGACAGCGATTAGTAATAAACGTCTTGACGCAAGCGTTACAGCTCTTTGCGCCTGTTTAATATGTGCTCTCTTTACTATACAGTTATATACATCTACCAAGATATCATAATGCTATCGTATCAATCTTTCTTCTTGCTACCTCCTTAGCACGAAGTTGTGATTATGACATTGCTATAATCGCAATTGAAAAATCATGTCAAACAACTTTACACTCTTTTAAGAAGCCAAAGTGATGTATTGACTCCAAAAAAATCATAACTAGATTTTTTTTACAAGATACAAGTTGGCTCTTGGTTGTAATTTCACCTGGTGTTAAGTGATGATGCAGTCTAATATGAAAGCGGGCTAACCTGGAAGGGATATGACAGTTTTTTATTTATTAAACCCATACCTATCCCTTTCGTTTCTACACGGCATCGTCCCGGAACGCTAACTCTCTTGGCGGCACGGCTTTGCCGGTAGTGTGGTAACTAGCCACGGCCGAAGTCTCTCACCAGACCAGACCAGACCAGAGAAAATGTACCTATAAATTATAAAATTCTAAATTTCCCCTGCCAGGACTCGAACCCGGGACCTCCTACTAATAAGTCCACAGCGCTCACCACTGCGCCAGGGTGGTCGTCGTTTAGGTCGCATGCATTGTTTGTACCTACTAATTTATCGCTAATAATATGACAAGGTAGCGGCCCTGGGTATCACTCGAGTCTCGAGTTTTCGACTCGTTCGTGGTCATCGTCTGGCGTTTTTGAGAGAAAATTTCTCCTGGCCTCGTACAATATTTCACAATAGTCTGGCAGAGTACTAGATACTGCCCACGGCACAGCTGCTCCATCGCATCAACAGTTTAAAATTTAAATAATTGGTTAGTTACATAGTAGTTGTTAAAATTACACATCATTAATTTAACTCAACATTTAGCTGTGCTAGCCTACTGGTAAGGACGTCAGTCTCCTAATCGGAGGTCGGAGGTTCGATCCCGGGCATTTTCGGAGGTATGTGCGTTTTAACTAATCAAATATCACTTGCTTTAACGTTGAAGGAAAACATCGTGAGGAAACCTGGAAGCCTCAGAGTTCTCCTTAATGTTCTCAAAGGTGTGTAAAGTCTGCGAATCCGCACTAGACTTAGGCGTGGTTGACTATGGCCAAAACTCTTTTCACTCAGAGAGGAGACCCGTGCGCTGTAGCAAGCCGGCGATGGGTTGGTCATGATGATGATGATGATACACAATGAACCAAAATATTAATTTGTTATAATCCGCTTTTCCTACATGTTTAGCAATGGAAGGGCGGGCGGTGCATATCTGCATGTTGCACCATACAGATTTGATATGTTTCAGCGGATTATAGCAAATTAAGCTTTTGGTTCATTGTATATCATGGATTTCCGCAAAATAACGCCTGCTTCTATACAACGACTAGCTTAAGCTTGCGACTTCGTCCGCGTGGACTACACAAATTTCGAACCCCTATTTCACCCCCTTAGGGGTTGAATTTTCAAAAATCCTTTCTTAGCTGATGCCTACGTCATAATAGCTATCTGCATGCCAAATTTCAATCCGAGTCGTCCACTGCGATATGCACTGTAAAGGTGTTTGTTACATTACATCTAAGTGACACATGACCCAGGATTTCTCTACGACCTTGCGTAACAATCAATTTTGATGTCTCAGTCGTTCGTTACAATATCTAGTGACTGAATCTAAGGAGCAAGACATACAGACTCGAGGCGCGGCGTTTTTTTGTTAATAACTCCCAAACAAAGTCATTCATCATCATTGTCAACCGATAGACGTCCACTACTAGACATAGGTCTCTTGGAGGGACTTCCATACGCCACGCCGCGCCGCCTGAAATGAAAAGATTACTTTGGGCCAGGGTGGGCCCAAGCGCGGCGCTCGTGCTGTATTTATTTTTCCGTATACCAATTTCACCGGTATGTCAAAGTTCATAAAGTTGAGATTAGGTTATCAAAAAGACTTCACTGCGTATGTATACTCTGGCCCTAAAATGCCAGTAGAAAAGAAGAAATAATAGTCTTAACGTTAGGAATAATCTGTTCTTGAAAAGAACAAGATGTATACGCGACAGGTCGAGATGGCAATCGGGGAGGCAATGGCCCGCACACCCGCCCAGCCTCCACAATAATCCGGTGCGGGAGAGCGCGGGTGTCATGCGGGTGTCTAGAGATAATTATATCAGTGCATTGTGTAACCTCGCAGCGAGACCAGATGCTATGATAAGCACGTGCACCGTATCACTCTCGATATCGCACGGACGCATCGCGGAGCCGTCAAAACAGCACGCACGGCGCGTGGACGATAGTAAACATACTTACGAGCAGCGATAATAATTAATAAATGCTCAAGGCATATTAGCTAAACTCACATTATTTTAATAATTCACACGAGGGCCTCTGGAGGTTAAAATGGAAGGCACTAGACATGCATTAAGAATTAATTTTAAAGCCTGAACGCTACGCTCACATACAAATCACACGAGTATGACTAGTTCTCACTATCTGTTGGCTCCAGACAACGGGTTCTCGTTCATCCTTATTAACTTAGTTACTCAACAAAGGTAACTACAATACAGAACAGATACATAACAATGACGATAATCTTGAGAATTGCCAACAGCCGCCTAACGATGTTTTTGTAAACTCGTTACGTCGCGACTCCGAGATCTATCTTGCTCCACTTAGCCAGAGTGAACTAGAAGGAGGGTAGTCCTGATTCGACGATATGTCAAATATTGGACTATGGTGACGTGAAATCAAAGAAAAATCGGGCTATTTTAGGGCTACCAGCGCCAAATGTGCTAACATTTTGCCGCCTGCCAGTGACGTCGAAGCCTCGACGTTTTGTTAGAAGTTCCCTGACTGTCGTGAACTGTGACTGAGCTTTTCAGGCAAAGCAGTTTGTTGCCTCAGTTCCTACATATGGCAACCATTTCTACTGCCTCCTCTGAACAATTCCTGTTTCCTGGTCTTAAGGACGGAAAAGAGTTGTTTTGTCAATACGGTATTTGCCTACTAGTCAAATCAGTAACTTTTTATCAAACGTCAAAACGCGCACTTAGTACGCGATATTCAATGAAATGCTTGAATGTGACGTCACATCATAATAACGTAGGTGCTTTTTTAGTTTAATTAATTAAAAATGGATAATACATCTAAAACTAAAAAAGGATGTAGATTTTACGTATTTTGGAAGACCCTCTATTTTATGATCACTGAGAAATAATTTATTTTTGATGTAGTCAAATACCCAATTGCATGCATCAGTGACGTGCCATTGCTATGAAAGCACTGACCTCTATTTATACAAGTACGCTGGATCTGTTTTTGAACCTACTTTATTTTCGCCATTTTGGAGTTGATAGCAGCAGTGAGTGTTTGAGTGAGTACTCGAAACTAAATGATAGTGATGAGACATCTGTCAACATAGTGTTAACATGATGACCATTTGACACAAAGTGTAAATAATTGCAATTCGTGGTACGTTCGGTGGGGCGCTTCGAATCGGCAGAAGAATAACCGTCATTTTGTACGGCGGCATTCTTCCAGCGTACTTGCAATATCCATTTCAGTTTGTACAAGCAATATTATGACTGTTCCATATATTATATTTTCTGTTAAAATCTGTTAAATCTGTTAAAATCAAAAGTGTCACCTAATCAACGGGATTGCCATTATAACATTTTATAGTAATAGGAAGTTCCTCTTGAAACAGATGTGTGTGAAAGTTAATTTAATGTATCGTTTCATTCTTTTATATTTAGCTCATAAAAGCCTCCGTAAAAAGGACTAATGTTCCTTGCTCGCCCGACTTACATGAGGGTCCATATCACCAAAGATGGTGAATTTGGTGGTGGATCGATGGTGAAAAGAATACATTATCCACCAGCGAAAGTTTTTGACGTCAAAAAGGACCCAACAGACGTGCTAAAGAAAGAATAAAAAAGTGTCTTTCATATCTAACAAGGCATCATTATATTATAATGTTATGTCAAAAATAGAACTGTGCTCACAAAAGGATCTCAATTCTCAACAACCCGAACTTTAGAAATACGACATTGCAATACCAGGCCATAGCCATATTTCCCTCTAGCTGTATTAATGATGTAAAGACGAGCCATCGCATCGAGCTGTCGGAGCTACGACAAGATGCAGCTGCTTTCCTTGTTATTACTGTTTCCAAGTACGTCCTTTCGTATAGCTTTTGTTCCAAGTTATAAGCGAAGAGCGTTTTTCTTTGAGCATAACTCAAATTACAAGTTCTTACTTCTTAAATCAATATTTAAAAGAACTCGGAAGTTAGCTACTTAAATGACTGGGAACATTAGTCGTATTTTTTTCTCTAGCTTATTAATCAATTATGTAAAGAAGAATCATCGCTTCAAACTATCGAAGCTACAACAAGATGTAACTTTTTCCTTGTTATTATTGTTTTCCACTAGGTACGTCCTTTCGTGTAGCTTCTGTTAGTTATGAGCGAAGAGCGTTTTCTTTGAGTATAACTCATAAGTTCTTAAATCAATCTAAAAGTACTCGGAAGTGAGATATTCATATGACAGCGATACTATACTTATTCATTTCCCCCTCTTGCTGTATTAATTATAAAGAAAAGCAATCGAATCAAGCTGTCCTTGTCCTTGTTATTACTGTTTTATTTTAAATAACTTTAGTTCCAAGTCATAAAAACATAGCGTTAAATGCAATGATTAATATCGCTAAAATAATTAAGATGTCTCTCTTAATATTAATTTTCTATAAATACGAGTATGTAGATAGATAAGTATGATTATACATTTTTAAGAGATTATTTTGTTCCTAAGTTTTATAGGAAATACTTCCAAAATGTCTATTTCGATAAATATTACTTAAATAACTCTCCTAAACTTTAGACTTACCATCTGTATTTTATAGGTAGCTAAGAAACCCAAATCACACAAAATGTTCTCTTCATTTAAATGATGTCTATGTTAGTTGTAATAGAAATGCATTTACTGTTTAATTAATGTCTAGATATGAAGCTCTGTTTTGTACCTCGAGGTGGCTTGTTTCGCTTAATGTTTGAATCCCCAGACATTTCATTGCTATTTAGGCTTGTACAATGTACATATTCAAATAACGTTTGTGTACGAGTTAACCTTAAAATTATTGAAGCAGTTTCAAAGTTTCGCTTGCGTGAACAAGTATAAAAACCGGTCAAGTGAGAGTCGGACTCGCACACGAAGGGTTCCGTTACGTACCACCGAACAAGAAATTACACTTCTAATTGTCGTGGCCACCATTTTTAAATTTTTATTATTTGGTGTTATAGCGGATATAGAATTTCAGCTCACTATGTATTACCTACGGTTCATAAGATAGACACTGCTCGCTGACAGACAGACAGACGTACGGACAGCGGAAGCTAAAGCGGTAGTTGAATCCACCACCGGTTCTTACACTCCACAGTCAGTTATTTACTTGGACCGCAAGACAATTTACCATAGCGTGCTTTCAGTAAACAGCAGACTGTTGATATGTACTCGTATTTTTGTATTTCGTATCAGTCGAGTTTATTTTAAAACCACAACTTCTCTACCCATAATGTCACTTCCGGCTTTTGCAAGTGACTCCAAGGCTAAGACCTTGTTGCAAATAAAACAGTTCACAGCGTCTCGGTAATAGCTAGTGGCATAAATCCTGTAATGTGTGTGGCTTTTTCCTTAATACCTTTGCCCCTTTTTTATACGAGTGAGAAATAACGCGAGAATGGAGATGGTCTTACTATGTAAAAATTAATTTTATTACAAAGTTATTAACTTTAATTTTATTGATATAAGTTTGTTTCCTAGAATGTATCGAATGTTTTGAATTGTATTAAAACCAAAAAGTAGAGGAGCGAGAATTTATCGAAAATTGTAATAGATTTGTGACGTTGTTATGAGTGATTGATAGATGTTGGATCCGTTATCGTATCGCAAAGCTATATTTCGGATCGGAAACGTTACGTCGCGCGTCGTCTAGGTGGCGACGGCACGCCGTATCGTCGGAGCCGCCATCCGCAGAGATGACTATGTTCGCTCTCATTCATTAGAGGGGTGCGGGGAGGGTGCAAGACGTCGCGCGCCGCCCGACGATATCGATTTTGTCCCATCCCCCGCCCGCGCCACCCCTACGCCGCGGCTCTCAGCATCCGACCTCGAGTGCTCTCCTCTCGCGCCTACGGACACCTCCGACAGAAACTACGCCTTAACGACATGACGCCACAGCTCAAAATTCCAACCCGTGACCCGCGCGCCGCTTCGTCCCGCCGATCCCTAATGGACCCTCCGGCCGAAAGTCACTCGGTCGAGATTGCACTGCCGCGGCGTGATGCCCTCGTCCACGCCGGTGGAAAAAATAAGCTTTTTGTTACAATTAAAATGGTAAATCAAACCAATTTTAGTAATTGCGAGGTCAAACTTTGAAGTGGCAGCGCACGGTGAGGGCGGGCTTTTTGAACGCGTATGATTTTTAATGGGCGCTCTAGAGTTATTAACGTACGACGGTCGACCGGGGCCGAATGGCGAGGGCTCGATGAAGCGTGTCCTGTACATTCGCTGATTTACCTATTGCTTTCTACTCTCTCAGTACAGTGGATGTAAGGAACCCACCTACACCGCTTTATTTTCAGCATCGAAAGATGGATACAAAGTTATATTTACTCGCTTGCTCCTATGACTTGCAAACTTTTTAAAATTCCTACGTTGTCTTGATTTTACTCAAAATAATATATCATGAGGAAAATTTGCGACGATTTAAGTACAAGGTAGCTAATTGAGATTATTACTATCAAGTCTTAAAAGGCAGGTGGTGGCCATTATACACACGACATTTATTTAATACAAGCTGATGCCCGCGACATCGTACGTGTGAATATAGGTTTTTAAAAATCCCGTGGGAACTCTGATTTTCCGAGATAAAAGTAGCCTATGTCCTTCCTCGGGATGCAAGCTATCTCTGTACCAAATTTCATCAAAATCGGTTAATCCGTGCAAAGCTAGCAGACAGACAGACAGACAGACACACTTTCGCATTTATAATATTAGTATGGATTTTAAAAATTATAATCATAGTTTAATGACAATAATAATTTCAAAAAGGTGTCTTGTCAATTGTTTTATATTATTGTACTTAAAGTATTGACGAGAGTCCATGTTTCAAGCATGGAAAATATAGTAAGAAAGGCTGATCTAATCCCCAGCAAAGACGGACAGTGAAAGTACGAGTATATAGGTAGCAGATCACTTCTAAGTCTACGGAGTCTATGTAGAGAAAAAATTGCATAGAAAATTTCTGATAAGGGCTCTTCAAAAGAGAATACTTAAATTCTAACGTGAATAGGTTTAAACCTGGTTTAAACAAACATTTCTAGTTTATAAAAGTGGAATAAAATGGTACTTAATTGTTAATCTTTTTTTTTGAGCGCGCATCGCTAGAAAACAACTGTTTTTACCGATTAAGACGAAATTGCATTGAAAAGTTTAAAGTTGGACATAAAATACTGCTCTAACTTCAAAATTTGATCAAAATGTATTTCACGCGGGCAAAGCCGTATAAAAATCTAGTTCCTAAATCTAATCTTGTGAATTTAAATGGTTCTCTTATCTAATTTTAAGTCCTAGAATTCGGTTTTCGTAATTTGTTATCAAAGTAATTTTAGGGCTAAAGATTTTATCTGGGCTTTTCATTTCTCGTACTTATTGGATATCGTTCCTTGTAGTTCCTCGACTAATGGCTTTCGTAACAATAACTGCTATTTGTGTAAACGGTTTAGTATTATACTCAGGGCCGATTCCAGTTGAAAAGGTATAGGTATTTATTGAATGCTTGCTTTATAGCGCGGGTTCGTCCGTGAATCCATCCATAAAATAGTACCTTTTCTTAAAAGGGCAAACGTAATGCAAGTATTTTATCGAAATAGCTTTTGTTGATGGTCGAAGTGGTAACCACAACGATCTACGAATGGAGTCAACTGACTATAAGATTTTTTTTGTAAGTGAAATCAATACACAATCGTCGTCGTCATCGTCTCAAGCGAACGATATCCACAGCTGAACATAGGAATTAAAGGGATTTCCATACTTGACGGTATTGTACTGCTTAATATATCCAACCGCACTCTACAACTCATTTGATGTCTGTCCTGTGAGATCTACTATCACTGACTTCTGGTTCTATCTATATTTATGTTCCATTCATTGCCATTTTAGATAACCAATGCCTGAAAATCCGGCAACGTATTGGCAGTTTCTCCGGTGCTGCAAAGATCATGGGCGACAGTAATCACTTAACATCAGATGACCCACCTGGTCGTTTGCTTACTATTTATATATAAAAAAAACCGGTCAAGTGCGAGTTGGACTCATACACGAAGGGTTCTGTATCATCGTACAAGATGAAGATGAAAAACTCTTTTATGTATAGGACACTGCAAGTTAATGGCAGACTGGACTGAATGGAATTGTGATTAGGTAAATTATTTTTTCGTGAACACATTTTAATTTGTGCTATAAGACCTACCTACCTGCCAAATTTCATGATTCTAGGTCTACGAGGAGTACCCTATAGGTTTTCTTGACAGCAACCGAAAGACAAACACAGACAACAAAGTGATTGTGTGATTTCTTTTTAAGGTACCGAACCTTAAAAACATGAAATCACAGACATCTAACAGCAAGTTGTGTTGCTTATCTTTATCAGCCTACTTCTTTGGCAAACGACCTCGCGTTTTATCAAAAAGAAAAAGTTAAAATCCATCGGTAGTTTGTAGGTATCCAAGATCGCGGTCTATGACTTGTTCTGTCATAATATCATAACATAGCTCGCATTGCGGTAGGTCGCACGAATTAATGGATTATGCATTGTTTTTATTACATATCGATGTAGATACCACAGTGCGCGGTACACGCCGGGAATGCATTATGCATAATCGTCGGCTTAATACATACCTACATAGCGCGGACTGCCGATAATTTAGTCGGTCATGCCAAAAACGGCGAAATACAACTCGGAACAAAAGTGGTGATAGTTTAGTGGTTAAGACGTCGGCTTCTATTCGGGGCATCTGGGATTCGATAACTTTTCGGAGTTACTGAAATCTGCATGCCTGAGAGTTGTCCCTAATGTTCTGAAAGGTGTATGAACTCTGCCTATTTTAAATCAAATCTTTGAAAAGAGCAACCGCCGAGTTTCTTGCTGGTTATTCTTGGTAGGGAGGGCATTCCGAACCAGTGGTAGATAGACACATTTGACGATTTACAAATATGTACTTGCAATAGTTTATTTGAATAAAAATATTTTAATTTGTACGACGCTGACGACTTATGTTTCTAATTTGCAGGCTTTGTATTGTACACTAAACAGGCTATAAATACCCCATTATGCATTTACGCTCAGTATACCAACTGGATCGGATATCACATAGTATTATGCGTAGGTGCCTATATTTTTTCGACGCTTTGCGTCGAGGCAGGTGACCACGGGTACGAGAAAACAGGATTTTTAATCAGTTTAATTGAATGGTATCGATTCGTCTGCGATCCGAGTTTATAAAGTAATGATGGACCAGCGTAGATACCTAATTCATGTTCACGATTTTCGAAACTGTTAGCCCTATACTACCTTTCGCCCGCGACTTCACGCGAATGTTTTTCAAAAATGTCTTTAGACTTAGGACCCATTTTTTTCGGAATAAAAAGTGACCTTAATCACTCATCCAGGACAATCAGTTACCTGCCTAATATAGCGCCTCCAAAATTGGTTCAGATGTTTCAGTGATGTCATCATCATCATCATTATCGACCGATAGAAGTCCACTGCTGGATATGTCTCTTGAAGGGACTTTCCACACGCCATAGTCTTGCACCGTCTGAATCCAGCGTCTCCCTGCGACTTGTTTAATGGTGTAGGTCTACCTAGTAGGGGGGAACTTCCAATGCTACGCTTTCCGGTGAGATCGCCAATCTAGCACCTTAGGATCCCAACGTCTCCGGGATTTGTAGCACTATGTGTCCTGCCCATTGCCACGTCAGCGTCACTGTCGGTCACATGTCGGTTATTCTGGTTCCTCCAAGAAGTCCTCATTTCTTATTTGATCACGTATAGGTAGGTATATCGTAAGTCGTGGCTATCATCTACCTATAGTATTATGTAGGTATGGAGACTTGCCGAGGAATTTTCTATTTACAATTATTTAAAACATTATTGTAATGCAAACATAATGTATACAATTACACTTCAATGTTATGGTTGTTACGTGTATAATGTACTTGTAATAATGCGTTATTTCCCGTACAGGTGGTGATAAAGCACGTGCGGAACGCAAAGTTGAATTTTTATCAGATATTATTTAAAAGCTTGAAGTTATACCCACTTAATTGCAATTTATAACTCATATTTTCTTACTAGATGAAACCCTCTGCTAGATTTTTAAAAATCCCGTGGGAGCGCTTTGATTTTCCGAGATAAAAAGTAGCCTATGGCCGTCCCCGGGATGCTAGATATCTCTGTACTAAATTTCGTCAGAATTGGTTAAACAGATGGGCCGTGAAAAGCTAGTAAACAGACTGACAGACATACTTTCACAATTATAATATTAGTATAGATTTACAAATTTTTAATCGGTACCCCCGTTCTCTTGATCAATTAGTACTTTATATACAGTACAGTGCAGTGCGACAAATCCGATTAAGTTCAGTTCCGGGGCGAGTGTTCTGTAGGCGCGCGGAAGAGACGCTATTATTTCGCGAAAGGTCTCCCCTGCATTGTGCTCAAGATTCAATCGAAGAGCACCGCCGGCTGCCGGGGCATAGTGCGTTCCCATTGAAGCGGAGCGGCTGAGCGGACCCAAAATGTGGAGTACACTAATTAGATTTGAAATCCGCATCTCGTCTCCACTCTGCTTCAGTGAAAAGAGTTAATGAAGAAAAGAGTAAATAGAGAAAATCTCTTAAATAGTAATTCTAGCATGCAATGAGAAAAGCGAGGTTCTGTCATGATATTTTAAGTCTAACGACCTTTACATACTTCAAAACCTCTCAACCTCGCTTCGCTCAGCTTCAGTGTAAACACACATAGCTCCGCCTTTATCCCCTCTGCTCTACTTCAGTGGAAACGTACCCTTATTCTTCTCTTGGGATTTTGATTTAAATTTATCGTTTGTGCCTCAGACATTAGTCACGATGTTTGTCGCTTTCAGTGAGTACCCGCTTCCCGAAAGATAGTATTATTGGACTGATGGACGTTTAAATAATGCTCGTCTGATTTGATATATTGCTCTTATGTTACCGTCCTATTGATTGCGAGGCTTTGCTTTAGCCACCACAGAGATTTGTTTCTTTTGTTTGAGAACTTTACACAAATTGTTATAGGTATTTTTGTCAATAGATTTCTAATTCAGTTATGTAGGAGGCATGGGAAGAGTATCTACCCGATCTTTATTCCGCGCAGCAGAGTCCATGGTGCAGATAGCCCTAATGGTTGCCAACCTCAGATAGGAGACGGCACTACAAGAAGAAGAAAAGGAGATACATGAATACTAATTTACAATCGACGCATAAACATCACAATAACATAATATACATCTACAGACGATGCGTGCCATTAATGGATAGCAATTTGTAAATACTATACGCCTGGTTATTATGTAAATGCCCTTCAAAAGCGTCTGCCCTGACCTGCCTCAACGAGGGGAAAGCTTGGGGTAGGTTATGGGCATTGCATCCGACCATTCGCCCACTGCAAGGGTGGTTTTGCATAAGTATACCTCGGTTAATACTTACCGCCGTGAATGTGTCTGTCTACCTTAATCACTGGATTTATGAATGCTGCGGCATAATTATGACTCCCGTAGTGCATTCGCCATATACGTCTTGATACTTATGTAATTACATGTCCATACATTCAACCCTCGAAATGTGCGGTTAGCGCAGCACTTTTGTGCAGACACGCTTTATTTGTAGCGCCCTGCCGATTGAAAGTTGCGCTTTTCAAAAGCCGCTAAATTGTTTGAATTGGGGCGCACCTAATACCTAGCCGATGCATGGTTTTTAGTTTGCTATAAATTTTAAATCGCGTATCGTAAGAGCAGAAATAAACACGGGATCGATTATGGGTCTGACGTCCAGAGACGTGTCGCCGACTGTACCGCTCTGCGTTCTTTCGTAGATCAGAAATGGAATTCCGCCCCGAGCTAATCTAAGCTGTTGGTATCCGGCAGATGATTAAAAAAGCGTGCGTGCCCACTTGACGCACAGTGTTAGCTTTTTGCATGGGTGTGCGGTGCGGTGGCACTAATGAAACGGCGTGTGCGTCGCGGCCTACGTACGCGGGCCTTGCATTGGGTCGGGTCAGTGAACCCGCCCGCCCACTATCGGGGTAAATATGCCGAATGCACACAGATGCGCGCGCCGCCCTCCCCTCCCTTCACGCCGACGCCGCCGTCGCCGCTGCACTCTGCACGCATCCACCCCCAACCCCTCTTAAAACTCCTAATTGATTGCGCAAATTTTCTCGCAATAACTGTCTTTTTATGGTGTTAATGATGTAAACTTGCGCAGTTCCGCCGCTTTAATTGATGCTGCGACGTGATCCCGCAGCCTCCGCGCCTGTCCGTCGGCCGCGGACGCCCGCCGGCCAGACCCCGACGACGCGACGGGGCCATGAAAAATTAATTAGCGTGCACTCGTATTAGCTTTTTGGGGATTCCTGCGTCGAGACTCGTTGTTTCGAAACAAATTTCTGCCCGTGATGAGACGACGTCGTATAATAACGTGTAATCCGCTTTCAATGTGCTTCCATTTCGACTCTATGCATTACATAGGGCTGCAATTTCACTATGGATATTTTTCCATTCCAAAACGTATCTACCTAATGCATTTCGAATAAAATTTTCTTTGTAAAATTTAACACATAGAAAGAACCTGCTTGGACAGAACTTTTCTTCGCAATAAATAAACGCAATCGAGTATAATGAGTTAAGCAATTAGAGTAGGTATAGTTGCTGTCCTGTCGCGTTCTCTTGATACATATTGCTTCTCCATTTGAATAATGAGTAATCAATACATTAAACTGGATCCTGGGTCCGAGGATCGAGTCCGATGACACCATCGTTCCGTCATAATACACGGTCCGATGATGTCACGATGACGGAATGCGTTCAAATGACTACCCACTGCCCATGTTTTATGAAACGAGAACATGGTTTATGCCAAATGGCGAATCTACCCACAAGTTTGTACGTTTAAAGGTTTGGACATACATAATGCGCGGCGGAAGCGTGTCCAACGCCCCGCTACTAAGGATGCCTGTCCACAGAATCGAGCGGAGCGGAGAAGTGCTCAGTAGACTAATCAGATTACTGAGAGGTACTTTGGATATTTATAGGGTTGCGAACCTTAAAAGGAAAAAAGGAACCCTTATAGGATCACTTCGTTTTCTGTCTGTCCGTCTGTCTGTCTGTCGTGTCTGTCAAGAAAATCTATAGGGTACTTCCCGTAATCATGAAATTGGGTAGGTACATAGTTCTTTTAGCACAAGTAAAGGTATAAATTAGATCCGAAACCCAAGAGTTTTTGGTAACATCACAAAAAAATTAAAATGTGTTCATGAGCAAATAATTAATTAGTATTTTCATTTTTCAAAGTAAGATAACTATACTAAGTGAGGTATCATGTGAAAGGGTACCTGTAAGTGTACATCCTAAAACCAATTTTTATTTTTTTTATGCATAATAGTTTTTGATTTATCGTGCAAAATGTCGAAAATATATAGCTACGACTGTAGCATGGAATCCTCGGTATGCGAGTCTGACTCGCAGTAGGCCGATTTTTTTGCGTCATTTCTGTGGTAGGTATCCCATTGGTCAACTCCGCTTCAATGACAAGTTGCAATACAAGAAAGTTTTAGTGTGTCTGTCTGTCTTTCTGTCTGTTACCTTTTGAAACCCTAACGGCTGACGCATCAATCTTGACACAATTTAGCAGAGATAAGTATGGCTTGCATCTTGGAATATACTGCACTAGCTGATGCCCACGACTTCGTTCGCTTGGGTTTAGGTTTTTTTAAAATCCCGTGGGAACTCGTTGATTTTCCGGGCTATAAAGTAGCCTATGTCACTCTCCAGGTCTTTATCTATACCCATCCAAAAAATCACGTCAATCCGTTGCACCGTTGCGACGTGATTGAAGGACAAACTTAAATCCACGTGGACGAAGTCGGGCATCAGCTACAAAAAAATAATTTGCAAAAAATTCCACTCTGGCTATTATGGATAAGCCGGCGGTGAAATTTTATGTGTAATAAATAATAATGTTTATGTATAGAACATAGATACAACATGGGAATGGTCAATAAATCCCATAGTGCGGCAGTCAACAGTGCGGTTGCTTGCCAAGTAACAGGCACTGTACCATTGCATCACCGCGAAAAGCTCACGTCTTACGTGCGAGCGGGATCACTCCTTCAAAGATGTACTGCAGCTACTGGATGAGTCAGTCTGATTAATAAATATGTGCTATATTTATCATGGTCGCTAACTATGGGCCTCATAAGAAAGCTCACTCAGCTATGCTTGGAGTTTCTCGACGTGATCAAATCAGAAATGAGGAGATCCGTAGAGTAACCGACATAGCTCAACGGGTTGCGAAGCTGAAGTGGCAATGGGCAGGGCACATAGTTCGTACAACCGATAGACGTTGGGGTCCCAAGGTGCTGGAATGGCGACCTCGCACCGGAAGACGCAGCGTTGTAAGACCCCCCACTATGTGGACATCAGACGAGTCGCAGGGAGCCGCTGGATCCAGACGGCGCAAGACCGTGGCGTGTGGAAGCCCCTACAAGAGAGCTATGTCCAGCAGTGGACGTCTATTGGTTCATGATGATGATGATGATGATATTTATCATAGTTAAGATTTGGTAGCCTAGTGGCTAAGATGTCCGCCTCCTATTCGGAAGGTCTGGGGTTCGATCCCGGGCACGCACCTCTGTAAGCTACATTGCCTTTGCTCAGTATTTAATTTTTGAAAAAAAGATGATTGTTTTGGAATAGTCAAATTATGTGCCTTGAAGGTATACGTATTTAAGTTCTACGAGGCGGGCGTTTCAAAACCTGAAAAGTTGAGTAAAAACGTGTCGTACGAGTTAATTGGATGTCGACCACATAAGGATGACACGCGGTTTCTCTCTTTTCTGTGTTAGAACAGTGAAGGAGGAACAGGACAGTTCCTAAGCACACAGTATATCCGATAGAAGAGCGATAGGCAGGCAACGCTGTAAACTGAGCAATTTCGCTCGTGTTAGTGATTTTTAAGTTAAAAGCAAATAAAGTGTCACATCCAGTGCGATTCTACACGCGGTATTCTTCCGTTGTTGGTTATTCAATTACGGGAGGCGCCCAATGAAACGAACACTATTGCACAACCAAATTATTTTCGCCGGCTCACTTCCGACCGCGGCGTTTAGCGAGATAAGGCCAATCTGCTAATTTGATCCCAATATACACTTGTTTGGGTGCGAATTGCGTTCTTTACTACGGTTTACACTTTACACCTTTTCCTTTTTAACAGGCAAATGTTTTTCTTATTTACCATGTGCCCTATTCTTTAGTCACTTCTTTAAACAGCTTCGCTTTAGCTAACGCAGCGACGATGAAACGTAACACATTTGACTGTAAGTCAAGAGTCAAATATTGTTTGTACCTTTCAATCAATCAATCAGCCTGTTTGCGCCCACTGCTGGACATAGGCCTTCCCAAGAGCACGCAAACACAAACGATCCACCGCCTTCCTCATCTACTCCTGGATTAACACATAGGCTATCCCGGAACATCAGTTCCCACAGAATTTTCAAAAACCTAAATCCAAGCGGACAAAGTCGGGCATCAACTAGTTGTTGATAAATTGTTATACTCACTATCAATATTTTCTGTATACTGCTTGCCGCCAGGTACAACAGCATTCTTGACCACGATTTATTTAGCCTCCTCCGAGTGTACCTACTATCTTAGCCGGTGTATGGCGGCTTTACGAATCTACGCGTTAAATGCTGATTTGATATCGTTGTCTCCTGGACTTCAGCTTTGTGGTGCGTTGTACCGACCGCATTCAAAAGATTGATCGACAATAAATCACCTTGCGCAACTAATAAATGGAAATAATGTATTGGCATACGATTACGCTGTTTAATGTGAATTATGATAAGTTGCTCATATATTAGGACACGAGTCAAGGTGGCCGGTGTTCGGAGCCAGTTTTGAGATATTGTGCGTCATGCCCAGATCATAAATATCGATTTGAAATTAGTCATATTCTTGGAAATTGTTAACAACCACTGTACCTACTGATCTGGTGAAGGAAAACATCGTACGAAAACCTGCATGCCAGCGAGTTCTCCATAATGTTTTCAAAAGTGTGTGAAGTCTGCCAATCTGCACTTGGCCAGCGTGGTGAACTATGGGCAAATCCTTCTCATAGTGAGAGGAGATCCGTGCTCTGTAGTGAGCCGACTATGGGTTGATCATGATGACCGCACTGATCTGAATTCGTTTCAACATTGTGTTGTAAATCCTAGTCCTTTGGATATTGGGTAGGTATACTTTTCAAGTTTTTTAATAACTGAACGGGTTATTGAAGTGATGAGCCTAATATAAATCTATGTATGGTTCATAAAAATAGCCCCAAGAAGTAAGATTGATTTCTAATCTCTTTAGCGTTGTAGATGCTTAGTAACAAGGTTTACCTGAAATTACAAACATCGAGGAGCGTACGGGCGTCGGGTTCAATAGCGAATGCTTATAATAAATTCACGAAGTTTACGTAGCGCACGCTTATCTACGCCGAGACGTAGTTAGCAGATTTGAATTGAACTCGGTCCGCGAGTCGCGACGACAATTGGAAGCCGCCGCTGCCTACTCCACGGCCGCGCTGCGAGATGCGCTCTTCGCGTTCCCATCTCCGGCTTCATTAGACAGTTACCCGTCCACCGAACTGTGGATCATGTCCCGCTATCAGGTGCGCTGCAAACAAAACGCTGAATAGAGGCCGGGTTAAACATGCACGACGGGTGTACGGGTATAATTAAAGTTTAGGAGACGCTCACGTCGCCCGTTAACCTCGTTATCGGGCGCTGGAAGTGGGTGAGACGCGGCGGGGAGGGAGGCAGCCTCGGGGTTGGGGGGAAACGGGGAAAATCAATGACAGCCGCCGCGCGCCGTCTCCCCGGCCCGACGCTCATCTCGCCACGTGCCGCGGTCACTGGCCTGCTCGCCATCGCCACCGCCGCCATGTCGCAGCTCGCAACCTCTCCCGCAGCCACCGGGCTGATTGATGATGGCCAGCCAACCCTGACCGCGCTCCCCGGCAACAGCACTGACCTTAGATACCGACCCGATCACGCGGACGTTCGATCAAACATTGTCAAGGAGATACGCTTTCAAATGACGATTTATTCCGCCCACCTACCTATCTTTAGCACACCGTTCACCGAACTATACTAGGGCGGCATACGTATAGTTGTATTGTAGCGATGGCTCGGTTGTCAGGGCGCTCGGTCGCCTGTAAAATATACTCCGTTTTAGGTATGTAGGTCGCAGCCAGAAATTTGGGTTATCGTTTGGCCACGTCGATATGCGACACTTCCGCCACGCTGCGAATGGTATGCAGTCTCCAATAATATTATTGGTCGCTATGCAACTTACGTAACAGTGGCGACTGCCAGAGTGCCAGATACTGTGGGTTTCAATGACGTGACATATCTCGGATGCATCGGTCATCTCGAGTTGTCGTTCCTTTAGTTATGCCTATGAAGTTCCTTGCTAAACAACTTATATAATATATACAATAAAGTTGGACAGTTATTCTCCTAACTTATTACAGATAGAGCGTATCTCTTATAATTAATCTTATGTCAATGAGATATATCTAAAAGTAAAAGAAATAGCTAATTCTAAACTAAGTAAATAGCGAAGTAAATAATATTATGTCGAAAAAACACCATATTTCCTCAACATGACCTTACCCTTAACCTTCATAATTTTCTTTTAAGACTACGTCTACTCCTAGTCTATATGCATATTTTTACTGTATAATATTATGTTTAGGAACTTGTTAAAGGTAGGTATCTATATAATATATTGCTTCCACCCCCATGAAACAAGTACTATATTCTACTCACTCCATATAATTTTTAATAAGAGATAAAAATAATAGAAAGGAAAGATTTAATTTTATTCTTTTACAAGTCTCACTCCTAAGGTGGTAAATTAAAAAGTTATGAAGTAATACTGACTCAATGTAACATTGTCGTTTGCTATATTCGAACACTCAACTTTCTGCTTTAGACATTTGTTAACAACTGAGCCGCCGCGTCACGCAGCACGAAGCGAACACAATGAGTCATAATATCTCTTCGGCTAGACGCGACGCCGACGGTGCCGCATTAAAAAAACCCAGGATCAACGAACTGCCTAGTTCCGAATCCCATGCGTTGCGCTGTACGAATCTACCAATACAAACAAATTGAAGTGTCTGTCTGTGATTTCTCGTAACTGATTTTATTCATATAAGCTTATTTACATGTTATCTATACATACCTACTCGTATTATAAAAGGATAAACTTACTGACTGTTTCAGTGCGTGACAAGTCGAGATGGCAATCGGGAAGGGAACGCCCCGCACACCTGCACAGCCCCCGCGCTAACCCGGTGCGGGAGAGCGCGGGTGACGTGCGGATGTGCGGGGCGTCCCCCCGCCTCATACCCCGATTGCCATCTTGGCCTGTCGCGGACTATAGGTATACAGCTCATACCTCTGGATCTAGAAACTAGTAACGTAGGCTCTCTTAAACAAACGTGGTCTATGTTATAGAAAAGAAAAACCTAGACTGATACGGTTTTAGAAATCTGGATGAAGCCGGGCGGGTCAGCCAGTCAAAACTCAAAAATAAGCACCCATTTTTAAATGTTTGTCTGTCTCTCTGTTTGTACAAGCTTAAGCGGGAATGTTGACAAAACTTTAGCAGGCATATAGAGTACTGCAAGGAATAATTAAGACTATTTTATTGCACGAAAACAAAGGGCTCGTAGGAAATTTAAAGAAACCTAAATCCATGCCAAGGAAGTCGCGAGAAACAAGTAGTGTTTTTATATAAGCGTATCGTCGATCAATGTCAACCGCATATTTGGGTCAACGTCCGGCCAAATTCCCGCGCTCCCCTATCCTCTTCATTTCCTATAATGCATGCGGATACTTTTTACTGAGGATTCTACGCAGGCCTTCCAATGCTAATTTATTATCCAATTTTATACATAGGTACTCGTATTATACTTGAACGATCAATGGATTTGACGATTATAGTTATGACTAAGGCTAAGGATAGATGATGACAAAAATCCTCTACCTGTCGTCGTCCACTTTGATATCGTCCCCTGACTGATTGCCAATCAAAAGTAGTAAAATTATATAAGCAATTGGGTATTTGACTCCAATTTTTTTATTACTTTATTATATACTAGGATGAAAATAATGACGTAAACTGAAAAACTAATTAAATCGATCAAATAACAAAAAAGTTATACGCTTTTAAATATTTCTGATTAGACAGAGATAGCGATATAGCATTTTGACTTCACACCGACCCCAAAAAATATTATTATGGAACTATATTAACTCTTGTATACATAATATAATCGGTAATAAATTAAATTATTTTTCAATTTTTAGTGTTTGTGTAACGAAGTCGGTTTTTATTTTTTTTGTAAAAAATTTTTATTTCACCATTTTTAGTGGCCCCATGGAATTATGCTATGACTGGTTAAAAATCTACTGTTTACTAAGCTATTACACTGATCGCGAGCAATTTACTCTTATCCGTTGAGGAGTTCCAGTATCTATCTTCGAAGATGTTCATCAGATCTTCACCAAATTGAAATGGGACCAACTTTGAAGTATACCCTTTCAAACAAAAAAAGAATATTCAAAATCGGTCCAGGCGTTTTCGAGTAATCAGGGAACATACATAAAAAAAAAAAGATTCCGACGAATTGAGAACCTCCTCCTTTTTTTGAAGTCGGTTAAAAAGCAGGAAAATACCCAATTGAATAAAGTGAAGTAATTACTCGTAATTATATTACATTGTAGGGCTTATAAATTTCTTAAAAATCCATACTAATATTATAAATGCGAAAGTGTGTCTGTCTGTCTGTTTGTCTTTCACGGCCCAACCGTTCAACCGATTTTGACGAAATTTAGTACAGAGTTAGCTTATATCCCGGGGAAGGACATAGGCCGGAACTTTTATCCCGGAAAATTGAAGAGTTCCCACGGGATTTCAAAAAACCTAAATCCACCGGGACGAAGTCGCGGGCTCCTACTAGTAATTTATAAAAAGAACACTATAATAATCAATAATAGAGAGAGAGTCAGCGCTTGCCAGACCTTCGTTATTTTATAACAGCTGCGTATTATTACCAAAACTGGGAGGAACGTTTGTTTGGATGTTTATTTGGATCATGGTGGCTTTGGGTGATAGCCGGTAATAAAGATGTAAAAAATCTTAAGTCAAAGTATAAAGTAATTTTTTTATGTTTTCATCTAAATAGTATTAGAAAAACACGTCATGCATTGCCAGATTCTTAGTGTCGTGGCAACCCCCTGCCAGACACCCTTAAACTTTTAAACTTTAAGGGTGTCTGGCAATGCATGACGTGATTTCTAATACTATTCCGAAGAAAATATAAAATAATTAGACTTCATACTTTGACGTAGGATTTTTTACACCTTTATTACATGCTATCTCCGAAAGCCACCATGATCCAAACAAACGTTCCTCCCAGTGTTAAGGGCAATACGCAGAGAAACTTTCAGCTTTATAAAATAACGAAGGTCTGGCAAGCGCTGGCTCTTAGTCCATTATCATATTATAACAAATACTTTCACGCACAAAAGCCTCAAACAACTATATTTCAGAAAAAGTTTTAGTTAATTGAAATAAAACATCAATGTCCAATGATTAGACATGTCATGAAAATGTCATTCTTTATTAGATATTGTCTCAAGTAGTGGTGATAAATAATACGATGAGAATTAATTTAATTATTTGCATTGTTATCATACCCATAAATTATTTCTATGCCTTATTCTTGTAATTAACGAGAAGCTCATTATATATAAAACTGGGAAATAATAAGTCCGCCTACCGGAAAAACAAGGTACCTAGTACGTGTTGTAATAATTATGTTCTAACATCGATGGTTCTAAGTGGGTATGTATGTTACAAAACTAATAATAAAATGCCAGTTCCCATCAAGTGCTCGTTTGATTCACAACACTAGGTACCCCAAGTCTCTAAGTTCTAGCTTATTTAACATTTGGTTACTTGTGTATATTTTGGTACTTTTACTTCTTAACGGCTGACAGGGGTTATCCGGGTCTTGCATTCTTTAATTTCCAATTTAATGTATTACCATTCTAATTTTAAAAATGCGAAAGTGTATGTCTGTCTGTCTGTCTGCTAGCCTTTCACGGTCCATCCGTTCAACCGATTTTAATGAAATTTGGTACAGAGATAGCTTGCATCCCGGGGAAGGACATAAGCTACTTTTTATCCCGGGAAATCAAAGAGTTCCCACGGGATTTTTGAAAACCTAAATCCACGCGGACGAAGTCGCGGGTATCATCTAGTTCCTAATAAATCATTTAGTTCGCCTATGTTCGCAGACCAACCAAAGCAGATTTTATCTATTTAAACTAGCCTATGCTCGCGACTTCGTCCGACAAATTTCGAACCCCTATTTTAGCCCCTGTAATTTTACACCTAGGTTGAATTTTCAAAAATCCTTTCTTAGCGGATGTCTACGTTATAATAGCTATCTGCATGCCAAATTTCAGCCAGATCTGTCCAGTAGTTCGAGCTGTGCGTTGATAGATCTGTCAGTCAGTCAGTCGGCTTTTCATTTTACATGTTTAATTAGATTGCTATGCCAACCGTCTTCTCTCAAAGAAGTTAAGAAAGATGAGCAGCTTACGTGAAAAGTAAAAAACCTGTAAAAGTCAAACCAGAACCTCACAAGTAAACATATGACCGTTCTCGTAATATCAATCGTTATTTTGTGTCCACATTTCATGATATCGTTAAAAACGCTTGTTTATAACGTTCCATGACCAAACTTAATACGTAAAGCCTCCATCCTTCACGATTTTTCGTCTCAGACGTTTTTATTAACGTCTAATCCCTCGTCCACATATATTATGCATGATGTCAAAACAGAGCGTTCTAGGCTTGCCTAGGGATTAGCGTTGTATCGGCGGAGTGTGCTTGTGAAATATGTTGAAAAATGTATTTTCAATCTCATACGGGGGAGCTTCCCGGCTTAATATTTCCTGTCCTTATACGGTCCCGTTCGTTTGAAACTAACAAAGTTATAAAAGTTTTGCGTTTTGATATTATTTTGTTCATCCTGAACTGTGTAGCGTGTGTGCTATATAAATATTGCTCTTTAGCTCATATTTTGAAACTGGACCCTTGGATTTGCAGTTATCTAGATTGTCGCCGTCAGTAAACCTTTTTATCGAAATAAAAATAAGAGCAAGCGTATTAACGTAATCCCATTTCTGTTGTCCATAGGTATACTACGCGAAGAAAAAACGGAGAGCGCAACAGTACCTCGGCGACGATGGCTCACACAAAAAGGAACGGAAGCTCTACAACGATGGGTACGACGACGACAATCACGACTACATCATCAAACAAGGCGAAAAGTTCCTCGACCGGTACGAGATCTCGTCGCCGATCGGCAAGGGCTCGTTTGGGCAGGTGAGACAGTTTATTCTTTCCACCAATCGATCAGGCTGTTTGCGTCCAGTGCTGTACATAAGTTTTCCCGAGAGAGCCACACGAAGTCCTCCCTCTTCTTTATCCATCCATATCCCGCTTCTTTTTCTTTTTTATTCTTTGGCTCATTTAATTTCTCTTTACTAAGATCAATTATTATTCTCATCTATGTTTATTATGTATTCTATTCTTTTTCGTCGTTCATTACTTTCTTTCTTCTATTGTATAGTAAGGTTGACGGTGCTATTTTAGTCCCGTCGTGATCTCGACTCACGCGACTTGGTCGAAATATCGATAATTCAAAATCATCATATTAATTGTGATATGCACCGTTATTTACATTATAATATTTTAACTGTCTAATCTTTAACTTTCTATCTACGCGTACCTCCACAAGATGTATCACTCTATTTATAAATTGCTCACGTGTCTTCACACACTTCGCTCAAATAAGATTGTCAGTTTCCAAAAACTTCTTACTTTGTAAATGGAACCTATATAACCTGCCAAGGAACACCTTTGGGACCACGCTTATAAAACTTTTACAACATTGATGAGGTAGAGATAAATTTATTTTGGCAACAGTGATTGCCGTTAGGTTAAGCTTTTGTAATCTTTTGTTATATTAGTGTTATTAAGTTTGTCATTTATTCAGTCGCATTCAGTTATCAAAAAGTAACTGTTTCCGTTTTTTCTCAATGTTTAATTTATTAGTTAGATACAAGTATCCAACATACTTGTACATAACATTTAATTTGATACATGTAATCCCTTTTTTTCTAACAAATGGTAAATTTGATTGATTTCAGGTTGTGAAAGCGTACGACCACGAGGAGCAGTGTCAAGTAGCGATAAAAATTATTAAAAATAAGAAACCTTTCCTAAATCAGGCACAAATAGAAGTCAAGTTACTAGAAATGATGAACAGAGCAGATGCCGAAAATAAGTATTATATAGGTAAGTTGGTCCATATTTAAGGAAATTGTTAGTTGGTGTCACTTATATGTAGGTCTCTGGATGACAGTTGGTAAAGATGTAACTGCGCTTGGGTATATATAATTATAAAAACCTAAAGTTCCGTACTACAGACGTATTTTTCTTGACATTTTAAACGATAAATCAAAAATTTATATGCGTAAAAATAAATAAAAATTTGTTTTAAAATATCCCACTTAGTATAGTAATGTTATTTTGAAAGTTGAAAATACTAATTATTTGTTCATGATTCATCATTCTAGATCAACGGGAAGTACCCTATAGGTTTTCTTGACAGACACGATACACAGACAGACGGACAGATAGATAGACAACAAAGTGATCCACTAAGGGTTCCTTTTTCCTTTTGAGGTACGGAACCCTAAAAATAGCTTCCGAAAGCGGACAAATCTCCAGTTGCCGATGCTGAAAGTATCGTGTGTTTTGGCCCTCAATTTATTTACACAGTTTACACAATTATTACACAATAAAATGGAATTATAATATATAACAATGGAGAAGGTATCGGTTGGGACACCGTTGAGCTCCCAATTTAATTTGTTTTAGTGGAATTTTACAAAAACCTTGAAATTAGATATTAGAAATTACTTAGAATTCTCTAATTTAGAAATGCGAAACTGGTATTTCTTCACTGAATTGTTTTTGTTTAAATTATATTCTGAGAATGACTTAAACTGTCTTTGATTTTACGATTAAAATATTATTGAATTTTCATATGCATAATGAATTTTTTAGCTTTTATAAACGGAAAGTTATGTAAAATGTCGCCAAATTATTGAAACTTGGTTAGTTTTTTTTAATATAAAAATGGCGAGCAAACGAGCAGGCGGGTCAACTGATGTTTAGTGACACACTTTCGCATTTATAATATTAGTATGAATAGTATTTTTTTCTAAGCGAAATAAGTGGCTAAACACTGTTTTTGCAAAGTAACTATCAACTTACTTATAATACAATTTTAATCTAGAAATACGCAAACCATGAACTGACGATGAAACATCAAATAACTTTATGGAATCGATAAACGGCGCAAATTGGTCAGTTAAGTTTAAACGGAGTTTATCTTGCATTGCGTTGTTCAAAGACGCACTGTCTCAAGTTATCGGACCAATAGCGCTATTGAATAGATAAACTGTCGTTAAAAGTACCTCAGAAACCGGGTATTAGTGCTTCAAAATTCAAATAATATTTGATGAATGTACAAGATTATGTACCTTTTTTTTTAAATTTACATGCCAACCATTTTGAATTTTTTATTATTTGTTGTAATAGCGACAATAGAAACACACACTCTGTACTTAACAACTCTCTACCTATTAAGTTCATGAGATACAGCCCGCTGATAGACAGCCAGACTGATGGACGGACAATAATAGGGCCCCGTTACCGTACCTACCTTTCGGGTACGGAACCCTACAAAAGGTCTGATGTTGTAGCAGGAAGGTGGTGAATTAGCAGCTGCCACAGACCCATCATAAATTTCATAAGAATTTGACTGTCCACATGTGTAAAGTAACCCTTGGTCAATTTGTTTGCAGTAAAACTGAAACGTCACTTTATGTGGCGGAACCACCTGTGCCTAGTGTTCGAACTGCTGTCGTACAACCTGTACGACCTGCTACGAAACACCAACTTCCGTGGAGTCTCACTCAACCTCACGCGGAAGTTCGCGCAGCAGCTCTGCACCGCGTTACTGTTCCTTAGTCAACCTGGTGAGTTTACTTTCATTTTTTACTTGTAGTAAAGCATTCTAATCCGCACTTGGCCAGCGTGGTGGACTATGGCCTCACCCTCCTCTTTCTAAGAGGACACCCGTGATCACTAATAAGCCGGCGATGGGATGATTCGATGATGATGATGATGGAAGTATTACGCCGCCATTAGCGGTGATACCTAGTGGTTAAGACATCGGGCTCCTATTAGGGGCCTCTGGGTTCGATATTTCTAGCTTATGTGCGTTTTAATCAATTATTAAATATCACTTACTTTAATGGGGAAGGCAAAGATCGCGAAGAAACCTGTTAGCCTGAGAGTTCTCCACAGTCAGAAACCTCACAGAATCAAAGGGGTGTACTAACTACTAACTCGTAAGGCATCGACATGAGAATTCATAGATCCGGAGCCATACGAAGAGCTTCTAAACAGCTCTCTATACAGCGTCAGTAACGTATTCAAATGAAATTGTTTGTAGTTCTAGAAGATCGACTTTCAAAAATTATCTCATAGACGATAGTTTTTCGACTAAAATTTTGGATAGGAGCAGTCGTTACTTTGCGACATTCTATGGAGGTATAAAATGTAGACTCCACAATGCAAATTGCACTGTGGAGTCTACATCTGAAGATGCCGGAATTAAACGTGTGTTCTTGAAGATTTGTGTGGTGTTGTGTGTTGGTGGTGTGTATTGCTTGCTTCTCCTGCTTCTTTAGTAGTGGGAGGACGGGCGGTGCATACCGCATGCTGCACGTTGTACCATACCTATAGATTTATCTATTTTGGCGAATTATAGCAAATTAAACTTGTATCTATGTACTAAAATTTTGTTTACTCAGGGACATGTTTTTGGGCTACAAAAGACGCAATAGTTTTATTCCCATCAATCTACTTAGTCAATAAGTTGAGTTGTTTACTATGATAATGTGTTTACGTGAATGTTTTTGTTTGTTTCAGAACTAAATATAATTCACTGTGATCTTAAGCCTGAGAATATACTATTATGCAATCCCAAGAGGTCAGCCATCAAGATTGTGGACTTCGGCAGTTCGTGTCAACTAGGTCAAAGGGTATGTTGATAAATAATCTCCATAAAATGTATATCTGTTATCATAATATCAATATAACATTACACTAGCACTATGGCCGTATGATCGTTTGCACGAAATGGTTGGAATAGTTTGAGCTTAAACAAAACTAAATCTAAATCTATACTAATATTAAAAATGCGATCTGTCTGTCTGTCTGCTAGCTTTTCACGGCCCATCCGTTTAATCGAATTCGTCGAAATTTCTTACAGAGATAACTTGCATCCTGAGGTAGAAACTTAGAGTAGGTACTTTATATTTCGGAAAATCAAAAAGTCCCGACGGGATTTTAAAAACCAAAATCCACGCGGTTGAAGTAGCGGGCTCATGTAGTGTTCATATTATATAAGATGAAATCTTAGTAACGTAGCTACTAGCTCAAAATCTGACATACTCGTAACAATCTTCAGAATTGCATACTTATGGCAAAATGTATGTAACACTTTATATCTTGTTATCGGCTCGTATATTTCGCTATTCGCGCCATTTGTTGCCGCGACGCGTTCATTGGTTCGATAAAATCGAATTAAGGTAGGCGTCCACAGTTCCAATCCGCACACTTCGAACGGATCGCATAGAGCGGATCCGTTTGTAGGCATACATCCACTGTATCCGCAGTTATCGGAATGCTAACGCAACTGCCAGCTATCGGATCGCCGATGCCATTTTTCCGTAACGACTGTAAGGCAGACGGACGGACTGACAGCAGAGGCTTAGTAATAGGGTCCTTCGGGTACGGAACCCTAAAAAGAAAACATGGCGGTTGACGCGGCGAAAAGGGCGCGCGGGGTGCGTCCACTGATCGGTAATCCATCTGCACGCATCTGAAAAGCTGCCTCTTCGAGCATCTGCTTCGGCATTACTGATAGGCCGATGCAGTAGACGCAGTTCTATGAGTTTCTATGCAAAAAATACTAAAATCCGATGTGTATTCGATGCGGAACTGTGGACTCTTACCTTAAATCTCCACAAATACCTAGTTCGATGTGCGCGTGCGATTATTTTAGATCTCCATTCATAATATTGACTATTACGTAAGCATATCTTGATAACCTTCGTCTTAAAATAGTTATAGTAGGTAGAAACAAAGTTTATTTAGAATGAAATTATAATAATCTGTGATTAGGAAATTTTTTGTGCGCATATTTTATTATACTTGTTCAAATTGTTGATATTTTGTGGCACGCTACGAAATCCGTTTTGTCATATCAGAATAGTGATGTGACACATTATCGAAAAAAAATTCAAAACATAAATTCACATGAAATGAATGAAGTCACGGGCATCATCTATTTGGTACAGAGATTGCCGAAGACAGACATAGGCCGGAAAATCAAAGACTTCCCGCGAGATATTTAAAAAAACTTAAATCAATGCGGATATAAATCGCGGGTATCTACTAGTTACTTCTAAATCTTTTAAGATTTTTATATATCATGTAATCTGTAGACTCTTCAAAAGAACAGTGAATAAGCACCTTCCAGGCAGGCGGCGGCGGCGCGCTCTACCTGGCTGCATCATTTCCTACTGTTTGTTGTGATTGCAGCCAAGCGCAGGCCTATCTATATATATATATATATATATATATATATATATATATCTCGACTCTAGTATCATAAGGTCGGATGTGTACTTCCGACCAAACTCACTTTTTTACATAAAGGTAATGAGCATTTCGGGCTCTTTCTGCCAAGCTGACACCAGTATTTCTATCTCTTTTCGTTGCAAAGATAAATACATGCATAATGTCGTATCTGAACACATTCTAAAAATTTGGAGAACCATAATTATATTTTTTGACTTGCGTATGTATGCACCAAAGCAATGGAGAAAAATGATAGGTGTATTTTGAGTTCGACCATTATGCTACGAAATAAGTTTATTTGTAATAATAGCTGGTACTGCAGTTACGCACTTCTGCTTCTAAAATATGTAATAATTTTGTTAGGTAAAATCACAACAGATGTTATGCTTCGAATTTTTTGTATTAATATTTGGACTGTGAATCATTTAAGACTTTTTGCCTTGTAATATAAATAATTTTGCAATAAAATTCATGGAAGTAAGTTGAAATAAAGCTTTTTGTTTGTGACTACATTAAAGTTGATGTGATTAATAGGTAAGAGATCCATCCTATTTCACCAAAATTTTGGACTAAACTGCGGGAAAAAAGTAAAGAGCCAGAATAAAGCTGAAGACATTTTGAAAATGTAGACTGGAAAATCTTTTAGGACCACGAAAATCACACCATGGAAATCTAAAAATATATTATAATAATACCCCACTAAGCAAAAACCGTGCATTTATGGTGTTTTATATGAATCATAGTTCAAATCATCAGTTCAAAAATTTATTGCCCTAGTTTTTAGGTAGCCTTACAAAATTAGAGTACCTAATCAATTTTTTTCTTCTTTACCCGTCTTATAATCGACCGGTTTTGATAGTAATCGAGAGCAGAAATTATAAGGCACCTACAATATGTAACCTGATGATAGTGATTCTAACGAAACATTCCTAATTATAGGAAGCTTTAGATTATGTATTTTAAATATATATGTAGTATAAATTAATTTATTAATTAAACAACTAATAAAAGTGAAAGTAAAAAAAAAAAAAAAACTTAACTAAAACACGAAAGAAACAGTTTAAAAAAGTATCTGTTAAAAAGAACAGTCGAAACAGAAGCAATGGAATTTTCAAAAAGCAGAAAGTATTTTTTTATTACAAAAGTGGCAATGCCGGATTTGACTAACAGTAAATCCTTATACCTGCGTAGTTTCTGCACCTTAAAAACGATTCATGATGCTACCAGCAGTGTTGCTACTTTAATGTAGTCTGAAAACATCAGCTGCAGCGGAAGGAATAAAACAGTATCTTGTCTTATTTCATTAATCTACTAGAGAAGAAACAAAGTATTCTCGAAATTGTTGAAGAATTGACTTTGTGGTCTGATAATTGTGTCGGTCATAATCGGAGCATGATAATCGTTATGGCTTACTTATGATTATTATAAGGATTACCACACTAAAAGGTGATAAATCACAAGCTTTATGCTAAAATGCAACATGTACCTACGTGGAGTAAGATGTCATCCATGCATGCAAAAAAAGGGAACAGCTGAAAACAATGCAGATTACTAAACTAAGAGATTGGTCACAGTTTACAAGAACATGCGAAGGAAACAAAATATTTTGATAAGTTTGATTTGGCACTACAACATATTTTTAAAGACCACATCCCTTTACAAAGGTGATATATCATGACCGTTTGTTATATCAAAAAAAAAATAAGAACGGCGGGGATTTTCAGATTTCGGAATATATTACCTGGCTACAACTAACGCAATAATGCTGGGTGTTATTATTTTATAAAAACTACTTTAAAGAAGACTTTTTTGTATTTCATTAGTATGTTATAGGTACATATAAACTTAAAATTCTTCCTCGCTTTCGCCCAATATACGACATAATGAGAAACCATTATCCACTGTAAAATATAACCAACTTTTGCAGTAGGTACCTGCTACGTACCTAATCATTATAAGGAAAATCAGGCTATGTTAGCATGTTTTAGATTTCCATATTGATGTAACCGCAATATATGCAATTCCACAAAAAATGTTTGGCCCACTGTAGGTTTCTAATTACTTTGTATTTTTTTTCCAATTTTTGGCCGTTGTTTTTAATTAATGGGCTTTATTTGTGAATTTGTAAATGTTATTTTCATTCATTCAGAAGTCACAAGGTTTACAATGCAATGATGCGGATGCGGATGCAATGGTCAGACTATCGGGCGAATGCAATTATTATGTTTCAGATCTAACTAATCAGTTTCAGAAAAATCAGATAGGTACATTGTTGCTATCTCACAAAATTCCTAAATGATTTTTGTGAGATAACTACTGTGATCTTTTGTCCGAATATTACTTATGTATAATCAGTTAAGACGTATTATGAAATATTAAGTAATAGATCCGACTTTTATTTCAAATTTGTAATAGTAAAAATTGCAGCCATAAAGTCGGTTTACAACTTATGCACAAATTTTTTTAGCACAGTTACGAATATTATATAAAGTCGCATATCGTCCATTTTGAAGAAATTGTGAGTTTATATTTTATTTATTAATGATAAAGTATTTCTAGTAATGGTTAATGATAGATACAGTTAAGTGTTAAATATTACAAAAACAACTGAAATTGTATCTCTAGTAGTTTAGAAATTATGACCCGATTTCCCTAGCATTTTTGTTTTGGCTCTCCTGAAAAGTAGCAAAAATCCACATCCGACCTTATGATACTAGAGTCGAGATATATATAGTTTAAAAAAACAAAAAAAAACAGTTTTGCTTAGTTTCTAAAAAGTGTTTTATTAAATCGGTGCGAAATAAGTATTTTACTTCAATGAAACTGGTCGGATATCCTAAGCTCCCATTATACACATGAGCTAATTGTTAGAGATAAATCACTCCGGGGTCTTCCGATTTAGTACACTATTGAGCAAAGGTTATCTTCAATTACGCGTAAATGTATTAAACTCGGTATTGCTCGAGTTATTGTTCCCGGCTGCGATTGAGGAAAATTTATTGGACTTTGCACGTACGGTCTCCTGTAGGTGATAGATACTACGTCTAAAGTAATAAACACTCTTTGTCCCCTTATTCCGTCCGCTTTTGTAGCTTTGATTGCAATACATACTTAAGTTGGACATCGCTTTGTGACTTCAACTCATTAAATCGCTCCATTACAATATTTTTACACCGATAAAAATTATAAGTACCTACTACTAAACCCTTTCTTATGTTGTCTCTCCTCACTAGAATCACTTTCGGAACTGCGCCGAGTCTTGATACATCACAAGAGCTGGCCTACTATTGATTTTTAGGGTTCCCAAAAGAAAAAAAGAACCCTTATAGGATCACTTTGTTGTCTGTCTGTAATGTCACATGTGTTCACGAAATTTTTCATGAACACATTTTAATTACAGTGCCATCTATATTTGATTTGATAAATTAATTTTAATTTATCAAACCACATATAGATTGTGCTGTTGCCATTATCTTGCAGTGTTGAACATAAAAATGTTAAAAAATCTTGTACAATAGTATAGAAACCTTAGTGTGTGAGTACGACTTGCACTTGGCCGGTTTTTTTAATTTACACACTGCAAATATACACGGTGTATTCACATCTAATATGTCAAGTGTAATTTTTATTAGTAAGGGGCGGAGTAAGGGCAGCGTGAACTAGAATGAGGAAATTCTCGGTTGGATCCTGAATCGACGATAATATATCAAATATTAGGCTATAGTGATGTAAAATCAAGGAAAGGGCTACTTTAGGGCTACCTGCGTCAAATGTACTAACATTTGACGCCTGCCAGTATTTTCATAGATTTTCTACGATACTCTGATCAATTTTACTATTAACAGTACAGACAAACAAACATTTATATAAACTGTATTCAGTAAATATTAAGTTTATCCTTCTATTTTCGGTGTTAATGGACAAATAAATTCTACGAAACAGGCAAATTAATTTCATGATTTGTTTCCTTGAACGCAAATATGCAGGTAAGGGCCTGCATATCGTGTTATTTAGACTAATTGAGATGACCTTATACCTTGAGCCTTTGATGTATAGTACGCGACAGGTTGAAATGGCAATCGGGGAGGGAACGCACCGCACACCCGCACAACCCCCGCGCTAACCCGGTACGGGCGAGCGCCAGTGACGTGCGGGTGTGCGGGGCGTCGCTGATAGGGTGGTAACTAAAAGTATTTGGGATTTTTAAAAACTGATGTTCTCTCTAACAGATATACCAGTACATCCAGTCAAGGTTCTACCGGTCACCAGAGGTCCTGCTAGGCATCCCCTACGATCTGGCGATCGACATGTGGTCGTTGGGCTGCATCCTGGTCGAGATGCACACGGGGGAGCCACTGTTCAGCGGGGCCAACGAGCTGGACCAGATGAACAAGATCGTCGAAGTGCTGGGCATGCCGCCGGACCATTTGCTCGATCAGGTCAGTTTGATGAACTAGTCTTATTCATTTGCAGTAAGATTGTCGAAGTGCTGGACAAGACTTTACCAACAATTGCTAAGCCCCAACACTTCCAATATTGACACTGTAAATTGCAATAATTGTTAATAATTGAATCTATGTAGGCACTTAATATTGGAACTAAATGAGGTTTGCATTGGCCAGAAATTTTCTTAAAGCTCAAATCTTTTGCTATTCTCAAATAACTTTTTAATTATATTCTGAAACATTCAAAACATTTCAAAACATCGTGCGACTTGCACACGAAACTAAAACATTGGAAACTGCAACAAATAATTATTGCTCCGTTCGCGTTCTGGATGAAGATATAATGGCTCTTAGCTCGCGATAATTGTCTAACTTTCAACAATATGTAGCCGCCGCGCCGCTTAAATGTGTAACCATAGCGACACTCCGACCCACTTCCATTGTTAATTGGAAATAAGACAACTTTTCAAACACTTAAGATCTGTTATGAAATCTACGAACGTGCTACAAGTGTAGCCTTGCGCCTGAATCTTGTTGGTGCCTTTTCAAGACAAAAACTTCAGTCACTTGTGTGGTTACGACTTATTATCGAGTTATTATTGAAATTTCAAAGATTATATTGCTTGGAAATGGCAAATGTAATATGAAGTGACGTTGTTGTTTGCTTCATTTTCAGGCACACAAAACCAGAAAGTTCTTCGACAAATTACCAGCGTCAGAAGGCGGTGGTTACGTCCTGAAGAAAGTTGCCGGCAAAGACGGGTAAGTCGTAGTTGTAGTTAATTGTTATTTT